>NC_087214.1:25558122-25635622 GCF_015104395.2 Macrobrachium nipponense
ACACACATATATATATATTATATATATATATTATATATAATATAATATATATATAATGATATATATATCTATATATACTATATTAGATATATAAATGGCACGTAGGTGTTTACTGCCGTTTGTCTTGCTTTGATACAGTTGCCAGTTTCCTCTTTTTGTTGTCTTTTATCATTATTATATTATTTAATATTTTTTATAACAGAGCAGTTGTAGGCCGTTTAGGAACATTTGAACGTGAAAATAAACAAACTTATGAAACGTCCTGTTGACTGTGAATGTTCTTAGGGCACTAATTTATGAAATTATAGAAACCCATTAACACATTAAGCCAAACGCTGTCATTCAGGAGAGAGAGAGAGAGAGAGAGAGAGAGAGAGAGAGAGAGAGAGAGAGAGAGAGAGAGAGAGAAGCGACTATAGATTCGAGAACAAACAGAGGCTTCGACTCCTCCATCTGACTTGATCCTCCTCTCATAACAGGGTTAGAATTTGTCCCTCCTAACCCCAAGGACTATTGTTCCTCTCTCCGTTCGAACTTTGGAAGTTCACTTAACACTGACGACTGTGATGGAACAAAGGTTTGTAATCCACAAATGGCAGGTTGAGAAATCGTGAAAAGGGTACAAAGGACTTAGGTTTAAACTGTCAATTGATGCTTCTTCGTTTGGGAGTGACAGGCGAGACGGAAGTTTCTCTCTCTCTCTCTCTCTCTCATGTTGCCTACAAATTATCATACTTAGGGGCCACTTTTAGGCAACTCTTTACCACACTTAAGGGCCACTTTTGAACAGCTTACTACTACAATTACAGATCACTTTTAACAACATTTAGCACACTTACACTTTTAGGCAAGTGCTTTTGTCGGCATAAGACCACAAAGTCTGTTTTATTTATTACTCTTGTAAGGGTCTCGCAACTAGAGATGTTCTCACCTCCATCCTCAGAACCTGCATTGCCACCATGTGAGTTTATCATCCTCACTTGGCTAAGGGTTGGGAGGAAAATGAATTGTAGGCCCCAACGAGACACCCAAGGCGTTAATTAACGTGGGTTATGAAAGTGGGAGAAGTGCGTCATTATCATGCTGGAACTTGAAGCAAAAGCACTGAAACATGGGAGACATTAGTAAGCTCTGTTAAGGTAATAATGTATTGGGCAAATATGATCGTCATGGAGTTCCATTCCATCGTTCTTGTTGAGTCACTGGGCGATTAATCCTTGCCATTAGCCATTGGATTTACTCCTCTCTCTCTCTCTCTCTCTCTCTCTCTCTCTCTCTCTCTCTCTCTCTCGACGATATGTTAGTTATCCCCTGTCATCATTCGTAACTTAACCCGATTGCATATTTACATTGTTCGTGCTAATATGCTTACGTTAGTATATTTTACCCTAGTGCCTATTTGGAGAGAGAGAGAGATGAGAGGAGACGAGAAGACGAGAGAGAGAGAGAGAGAGAGAGAGAGAGATTTAAATGTACTGGCGTATATTGAGTCCCATGGTATGATGGACTGAGGCCAATTTCCATAGAACAAATATTTGTATGCAAATTTGACGCTGGACATTCATGTACATAATTGGATTCTCCAGTGAGCATATTTTATTATCCATTGTTTATATTTTCGTGATTAACGTGACTGAAGCTATGGTTGAATAATTTCATCTTTTATTCCTCAAATAACACATTAATTAATATCAAGAACATCCATTTTAGAATGCCATTGATTTGGGGAGTTAGGTTTAGATAGGCCTAGATATCAGTTTCTTTAGGAGGTTCTTGTGTGGAAATGAAGAAATTTGTGGGAACTGTGGGAACCCTGATTTTCACCAAGTGGGAGCACTTTCTACGTATAACAATTAGACATTTGTTATTCCTGAAATGGGAACTCAGTCTATTGGCAACGAATGGGAACTCAAACGGTTTGCTGGGAACCCACTGGAAAATTATTCTTGGAAACAATTGTGAATTCATCCTTTTGGGAACACACTGCGATCTTAGTTTTTGGAAAAACGGAAAATCATCCTGCTGGGAACTTAGTCTTTGGAATCAGATGGATATTCAGCTCTATGGGAACACATTGGGAACTCAGTCTTTGGAATGAAATGGGAGTTTAATATTCTGGGAACACGTTGGGAAATTTGTAATGAGAATCAAATGAGAATTAA
Source organism: Macrobrachium nipponense (assembly GCF_015104395.2). Classification (NCBI taxonomy): domain Eukaryota; kingdom Metazoa; phylum Arthropoda; class Malacostraca; order Decapoda; family Palaemonidae; genus Macrobrachium; species Macrobrachium nipponense. Next base: position 25,560,285 of record NC_087214.1, read on the forward strand.
ACGTTTTTGGAGAACTTCGTTTTGGAATCAAATGGGAATTAAATCTTCTAGGAATACAAGGGAAACTTAGTCTTTGGAATCAAATGGAAATTGTTCTCTCTAGGGAATAAAGTGTTTGAAAGGGTATGGGAACTCGTCTCGTGGGAACAATGCGGTAACTTATTGTTGTGAGATTAAAGCGTGTACGATATTTCGTTCGAAGAGAAGCACCAACTTGAGTAATAACGGGAACAATAAAAGCAATGTGATGATAACACTTGGAATGTTGAATAACATGACACTTAGTATATAGTGAATGACGTCACCCATTACATAGTAAGATAATAATGTACGTATAGAGTGAATGAATACATTGTATAGTGAATAACATATCACTATATTGTGCATAACATAGCATTATATTGCGAATAGCATAACTATGTATATTGTGGATAAGTAACACTACATAGTGAATAACATCACTGTATACTAGTTGCTGTACCCGGCGTTGCTCGGGATAAAAAGGGGCATGCCGCCTGTGTTGACAACCCCTACAGGGCAGATTATGCAATTACTTTCAGAATAAGTAATCACTGTCGAGCCAAAGAAGGTTTGAAGAATCCGTGACTTAGTACATTGTTTGTACCAAGTCAAACAAGTTGTGAGAAACCCAATGAGTTTGCTGTCAACTCCAGAAGTTGTTAAAAATGAGGGGTTATGAAAAAGAGGGGTTAAGACCCCCTTAGAATTGGTCCTCAAATTTTGGATTTTGACTAAACCTTCCTTGGGTGTAGGGGAGTCTATGGTAGAAATTTGGTAGCCCTAGCTTTCATAGTCTGGTCGTGCATAACGAACAGACAGACACAAGGAGACAGAGAAATTGCCTTTTATATATATAAAAAATAACATAACACTATATATAGCGAATAATGTAACGATTTACATAGTGAATAACGTATGGTCTATTTAACAAGACCTCAAATCAGGGCCAACAAACGTGACTCTTAACGAAAAGGACGTGAAGGCCTATTTGTTAACTAGGCAACCTTCTCCCCCTTTAGGGAGAATCCCCTTCCTTCTCTCTTCACTACCCTTTTAACCTCTCCCCCACCCCCTTAGGCAGTTGTCTATCATCACCTCTACTCATAAAATGCAAATGCACAGACCATGCGAGAAATGGAATGAGTTCCAACAATCCCAGCGACACACAAATCATGATCACCTGTGACGCTCTCTCTGTCTGTCTGTCTGTCTGTGACGATGAACTTGATCGTAGAATGACGCCGAGGGAAATATTTGCAGACGAATATTTGAACAAAAGTAGAAAGAGAGAGAGAAAATAAAAGTCCTCTTTTACTTCCCAGTCACGATTGAGTTTTTCAGTGCTTAGAGAAGTGGGATTAAGAGTCGTCTCTCTCTCTCTGCGATTCAGCACAGTCGATTGACCACCTTAAACATATTGCTCTTTTTATCATTCATTTTTTCACGGTGTTTTTATGAAATACTTTTTCGTTAGTTCTTATGTGGCCTTTGATTTATAGTGTTCAGTAAAATACGCTCTGTATGGTCTTATTTTTTTGTTAGTTGACTCGACAGCAAAATCTATGAAGAGATGGATTACAAATGTCATTTTACTTCATTACTATATTCCAGTTATAGTTTGATTCCTCAGTGTGGGATCTTGTCTCTTAATTTGCTGGAGAGTCCAGTTTTATGAAATACCATTTGCTGATTAAAGCTTTTTGTTGTCTTTATCCATATATGTACTAAATTCGTTTAAATTATGATTTCAAAATGTCTTAGAACAATCTCCACTTCTTCATCTAACATTTATATAAAGATTTTAAGGTTTTAGAGCAATCTCACTTCCTAATCAAACCTTGTTTAAGTCTTGATCTACGTATACTTGTTTATATTATAATTTTAAGAAGATTTTAGAACAATGTCGAAATATGCTACTATAACTCAAGACGTCCTGTATGGAGGAATTCTCCTCACATCACCTTTTCAGCTCAGGCAAATGTTGGCAGTTACGTAAAACATGCTTATTCGAGTGAGGAAACTGAAGACGACGACTACTACTACTACTACTACGACTCCTCCTCCTCCTCCTCCTACTGAGTTTCTTTAATCATTAACAAAGAGGGAAGACGCCGAGATGGGCGTGGCAAATATCTTCTTCGTATGTCAACTGCATTGGGATGGAAATCAGCCTCCCTTTCTTAGTTAATAATCGCCGACTTTTATGTCGTCTATGAAGAGGATATGTAATTGTCCTCGTAGGGGGTAGTGCCATCAGTGCACCTCACGCATTGCACTGTAGGCGTTAACTAAAGGTTCTTTGCAGTGTCCCCCCGGCCTTTAGCTGCAATACCTTGCATTCCTTTGACTGTACCTCCGTTCATATTCTCTTCCTTCCATTTCACCATCCTTCTCTAACAGTTATTTCATAGTGCAATTGGAAAAGGATTTCCCTCTGTTGCACCTTTCAAACTTTTTTACTCTCCATTTTCCCTTTCAGCGTTGAATGACCTCATAGGTCCCAGGACTTGGCCCTTGACCTACTTTGTATTTCCCATTTTATTGCGGCATTAAATTACCAAAATTTAAGGTCTTTCTGAAAGCAGTCGCGGTTCACAGCTTGTCCTGGCAAAGAGATTTCTTATTCGCTCATTACTTATTGAGTGTTGGGTGCGATGACTTCTATTTTGAATCTTCTGTAGTTAGGAAGAACCATATTTCTATTTGTGGTTATCCATTGCAACTGTTTTCATTTCCTACGTTTGTTCCTCATCAGCGAAAGACGCAGACTGCAACTGTCTTTATTGAAATCCCAAACGAAGTCCAAATTCCTTGAACCCCAAAAGCGGAAAGGAAGCAGAGTAACCAAACAAGCCCACAGCTCCTTTCCTTCTCTCTTTCCCCATCTGGCAGATCCTCCGAAGAGTCGACCAATAGAAATATCTTGTGCTTGATGAAAACAGGATCTCATTGGGAGCCCCGAATGATTTTTCATCGGGGCTGGGCAGTGTTTGGATATGTCCCCAGTTAGCTTGTCTCTTGATTTCAATACATTTGCATAGAGATGAGAAGCTGCCACTGACTGATAATTAGTGGTCGTTTGAATGAGATGGAATTTTTTTTATTCATAATTACCTAATTCAGTTGGGATACTCTCTCTCTCTCTCTCTCTCTCTCTCTCTCTCTCGTAAACTTGGTAGCTATTTAACAAGGATGTTTATCAGAGGGAGAGAGAGAGATATTGAGAGAGAGTTATATTAATAATTTTGTATTGCAATGGAAGTATAAGTGTTTAGCAAAAGAAGCTCTATAGTTATAGTTGGGAAAAATAGTGTTTATCCCAGTAGAGTTCATTAATGAATGAGATATTATTTCAAGGGGCAATGAGACACTTTACATGAACCTATATATAACTTTAATAAAAAAAAAATTCCAATGTCTGCACCTTTCCCTCTTGTCTGGTAGGGTTGATATTTTATTGATAGTTTTTAGATATTTGTATTCTGGACTGGAAGTCAATGTAGCTTTCCTTCCTTCCTTCATTTGCTACAATGGCCCTCAGGCCTCATTGTGACTTGTTACTCTCAGACCACTGAAACATTGAAGTCATTTTTGAAAGTGACGCATTCCAGGATGTGACGAGTATGAAATGAAAGGTCTTTGATGATTCACAATTGATCATTATCATTTCTCAAGTGTTGGCGACCTTAGTTCAGCAATACTTGCAAATGTGGACTAGAATGATATTTTTTGTTTTTGTTTCAGGTGAGTGACGAGTAGTAGGAGAACGTCTCCGCTAAGGGTAAGGAAATATTGTGATTCATTCCTGATCATATTGACGACAGTTCTCCGAAAAATGAAAACAGATGATGCTTTGGAAGCTTTCCAGTTGTTCTTGAATTCATTTATGTACATCTCTAGATAGATAGAAGTTCAGTGTGAATGACGGGAAATGGATTCTAATACTATATATAGGGTAAGACGTTAGGTGCTGTATATAGGTCTGCTATTTGAACAGGAGAGAACCTTAATTAACACTAAGTGGCGTCCGTTATCACAGTTGAAACTTTCAAGACGATGGAAGTTAGGCTGCGTCCACACTACAGTAAAACGTCATCAACTTATCACATACATATCATAGACTGGTCAGCAATTGATCACATACAAATATACAAATCAGCCATAAGGTCAGAACTTATCGCATACACACCTCAAACGTGATGACGACAAGTCAACAACCGTCATTGGACGACGACACTTTGGCAAATGCTGGATAATAGACTTCTTTCTAATGAACACCATAATATTCTTTGGTGGCCTTGTTTCATATGAATACGGTTCATCTTCTGCATGATAATAATAATAATAATAATAATAATAATAATAATAATAATAATAATAATATAATAATAATAATAATAATAATAATAATAATAATATGTGGCGCCGTGGAGGAGTGGGTTAGGTCGTCAATGGACTTTAAGTCAGGTTAAGCAACATTGGGGCTGGTCAGTCGTTGGATGGGTGACCGCTCTCCTCGGCGTTGATTCCTTGGGAAAGGATCTTTACCATAATTTCCTCAGTCTACTCAGCTGTAAATGAGTACCTATCCCTGATGGGGTAGGGTCCAGCTATGGGTTAAATAGCAAAACTCAGCAATGATGGAAAGAAATGAAGGAATAAACGACAACGACGTAAATGGAACCTCTGGCAACAGAGGAGCTTCGTCCGGCAACCAGGTATTCAACCCAATTGAAGGGGAAGACGGTCAGGTACTTGGAGGTCGTCATCCAGCAACTGATCACCACAACGACAGTAATCAACAGCCTGAGATTGGAGCTAAAGAAGCAACAAAGGAAGAAATTGACAAGAGAAGAAATAAGGAAAATATGGAGATGCTACATCAGAAAGCAACCCGACGGAGAGAGGATATAGAAGAAGATTGGTCACATCTGGAATGAGAGGAATAACACTCCCAAACAGAGCAGAGGCTGGCAGACCAAGTAAGGAACATAAAGAAAAGAATTGGCTCTCCCCAACAGAAAGAGAAGAACTGGAAAGGGAAATGTCACACGACAACGAATTACACGAAGACGAACTGAGAGACGATGCCACAGAATACGACAGGGAGGATGAGGTATCAAACAACGACACACGAAGAAACACCGACGAAATAACAGAGAGGACGGAATGGGTAGAAAAGATTAGACAATGGATGGAGCCAGATACAGAGAGAACAAAGATCCCCTCCATGAAAGCCTACAACACCAAGAAATTAAGGGAGAAAACAAGTGAGGTCAATGAAATAATGGGCATAATACACACCACCAGTATCACAGAAACAAATAACTTGGTATATGCTGGAGCAAGATTAGTAGCAGAACTGATAGGGATTCGAACACCAACACCACCAGCACAACCAACCCAACAGAAACCAAAACAGCAACCTCCTTGGAAAAGGCGCCTGGAAAAGCAAATCATGGTGATGAGATCTGACTTGAGTAAACTGAAAGAGATGGCAGAAAAAAGGCTAAGAAGCAAGAAAACAAGAAGAGGAACTCAACGAGAAATACAAAGTACAAAGAGATAAACAAACACAATAGAAGATGTAAAACAGAGGCTTTTTAAGGCCAAAGAAGCATATAAGATCCAACGGTACATGAACAGGAATAAGGGATACCAACAGAACAAACTATTCGGAACCAACCAGAAAAGACTATACAGCCAACTAAGAGGGGAAAACAACTACCCAGAAATTCCTGAAGCCGAACCAAGAAAGAGACTCTGGGAAAACATATGGAGCAATCCGGTATCACACAACAAACATGCAACATGGCTCCAGGAAGTCAAGGAAGAAGAAACAGGGAGAATAAAACAAAGATTCACAGAGATCACGACAGACACAATCAGACACCAACTAAAGAAAATGTCAAACTGGAAAGCCCCAGGTCCCGATGAAGTCCATGGATACTGGCTCAAAAACTTCAAGGCCCTACACCCATGAATAGCAGAACAACTCCAGCATTGTATCTCAAATCACCATGCACCCAAATGGATGACCACAGGAAGAACATCCTTAGTACAAAAAGACAAGAGTAAGGGAAATATAGCCAGTAACTACAGGCCTATCACCCTGCCTACCATAATGTGGAAGTTACTAACAGGTATCATCAGTGAAAGGCTATACAACTACCTAGAGGAAACAAACACCATCCCCCACCAACAGAAAGGCTGCAGAAGGAAGTGTAGGGGCACAAAAGACCAGCTCCTTATAGACAAAATGGTAATGATGAACAGTGGGAGAAGGAAAACCAACCTAAGCATGGCATGGATAGACTATAAGAAAGCCTTCGACATGATACCACACACATGGCTAATAGAATGCCTGAAAATATATGGGGCAGAGGAAACCAGGAAACATATGACAATACACAAAGCACTACACCCAAGAGCAAATACGGACAGACTATACATAACACGAAAGGAAGGAGGGAGAGGACTACTAAGCATAGAGGACTGCATCAACATCGAGAACAGAGCACTGGGGCAATATCTGAAAACCAGTGAAGACGAGTGGCTCAAGAGTGCATGGGAAGAAGGACTCATAAAAGTAGACGAAGACCCAGAAATATACAGACACAGGAGAGTGACAAACAGAACAAAGGAATGGCACAACAAACCAATGCACGGGCAATACATGAGACAGACTAAAGAACTGGCCAGCGATTACACATGGCAATGGCTACAGAGGGGAGAGCTCAAGAAGGAAACTGAAGGAATGATAACAGCGGCACAAGATCAGGCCCTAAGAACCAGATATGTTCAAAGAACGATAGACGGAAATAACATCTCTCCCATATGTAGGAAGTGTAATACGAAAAATGAAACCATAAACCACATAGCAAGCGAATGCCCGGCACTTGCACAGAACCAGTACAAAAAGAGGCATGATTCAGTGGCAAAAGCCCTCCACTGGAGCCTGTGCAAGAAACATCAACTACCTTGCAGTAATAAGTGGTACGAGCACCAACCTGAGGGAGTGATAGAAAACGATCAGGCAAAGATCCTCTGGGACTATGGTATCAGAACGGATAGGGCGATACGTGCAAACAGACCAGACGTGACGTTGATTGACAAAGTCAAGAAGAAAGTATCACTCATTGATGTCGCAATACCATGGGACACCAGAGTTGAAGAGAAAGAGAGGGAAAAAATGGATAAGTATCAAGATCTGAAAATAGAAATAAGAAGGATATGGGATATGCCAGTGGAAATCGTACCCATAATCATAGGAGCACTAGGCATGATCCCAAGATCCCTGAAAAGGAATCTAGAAAAACTAGAGGCTGAAGTAGCTCCAGGACTCATGCAGAAGAGTGTGATCCTAGAAACAGCACACATAGTAAGAAAAGTGATGGACTCCTAAGGAAGCAGGATGCAACCCGGAACCCCACACTATAAATACCACCCAGTCGAATTGGAGGACTGTGATAGAGCAAAAAAAAAAAAAAAAAAATAAAATAAAAAATAATAATAGAGGTTAATATCAGGAGAGGGATCTTCCAGGGCGACTCACTGTCCCCACTACTCTTAGTAGTAGCCATGATTCCCATGACAAAAGTACTACAGAAGATGGAGGCCGGGTACCAACTCAAGAAAAGAGGCAACAGAATCAATCATCTGATGTTCATGGATGATACCAAACTGTATGGTAAGAGCATCAAGGAAATGGATACCCTAATCCAGACTGTAAGGATTGTATCTGGAGACATCAGGATGGAGTTTGGAATAGAAAAATGTGCCTTAGTCAACATGCAAAAGGGCAAAGTAACAAGGACTGAAGGGATAAAGCTACCAGATGGGAGCAACATCAAAAACATAGATGAGACGGGATACAAATACCTGGGTGGGAATATTGGAAGGAGGGGATATAGAACACCAAGAGATGAAGGGCACGATCAGGAAAGAATATATGCAGAGACTCAAGGCGATACTCTAAGTCAAAACTCAACGCCGGAAATATGATAAAAGCCATACACACATGGGCAGTGCCAGTAATCAGATACAGTGCAGGAATAGTGGAATGGACGAAGGCAGAACTCCGCAACATAGACCAGAAAACTAGGAAACATATGACAATACACAAAGCACTACACCCAAGAGCAAATACGGACAGACTATACATAACACGAAAGGAAGGAGGGAGAGGACTACTAAGCATAGAGGACTGCATCAACATCGAGAACAGAGCACTGGGGCAATATCTGAAAACCAGTGAAGACGAGTGGCTCAAGAGTGCATGGGAAGAAGGACTCATAAAAGTAGACGAAGACCCAGAAATATACAGACACAGGAGAGTGACAAACAGAACAAAGGAATGGCACAACAAACCAATGCACGGGCAATACATGAGACAGACTAAAGAACTGGCCAGCGATTACACATGGCAATGGCTACAGAGGGGAGAGCTCAAGAAGGAAACTGAAGGAATGATAACAGCGGCACAAGATCAGGCCCTAAGAACCAGATATATCCAAAGAACGATAGATGGGAATAACATCTCTCCCATATGTAGGAAGTGTACTACGAAAAATGAAACCATAAACCACATAGAAACTTAAATACCCAAGGACTTTTGTAGATGTGGCATGGGAAAGAGCTAGAAAAACATTTTATTCAACCAATGACAAACTTGAATTTAGTAAGCATAACATTCTAAAATTACCCTATGATGAAAGGTTTATAGATATTCCTAGAATTTTAAAGCTTTTAAACATAAATATTGTTTTCAGTAATATTAATGTCAAGAGTTTAGTAATCAAAAATTCTCCTAAAGATCTTCTAGGCTGCATATATGAAATTCCTTGCAAAAAGTGTGATAAAGTCTGTTACGGACAGACCGGCAAATCTCTTTCACAACGTCTCAAACAGCATCAATATTCTGTGAGAACTGGGCAAATATCGAATGCATTATTCGTACATATGAGAGATTTATACCATCCTATTAACTGGAGTCAAGCAAGAGCCTTAATCCCATGTAATGACACAGTTAAAAGGAATATCATTGAATCTTGTTTCATCAAGTCAAATAATAGAAATGTTCTAAATTTAAGTCTTGGTTTATTTAAACTTGATGCTCTCATAATCAAAACAGTTGTAGATAAATGTAATTTCGGTTAGGGTCAAATCTGTTTAGGTTTGTGACCGTGTGATATCCGATAATCTTGGATTATCTCTTTTAATTTGTACCCTTTTGACAATTAACCATCTGGTATTCTTGATCTTGTTGTGTACCTGAGACCTTTCTCTCCAATTGTATTTCATTCGCTCCTTAACAATGTCTTAGTAAAGACGAAAGCGCTTGGATTTCCTGTGGTATTTGCTTATATATATATATATATGCTTTATATATATATATATATATATATATATATATATATATATATATATATATATATATATATATATATATATATATAGTATATATATGTGTGAGTGTACGTATATATATATAAGAATATATATCCCATTAAGAAATAATCCAATTCACGTATCTTTCTGGAATAATATTTCCTTAGTTTTTTAAACTCTCGTAAGTAACCGTCCTTCTGGAGGTTGTAACAAATATCCTGCATATTCCTTATTCCCTCTCGTATATTCTGAAGACTGGGGGGAACCCAAGCAAGAACCGTCTCAGACTCCTACAAGAATAGAAAGTCTTCATTTGAGGAAGTTTGCTTTTAATCTGCTTTCCTTAAAAAAGATTTGAACCGGACGGAGGAACGAAGAAACTCGTTAATCCAACGCTCCGATTAACCAGTTTTCTTTCTTTGTTCCCTTTCTCGGATATAGTGAGGCGGTGTTATGAAGAGGGGTGGGGGATGGAAGGGGGAAGTGGGGTGTTGCTAGTGGTAGGATATTGCGCAGTGGGAGGTGGTATACGACCTACGGGTACTTACAGTTTATGTGCATATTATTATTATTGTTGTATAGAACGTCTGATATTGTGAAATCTGGTGTCATGGTCCATAGAGTTGCGCAAGTCCGTGGTGTTGTTACTTCAATTTTAGGAGTTTAAGGTAGATTTTGAGGCCAGCGGTTCTCTCTCTCTCTGCTGAGCATGCACAGGACAGAGGACGGAGTTGATTGATATTCATGATGGGTGGCGATAAATTTCTTTGGCTTAGCAGAGATTGAAAGAAATGTTGACCGTGCATACTGCCATTTAGCAGTTACAACTCGACAGACCTCAAAACTCTACGGACCGCGAAACCCATATTTCAGTTGCCGGACGAGCATTGTATCATAAATGACAAGTATTAGAAAGTTACTAGCGCAACGCAGTGACCAAGAAAAGTCAGTTATTAGAAAAATAGAGAAAATTATATTCAAACTGAATGCAGTAACTCAACAAAAAACTTATATTTTTATATTATTCCATAAACCGTAAATCTTCAGCATATACTATAAAAACAAAAACTCTTTTAATCACCGAATTCAGAGAATTTCCCCCAAGTAAGAATTAATGAATTTCAATGACTTGTAAATCTCTCTCTCTCTCTCTCTCTCTCTTTGGGAAAGTCTTTGACAAGGTATTTTGCCTTATTTTTCCCTCAAGAAAATCCTTCCGTTTTTAAATATTGATGAGGTCCCTGACGACCTGTTTTACATTCAGTGGGGATCCTCGGTTGGTGGGAATGTTTGGATTTGTCGAGGGAAATGTTTTTTCAGCCTCATTTTTCCTTTTTTTTTCCTGGTGTCTTTGCTCATGATTTATGTGTGTGAGGTTTTTTATTCTTGCGGGTGGTTTAACGTGAGCACACGATGTCTCCTCAGATGGACTAACAAGTCTTCGAGACATCCTAATCCTTATAACTCTCTCTCTCTCTCTCTCTCTCTCTCTCTCTCCTTATCAACTCTTCTTCTCCCTACTGCTCTCTCAGTTTAGTTGCTTTTTTTGACGTGTGATGTAAATATAGCGAAATGTAATTAACTGTTGATGAGGCGCAGTTTCGTTTTGATATAACGAACGTAATTTCCACCATGTGTAATTCTAACACGATGCATTACAAGTTAATTCTGATTTAAAATGATTAAATTAGATTAAATATTGAATTATTGCATTACGTCATGGGTTTATTGCAATCTGCACCTGACTGTTTATAGGAAATAAGTCACATTAGTTACTTCATTTGTTGTCATTTCACAGTTTTTGTTGTTGTTGTTGATTCTGTGTACATTGTCGAAGGATCTGTTGGTTTCCGTTGGCACCAAACTGCTAAGGATTGTTGCAAGTTGCAGAAATGCTTCATCTTTTTACAATTGAGGGATTTAATAACCTTTTGTGAATCCTTCTTATCGGGACTCGGGACCAGCTTGAGTTTATAAATCCTTGTAGTAGATCTATAGGACAGATGATTATTATAAATATTTCTCATTATAAACAATGAATATTATAAATTGGCATTAAGAATAATTCACCCTTCATTGTAGTGGACTGTCCCCTTTCGATTATAAGAAAAATATCATTGTAAATATTTCTCATTATAAACAATGAGCATTATCAGCTTCCAGTGATCCAGAATAACACTCCCTTCATTGTAGTAGTCTATACCAATTTGATTATAAGATAATAATCGTTTAAAATTTTTCATTATTACACAATGAAGATGATCAACTTGCAATGACCCTGAGTAACCCTCTCATCATTGTAGTAGATTCTTATCATTCGATTATAAAATAAAAAATCTTTATAATTATTATTAATTATAAATAAGCACGCTGAATATTATCAACTTACAATGACCCAAATAACCCTCCCTTCATTACAGTGGACTCTGCCGCCCATTCGATATAATGAAACTACTCTCTGTGTGACGTCATCAGGAATCATTTGAGCTTCAAAGCTTTCGGTGTGGAATAAAGGTTCCTGGATATCCTGATTATTTGGGGTCATTTGGGCCTTGTTCAAGGTACACCTAAGGGTCATACTTGCCCTCATTTGTATGTTCGTTTAATCCTTAAGCAAGGGATAGACCTTGGTTTAATTCTTAGTTTTATTAAAGCATCGAAAGAAGTAGTAATGTATTGCTTTTGACGTCCAAGTTCAGAGTTTTTAGATTTTAAATTTGTTTGTAGCTTTTTTAATGTTTTTGTTTATATATATAATATATATACATAATGTGTCGTCAAGGCCATCTTACCCCTTGAGCAGAAACTGGAGAAAAAGACTTGTTTTCATTCGTATATTCTTGTTTATATCTTCTACTCTTTCGATCTGAGAGGAGCCATTGTTGTATTGATGAAAGAATAAAAAAGGTATTTTGGTGTTTTAGTCAAATTCATTGTGTCCAGTTAACATATCACCAAACCCCTTAATCCAGTTATCTAGGTAATTTTTTAAATATCTTTAGATTGGTTCAGCATAGATATGTGTGTGTATCTGTGTGTGTGTGTGTGTGTGTGTTGTCTATCACAGTCATCCTATTCGACTGAGTGGTTTTTATATTGTGGGGGGTTCCGGGTTGCATCCTGCCTCCTTAGGAGTCCATCACTTTTCTCACTCTGTGCGTTGTTTCTAGGAGCACACACTTCTGCATGAGTCCCGGAGCTACTTCGGCATCTAGTTTTTTTCAGGTTCCTTATTATTATTATTATTATTATTATTATTATTATTATTATTATTATTATTATTATTATTATATCGTATATATTCAGAAGTTGGACCCTATTCATATGGAAGAAGCCCACCACAGGCGCCACTGACTAGAAATTGAAGCGTCCAAAGAATATTATAGTGCTCATTTGAAAGAAGCAACAGAAGGTAATAAATACAGAAAAAAATATTAGTTATGGGAAACGGAAATGAATACATAAAAATTTTGATAAATCTTTATTAAATGTGCAAAAAGAATTTTTGACGGCAGCAATACATTGCATCTTCGCTTGAATAAAGACTGATGTCAGATGCCAGAATGAAAGAGAAAGTGAACTGCTTGAGGAAAGGAAAGTTTGGGGCAGACCTACTTGCTTTTCACTTCCTTCTTTTAGATGTATGGCCATGAGCTGATACCGAGTTTGGATCACAGGTTTAAATATTTCAGTTATGATCTGAAACAAGTCACCCCTTAGGAGGGTATTGCCAACAGTGCAGCTCACGCGGTGCACTGTAGGCATTACTGAAGGTTATTTTCGGCGTCCCTTCGGCCCCTGGCTGCAATACCTTTCATTTCTCTTACTATACCTCTGTTCATATTCTCTTTCTTCCATCATACTTTCCTTGAGCATCTCACAACATTGTTGCATAGTGCAACTGAAAAAGGTTTTCCTCCTGTTACGCCTTTCAAATCTTTCTCCCCTCAATTTCCCTTTCAGCGCTGAATGGCCTCGTAGGTCCCTGCGCTTGGCCTTTGTCTTTAATATTTCGTCCTTCCTTCTAAAACAAGTTAATTGAATGAAAATAGTAATGAAATTTGAAAACAAATTAACATAATTTAAACATTGGCAAATGTAGTCAAACATTACTTCGCAGTGACAGCTATTAAATCTATATAAATTTCCTCATTTTACAGGAACCAAGACCTAATTTATCCCAAAGACTTTCACAGTGAATTTGCGAAGGAAATAGAAAAAGTGAAGGGTTCCAAGGCACTCTGGGGCTGCCATTACTTCCCCTGTTGTGTGATCAGTAAGAGATGTTTGTGTTGAGGGGCAGAATTGATGGCCAGTTACCGTCTGGGATATTCAGTGTTAACAAATCTTTTTCCAGAAGTCCTTTTGGGGGTCACGCCTCCATTTGTGACAGTCTCCCCTCAAATATAGAAAATTACTGCAAGCTACCTTGCAGTAATGAGTGGTACGAGCACCAACCTGAAGGAGTGATAGAAAACGATAGACAATAGATAGACAAAGATACTTAGGGACTGGTATCAGAACAGATAGGGTGATCCGTGCCAATAGACCAAAATCAATAAGAAAGTATCACTCATTGATGTTGCAATACCATGGGACATCAGAGTAGAAGAGAAAAAGAGAGAAAACATGAATAAGTATCAAGACCTGAAAATAGAAATTGGAAGGATTTGGTATATGCCATGATCATAGGAACACTAGGCACGATCCCAAGTTCCCTGAAAAGGAATCTGGAAAAAACTAGAGGCTGAAGTAGCTCCAGGACTCATGCAGAAGAGTGCGCTCTTAGAAACAGAGCACAGAGTGAGAAAAGTGATGGACTCCTAAGGAGGCAAGATGCAACACGGAACCCCACACTATAAATACCACCCAGTCGAATAGGATGATCCTGATAGACCAATAAAAAAATGGAACCTGTCAAAATACAATAATAATAATAATAATAATAATAATAATAATAATAATAATAATAATAATAATAATAATAATAATAATCAGAAGAAGAAGAAGAACAAGAGTAAGAAGAAGAAAACATCTCCGAATGAATTATCAGCCCTTATAGAGAAATATGTAGCAGTTATCATCCAATCACCTCAAATGAGGTTTCCGGTTTTGTTCACAGACGGGAATTCTTGGGAATTGACGCTCCACTGGCGGGTTTCTTTATTTTTTTTATTTATTTAGTTATGTGAATCAGACAGATAATCCCTTTGATCGTACATGTATGTTGATTGCAAAGAATATGTGTAATATGTATGCCTTTTCTCTCTCTCTCTCTCTCTCTCTCTCTCTCTCTCTCTCTCTCTCTCTCTCTCTCTCTCTCTCTCAAAAGGCCACAATGGTATCACGAAGATTTACATATCTAATTATCTCCGTAACTTATTAACTTACAAAAACATTAAGTAAAATTAAGCCCTATTGAATTATTTTCAAATGACTCGACTCATTTTGTTTCTTTTTAATACTCATAAATACCTTTCCATTTTTTCTCTTAAAGATTTAAGAAAGATTCCACAACTGTGATTCTTATTATCATCATCATCCTAAAGACAACTTTTTTCCTCTAAAACAAATCCAAGAGAGAGAGAGAGAGAGAGAGAGAGAGAGAGAGAGAGAGAGAGAGAGAAGAGTTTTCAAGGGGGAAATGTAATTCCACACAGTCGTTCTCTTTCTCCTGAAGAGGTGAGGTTCCTTTCAAAGGCAGTTCTCCCTGTCCTTCAAGACGGTTGTCTGTCGTCAAAGACTCGGTATATGTTCCCCCAAGTGTCTGTCCATTAAAGGAGTTTGTCCTTTATGTTTATCATTTTCTGTTTGATCGATGCGAAACGTTCTGACACACTTCACTGCCAGGATATAATGTAGTTTTCCATTTTTACTGCTTCTCAATTTTTCCAAACATGTGGCTTAATAAAGACCAGTGATAATTCTTAAACAATTTACTTTATTGGCTATTAGAATATATTAAAATGATTATATTATCTATTCTTGCTGTCATTTCTTTTCAGTTTTCCAAAATTGTATCCATGTCATGGTAATCGCTCTACAGCGAAGGATTATATATTAAAGGAAAGGAAAATGCATCTCCTTCGAGTAGGTCTGCAGCGAGGAAACATTCGCGCACGTGTTGGATTCGCCTGTTCTCATGATTGTTCTAGAATCGCCAGGTGGGATATGGAACTCAACAGGCGCCGACGCGTCATTAGAAAGTTCCCGTTGGAAGTCTGTGACGTTCGCTGTTATGCTCCGCCCCCTTCAGCCCCGCCCCAGATCGCTGTATATAATATATACTATATGCCCTGAGGAAGTAGAGATCATCAGAGATCAGATCATCAGTGAGAGATCCTCAGAGAGAGATAAGAGAAGAAGGAACAGACGAAGGATAAGAGAGGAAGAAAACGCACATGAGAGTTTGATCGGAATTGGGTCAAGTCGTCCAGTCTGAGAGAGAGCGACAGAGATATTCCGACATTGAGCAAGCCTTCAGAGAAGAAACGTCCTACAAGAGGTTTTGAGGAGTTCCTGCCCTTCGAGTATCAAGGATAGACATCGCTTTCTGCAGTACGGAGTCAAGAAGACGTCTAAAGTTCTACAGCTCTCCTTTTGAAGCCGTCGCTTCGAGCATTGATTTTCGACGGCTGCAAAACTGGCCTAAAGTATTTCATTACGGCACCGTTTCCCCAGTTCACATACTGTAAAGTTTTATTTTTGTTATGTAAATAGGAGAAACCATTCTGCATTTATCTTTGTTAGTAAACTTGTAAATAAACCTTTGTTCTGTTTAAGTTTCTTTCTATATTCGTATATTGAGTGTCAACTGTTGGTGTTGAATCCTTTTTGCTTATTATAATACCGAATCTGTAGCGGACCTCGGGGTCCTTGACAATCCACCTTATAAGTACAGATGATGATTCTGAAGTCACTTTGTAGATTGTGAGAATATGTAAGGATTCTATTTATGATCTATCTTGACACTCATTTTTTTATGAATTTTTCTAAAAATGTTTCGACTTGATAGATACAATGATGAACTTGAGGTCAGTCTCCGGAACGCGCTGATCACAAACCTCTACTTTCTTCGCTGCCGAAGGTTTCAGTGTGAGGGGGAAAAAGGGCTTCGACTTGTAATGGAAAATGTGATGGGGTTTGTAGCTGAAGGCAGGAGGAGGAGGAGGAAAGCGTTTGCTTTTATCTGATGTGATGTCGTCTGTGGAGTTTAGAGAAGGAGAGTTTATAATATATATATATATATATATATATATATATATATATATATATATATATATATATATATATATATATATATATATATCCATTGACCAGAAATTAGTGTAGCCCAAAGAGTATTGTGAGGAGGTCACCCTACTTCATCACACCTCACGTGGTACACTGTGGGCATTACGATGAGCGCGTTTGCAGCATGCCTTCGGCCCCTAATTGTTCCCTCATTTTAGCCTTTTACTTCACCTCTGTTCTACCTTGTTCAGTCTTGCTGTCCAAAGACACTAAGTATCACTTATCAGTGTAACTGGGGGGTTTCCCAACCTAATTCCCACTTGAGATCCTTCCACTTCTTCATCCCTTCCATTCTCTGGATTGGATCTCTTTGCCTTCCTGTCCAACGCTGTCTTGGGTGTTGAGTGCCCGGTAGTGCTCCGCTGCTTGGCTTGACAGCCTCACTTCCGTAAATCAACAATATTTACTCACGACCTTTTTTTAAAAATAATGATAAAAAAGATATCAGTATTGAGTCCGGTCAGTATTTAGATATGTGGCCAACAGTGAATGCGGATTTTTAGGAGAACGGAAAGTTATTTTCTGACGTTTTAGAACGAGCGACAGAGCCTTGTGACCCGAAATTCTGGCTTGACAAAGGAGAGGAAGTTGTCTTTTGCCTTTTACTCCTCTCCCATTTGTCATTTTAATCCCAAACCTTTTCTGAAAGCGTCCACATACATGGACCTCGATTAATCTACATAATAATAATATTATGTAGATTTAATATATGAAATTGAGGCTCCTAAGCGAAGCACCAGGGCACTTCTGGCCATTCAGTGCTGAAGACGGTGAGAGGAGAAAGTTGGAGTGGGTGGACAGCAAAACAGAGCTCTAAAAAAATCATCAGAGAGAGGATATATCGTGATCTAGAAAACCCCACAATTGCACTAGGAAACAGCAGTTAGAGAAGCTGAACAGTATCATTGAAGAAACGAAAAGTAAGAGGTTCCAGCTGCTACACATTTTTGTAATGCTTGCAGTGCGCCACGTGAGTTGGACTGCTTTCCCTACCCCTTGTACAGACATCTTTTTCTTTCTTGATCAGAAAACGTCACCCGGATTCTGACTATTTCCAGACTGTCCATCTTTCATTCAGGGTGAACTGTAAGCAGTGCAGAGATATGATGAACTTTTATATTGAATTACCTACCATTTATTCATAATGAAGGAATTAAAAGGCACTCTCACGCGGCGTACTGTGGACATTACTTAAGATTTTCTTTGCATCGTCCCTTCGACCACTAAGTGCAACCCTTTTCATTCCTTTTACTGTACCTCCGTTCATATTCTCTTTCTTCCATCTTGCTTTCCATACTCATAACAACTGTTCCATAATGCATCTGTGAGGCTTCCCTCCTGTTGCTTCTGGCTAACCTTTCTTCTCTCGGCCCTTTGGCCTAAGTTCTATATTCCTTTATGTGGCACTATTCCTTAGTGCAGGAGCGAGCTTGATACTGAAGAGACTTGCCTCCGACTCGAAGAGGCGACAAATTGAAGTGATAATTAGTTATTCACTGCAAACGATCCGTTGTCAGTCCCCTTGGGACAGCCCTGTCATTATTATTAATCAGCTGACGTCAGCGCTGCCGCGAATATACAAATTCGTTCATTGTTCAGATCAGAGTCAAAGTAATAGGGTCTGCTCAACTCTGCAGTGGAGGCGGAGCTAATACTGTGACGTCAGTAGAGTAACACTGCTCATGCTTCTCCATTGAATTACTTAAAGAAGCTTTAGTTTTTATACATTTAATCCATATCGCATGGTTTTTTTTTTATAAAATCTTGATAAAACCTGTAGAGAGGTCACATGCTTGATGTTTTTTAATACCCGTTCAAAGTATATAGGGTCTGCTCAACTCAGCAGTGGGGGCGTAGCTAATTCTGTGACGTCACAAGAGTAACACTCCCGTGTTTCTCCACTGAATTACTTAAAGAACCCGTAGTTTTTATACATTTCATCCATATCACATGGTGTTTTTCATAAAATCTTGATGATAAAATCTGTAGAGGTCACATGTTTGATTTTTTTAATACCCATTCTCTCATTTAGACACCAAACCTTGTTTTATTGCACAAAATATACCAGTTTGAACACACATAGCTACTCCAGCTCTCTTCACATGTTTATTCTTTACTTATTTATTTACGTACCTATATACTGGTTTGCTGTATTCTCTTCAAGTCCATTTCTTTTAACATGGCAAATCTCTCTCTCTCTCTCTCTCTCTCTCTCTCTCTCTCTCTCTCTCTCGTTCAGGTAGTAATATTATCAAGATTTTAAATAATTCTCAAGAAATTTATTTAGTTCTGTCACTGTGTTCATACCTCACTTTGAAAAGCAACTTTTTTTATGATAAAGGTTAGAATGATAGATTAATTATATTTTCCAAATCTTATTGTGAATACTTATTGTTATGCAATAAATACAAAGAAAATGTGGATAAAGGCAGTGTAAAAAATAGCAGTTGCATTTGCACGACTTGGCCACAAAAAGGAAAACAATATCAGAAGTATAAGAATTACATCATATACGATATAAGATATCAAAGGAATAAATGATGAAGAAAATTATACAGGGAACACATTTCCGGGAAATGTTTCATTAGCACTTCATATCACATAAATATACTTCCGAACACATAAGTTTACATATAACACAAACTGTATACATAAAGGTGTTAATTATGCATGCCTCAAACGATTATATTATTTTCCAAAAAAGTACACAAAGGTATTCGTCAGTCTGGCTGGATGTATCTGATGTTTCACAAGGGGCGGGGCTAGATTTCAGATCTCCCACGAACGCTTAATTTTTTTAAATTTTTGATTGCGTAGATAATATTTTCTGTGCGCAATTATGGGTTTGAAAATAATTGTAATTGTACTGTGTCATATACCAATTGAAAGGGAATTCTTTGTACTTTTACATGGTATATAGCAAAATGTAATAAGATGAAAAATTATGTAAGAAAAATGTGGTAAATATTTACATAAAATTTAAAAATTTTGGTCCGTCTTTGACCTAGAATTCCTCGAAAATTTCTGAGAACACCTATCAATTTTATTTATGCATTATATAGTAAATTTTATCAGCTTTCTAATCCATTTTTCAGTTTCTTTCTGTCATCATCCCTTAGTCAGATACGCTACAAAACGTGAATGTATGTAGGTTGACGGATGAAGTAATTGCACATTTTTGTGTGCGTAGATAATTTTTTCTGTGCGCGCTTGTGGGTTTGAAAGTAATCGTAATTGTAATGTGCTATATATCATTTGAAAGAGCATTCTTTGTACTTTAACGTAGTATACGGCAACATGTAATAATAGTTATATGAAAATGTTATCGTAAATATAGTTTCATAAAGATATGGTCCTTTTGTAACTGATGACGTTTCACATGGGGCGGGGATAGGTTTTAGTACCGCCTCGTGAGCAGACCCTGTATATTTTGACTCTGGTTCAGATAATCGACGCCTTCCTTGCGTATAATGACCATCCTGGAGTGGAGATTTCGGTTTGACTAATTGTAATAGTCTCTCTCTCTCTCTCTCTCTCTCTCTCTCTCTCTCTCTCTCTCTCTCTCTTTGGTTTTCTTAATCTTGTTTTAACGAAATTCTAATGTTACTCTCGTATTGATTTTGTACTTTCCATGATGAGTGCATTTCTATTTATGACTCAGAAATATTGAGTGAAATTATCAGAGAAATCAAGCGAGTCACTAGATACAGAAGGACGTTATATTATGACCTTCCGTTGGTAACAATCCTCGGAAGAGAGTCGATTATATTAAGCCGAATACGATACAGTTTTCGAAAGAAGGTGGCTGGTTACATTTGTTTTCACTTTTTAAGCATTCCGGGACTCATTGTGAAAAATGGGAAAACGGAAGGATAAATGAAATCCAAAGCAACGGGTAACAAAAGACCCCAAGAAATGGCCTTGTTTGGTTTTTGATAATTCTCGAGGTAAAGAAAAAGTCTTAATTAAATCTGCCTCCACAAAGGATATGCTGAGCTTATTAAAGGTTGAATTGTAATCATAACGGGACGAAAAGAAGTGGATAAATAACATCGAGAGAGAAAGAGAGAGAGAAATGTGAGTGTTTTAATAAGACATTTTTTATATTAAGCAGACAATAATAGTGAATTTTCTATTGTAGTCTATGTGTGTGTGTGTGTGTGAGAGAGAGAGAGAGATAGAGATCACGTCGATTACTTCCAAACTGAATAACTGCAAAGTCACCTCCTGGACTTTGTATCCTTAACAGATTCATATAAAGTAGAACATTTGTATTTGACAGTCTCATTCTATGTACGAAATGAAAGTGTCAGAAATTAAAGGAAATATGACGACACGCCCAAAAGGGGCTTTTGCGGCAAGAGCAAGCGCCTGTGTCATGAAATTAAGAGAGAATAAACGTATGCTTTGAACAAACAATTGCCGAAAGTGTAACTGAGGTTTCATAAACCCCAGGATTATATTTATGTGATGTCGTAGAACAAACGATGTTTTATGGAAGGGTTTGGACTCTCTCTCTCTCTCTCTCTCTCTCTCTCTCTCTCTCTCTCTCTCTCTCTCTCTCTCTCTCATGCAATGGGTGTGTCATTTTGTCTGTGCAGAGACGGCACATTGTGAGTTACCCTGTGAAAGTTGCAAAATATAATCCATGAGAATCAAGTAACATTCAAGCTACAGAAGGCCTCTATGACATTTTGTATTCCCTGCCCTTTACCTTAAACCTCTATTTAGCACTTGTTTTAAAGTCATCCACTTCATCTTTTACAGATAAACAAATAAAGTATTAAGTGGTGATATTAGCATTGATACTCTTAAGCTTTCTTTTTTTTAATCTGGAGAGAGAGAGAGAGAGAGAGAGAGAGAGAGAGAGAGAGAGAGAGAGAGAGAGAGAGAGAGAATACCCTTTTCATCTCTAAATCCAGTTGAATAAGATTTTAATGATGTTTCTCAGTTGACTTGTCGGTTTCATTCATTAGTGTAGGCTTTGCAAAGAATATTTCTTTTGTAATCATGTCACCTATCACAACCACCCTTTTTCAAACAGACTTCAGACATAAGAATTTCAACAGGTAGAATATATTAGAACCTCAATGGAAGAATTAAAACTAGAAATATTGTATATTAAAAGCAAAAATAATTTTAGCTATTGAATTATCAACATGTGACACCATTAAGGATGTTGTACATCATTCCTTCTCTCTCTCTCTCTCTCTCTCTCTCTCTCTCTCTCTCTCTCTCTCTCTTAATTACACTCCCGTACTGCCTAGCAAACAGTCTTACAAACGAAGTATAAATATTGTCAAAAGTTCTGAGAGAGAGAGAGAGAGAGAGAGAGAGAGAGAGAGAGAGAGAGAGAGAGAGAGAGAGAGAGATAAGTAATCATTATCTAAATAAAGCGAAGGTCATTATGCACTAATGAGGTCCTTTTCCTGAATAGATTTGATAGTGATAGTCACTCTCCCTTACTGCTAAAAAACCTTATTCCATATTAGCATTAAGAGAGAGAGAGAGAGAGATAGAGAGAGAGAGAGAGAGAGAGAGAGAAATATAAATATTCACTAAATACTCATTTGCATATTTCACATGGCATAAATAGGTGGGGAAATTTCGTGTTTATAATCCCATAGAATTTGAATTTCATATATTATTATTATGTTTAGATCCGGAGGCAGCAAATATTGAAATAACGAGATTAAAACCAAATCCTATTTTGATCCTGTGGTGAATATGCCGACGTACAGAAGTAACTGATTTTATTCTTTTTATTCTCATACGAATGAGAAACGGTGATTCTAATTTATTCTCTCAAAAATTGGAATCAGTGATTCTCTCTTATTATAGTGTAAGTTAAAATCAGTGATTCTTATTTATCCTCATATAAATAGGAATCACTGATTCTCATATAAATGAGAGCCAAAGATTCCTATTTATTCTAAATCAGTGGTAAAAAAATAGTTATTTTCATTGAACAACATACGAAGATTTAAATGAAGCTGGTTTGGTGACGCTGATATTTTACCAAAGTAAACGTTTCTTTATTTCATTCGTCAGAAGTGCTAAGTTTTTTTTTTTTTTTTTTTTTTTTTACGTCATTTTGTTCGGACGCGAACGGATTTTATCCGGATCGTGCCTTGGGCGTAAAAGGATGCCAGGTATTAAATAGTGTTTTAAAAATAAACGGTCGGAATGTATGGAGCATAAATTGGCTGTTCAAAAAGTTTATTTGCTCGTTTTGCCTACAAGCGTCTGGAAAGAATTAAAAAGTCTCTCTCTCTCTCTCTCTCTCTCTCTCTCTCTCTCTCTCTCTCTCTCTCTCTCTCTCTCTCTAAAAAGATAGCTTTCTTACACAAAAAGATAGCATTCCTAAATCTTGAGGTATACTATGTATGTATGTATGTTTTACTATAGATAGTTGGGTCAAGATGAAATATTTTTGTTAGAATCTCAGGTGTCAATCTTTTTTTGGAAAATTATGTCATTGTTACTTTCCTCAGAATGTCAAGACATAAATATGACATGATTTATGATAATATTAGATGTACCAAGTAATAAGGAAGTCCAATAATTGATTATACGTTTTGATTGTAGATATTGTTCACTCATAATGGAAGCGTATTATGAGAAGGGAGGTTATACAAATATTAAAATTGATTTCAAATAACGGAGAGAGAGAGAGAGAGAGAGAGAGAGAGAGAGAGAGAGAGAGAGAGAGAGAGAGAGAGAGAGAGAGAGTCCTTTCCCAGTGGAAGCAGTCTCCCGTGTGCAGTTTCTTCTGTCTAGGAATAATTTCGGCTTTGCAACCACCTGCAAAACATGATTGCATTTCCTGCTCTTACTTATCCGACACACCACCGTCCTACGCTGCTTGCTCTGATATTTTCAAATTTCCTTCTTTTTTGGCATTCTCTCTCTCTCTCTCTCTCTCTCTCTCTCTCTCTCTCTCTCTCTCTCTCTCTCTCTCTCTCTCAAGTGAGGGTTTATAAACCATTTAAATAAATTTACAGGTCAGGCCGGTTATGGACGTAGCCTTTCGGAGAAATGGATATTCCCACTTCCAGTGTTGACTTTACTCGTTCTCTACAGCGACGTGGAAGATTTCTTTAGGAATCTATTCTCTGTTATTAGCTGGAAACGAGTTATTTGTCATTCCTTAACCAAACTTTGTTCAAAATAATCAAAAGGGAACGTTGAAAAATGCTATAGTTTCATTTTTCTTTTATAAAAAAAAAAAATTGTTTTTGAAAGCTCTCTTTTCTTCTTGATGAACAGAAGGCCAGCTCCGGAAAAAAGAAAAAAAAATCAGAATTAAAGAAAAAGCAGACACTTAAAAGATGACACCGTTAATATTCGAAATAAGATATCGTTATTATTGTTGAATGTAAGCTGCCTTTTTGGGTGGCGAATGGAACAGCCAGACGCAGTGGCGGGAAAAGTGCTTCTCTCGCTGTTCACTACGGCAAGATGTCAACTTTATTGGATCACACCTACTCTGCTACTAAGCTACATGTTACTTCATTACAGGTAAGTATATCGGTATATACTTTTAATTTTTATAAAATGAGTTTTAGTCAGATACGATATGACGTAACTTGGTTTAGCATCTGTTTAATGGAATTTGCGTCTGGCTGTTCCATTAGCCACCCCGAAAAGGCAGCTTACATTCAACAATAACAACAATATCCTATTTCGAATATTAACGGTGTAATTCGCATACAGTAAACTATTTAAAACACTTTTCAGTTGCAAATGTACACCCAGATATCCTTTTATTTACCTAAAACTTACACATAGCGTAACTATTTAAAGCCAGGGACGCAGTGTTACCATGCGCGTGGACCACAGGCGGGTGGACAGATGAAAAAAAAAAAAAGTATAGGTTTGCGCGTGAGCGTGCGTGCGTGTGTGTCTGTGAGTACTCGCGCGCGCGCGCTTTTATGTGTGTGCATGTACGTTTGTGAAAAGCAAAAACGATGTGAAAATCAGGAACAGATTTCCATGACAAAAAAAAACCCGGGAGAACCAGAAGGTTGCAATAATTCTCTCTCTCTCTCTCTCTCTCTCTCTCTCGCTCTCTCTCTCTCTAAAAAGCTGTAAGAGCGCCTTCTGTGAGTTACTTTTTTTTTTGCTTATTTCTCTTTCTATCGAGTCTGGGAACTGGAATAGCATCGTTCTGTGTTTATCTTTACCTCCTGTCGCTGCCTTCAAGTGAACACCGTAATATGCCAGCGCCTCAGTGGCGTGATCGGTACGGTCTTGTCTTGCCACCTCGGTGGCGGCGAGTTCGATTCTCGGGCATTCCATTGAGGAGTGAGAGATGTGTTTTTCTAGTGATAGAAGTTCACTCTCGACGTGGTTCGGAAGTCAGGTAAAGCCGTTGGTCCCGTTGCTGAATAACCACTGGTTCAATGCAACGTAAAAACACCATACAAACAAACAAACAAACCGTAATATGCTTTGGAAGCTTGAATTTGAAGTTAGTGGCCCCTTTGGTGGGCTTGTTCCATATGGATAGGCTGCATCGTCTAAATAATAATAATAATAATAATAATAATAATAATAATATCGTCACTAAAGTATTGAGAGTTATCGCGCGCATGTCTTGTCTCACAAGTTGTTCCGCTGTCATAGTTTTTCCATCAAGAACAACTTTGGAATTTAAAGTTTGTTCGGAAGTTTTGTGATTTTGCTGATTCACGGCAGTTTGTTCGATGGCTGTTTCTGCTGTTGGTTGGGTGGGAAATGGTTTGTTTTTTCCCGTCGGTCAGCTGAGAATGAATGGCAGGATTATTGCTTTAGGATATTATGCCCATCAAGGGATACAGTTTTTTTGCACTGGTGTATTAGACGAACGGAGAACAAAGTTTGAATAAATTTTAAGGTGATTCTCTCTCTCTCTCTCTCTCTCTCTCTCTCTCTCAGAAGGGGAGATGTGCAAGAGAAAGGTACATTAGGTCTAAGTATTTATTGTTTAATCTCATGACTTAGTGAAAATTTGGCAAATAGATGTTATTCTCTTATTCCTAAGATTCATAGGCTCTCGTTTTCCCAAAACTGCAACTTAATCATCCATCAGTGTCTTTCTATTAGTTTTGGAAGTTCCGGAATTGTTTTATATATTTTATTTTCATATATCTTGAATTTTAAAGCTTTCCATGTCTATTTACTTTGCATTGTTGTAACTGCAGCTACTATTTTTAGTTCACATTTATAAGTACGAAACAAGCAAGAATACTGAGTTTGAGGTTAGGTGTCGACTCAGTTTTATTCATTCGCTCCCAAAGTCGATTTATAGCTATTTGGTAATTCTTATGTTTTGGTCAAATCGGAATTCTGTAAACTTACGATCAGTAAAGGTACGATCCATTGAATTACAAATTTTTTTATGGTATAGTAGACACTATGTTGTTGCCTTTAAACTGAGCGATGCTACTCGCCTTCTCTTCAGGGGGTGGAGTCAGTGAGATTGTTACTGATCGTATGATGATAAATATTAATAAAGAACGAATTTCTCCAAAGAACGTTCATGAAGTTCATGGCACAAGTCTTGAAAGTCTTGTGCTCTCGTCAGTCAAATTGATTCCCATTTATAGGAGATGACTATAATGACTTTTTAATGATTAAGAAGATATTCTCGTGGAGTTGAACCCTTCACTTCCAGGAATTACACGGATTTTGCAGTGGGCAATTCTTCCATATCATTTCCATAAGAGTCGCGTGAGATCCTGTTGGCCTGAAATTTCTGTAGGAGCTCTCTCTCTCTCTCTCTCTCTCTCTCTCTCTCTCTCTCTCTCTCTCTCTCTACCTTCCCTCTCCTCCTCCCTCCCTCCCTCTCCTCTCTCTCTCTCTCAAGCCATAGGTGGTAATGACCTTAAGGTTTTATAAATCGCCAGGTACTTGGGTCAGGAAGTGGCTATAGAAGTTAAATGTGAAGTAATATAAAGCGTCGTGACGGAGACAGACTTATGGCAAGTGTCATATTGAATGAACTTAGTTTTTTATCTACAACTTGGTTATCTTTCTGTTTCGTCTTTTCATCAACTTAGGGTTTTACTTTAACTTATATAAATTATCTTTCTACAACGTTATTTTGTAAAGGATTTCGTTCACGTGTAGTGCTTACGTCTTTGTTTAGTGTTTATCTTAAAAAATATTAGCAAAAGAGAGAATCCCCACATTTGAAAGAAGAAAAAGAAAATAATAATAAGTCAACAAATAACCGAAATGATTTATGGTTACACATTTACACGGGATAAAAGGATTTGGAATGAACACTATGTGTAAGCATAAATCATTTCGGTTATTTGTTGATTTATTATTATTTTCTTTTTCTTCTTTCAAATGTGGGGATTCTCTCTTTTGCTAATATATTGAACATTTGATGCTTCTCGGTGTAAGTATATTATTATTATTATTATTATTATTATTATTATTATTATTATTATTATTATTATTATTATTGTCATTTCTTCAGAATATGTGACATACTATTAATCCTTTTTTCTCTCCTTTTCAGGTGAGTGTAAATCCAAAGTGTACCTCAGCTGCGGATGAAGGTGCGGTAGTAATTATGCAAATGTTATTTGTTCACATATATCAATGATGGTAGGTAGGTTCCTACACACACACATAACATACATACTATATATATGATATTATATATCTTATATATTTATTATATATATATATATATATATAGATATTATATATATATATATATATATATATATTTGCATTATGTATTTGTTTTCAACGTATATGCGGTATGTATGATTTTAATTATACAGCGGAGAGAAAACGCCAGATAATTAACAATCCGAGAGAACTGAGGTGATTAACCAACTACTCAACTGGAATATGGTCGTTCATCTCTTCATCTCATTTCCATACGGGATTGAACGAGGGTCCTTTTATCCCGAAATATATGTTGTTGCAACACAACCTTCCGTTTTTCTTTTCTTCTTATAAAATTTATATTCGTTAATTATATTCATTAATTTCACTGGTGGGCTATAGGTCTACATTAGTCAGTGAAGTAAAGCAGCGTTGACTATGGTCATTGCTTGAATGGGTTACCATCAGTTGAACGTATCGTGTTCCAGTTTAGTACATTTGTTTTTCCATAGATCCTCGTCCCATAGATAGATGGCTAGAAGGAGAAGAATACAGTCCTCTCTCTCTCTCTCTCTCTCTCTCTCTCTCTCTCTCTCTCTCTCTCTCTCTCTCTCGACAAGTTATCCTAAGTCTTGCCGAAGCGGTTATTGGAAAAGAAGTTTGGAAATATCCTGAAAAAAGTCGTAGACTTTTAAACCTCCCTGAGAGCTCTTCTCCCTACCCATTTTATCGATGTTATCTCCCTAATTTATGTTATACTTATGATTCAGTGCCCAATGGTTCCTCGCAGATTTGATCTCGTATCACACTAGAAGTTAGCGCTTCAATTGTTGGCTATTCCAATATCACGTTTCAGTTTGGGATCAACTTCAGAGGTATTCAACTCTGTTGAGAGTTGCTGGGTATTAAATGTTGAGAGTTGCTGGGTATTAATTAAATGTTGAGAGTTGCTGGGTATTTGATGTTCAAAGTTGCTGGGTATTTGTCGTTTAAGGAGCAGAGCGAAGATGTCTGTCTGTGTCTCCAGCAGTTCTCTGAGGGCGCCAGTCATGATAAGACCCCCTTCGTCAGAAGGAGACGTCAAGGGCAGAGAGAGTTTAGCAAATGGAAGGCGACCCAGGTTTGTTGACCATTGAGTCAGGATTCCACAACTTCGCAGAAAAGTGTGTGTCTGTCTGTGTGCTTGATGTTTGCCTTCTTCGAGGAAAAACTGCGATGTTTTGTTGGGTCTGGTGTTTGCCTGACACAACCTCGGAAGGAGGTCTTACATAAATCTCTTGTTACATTTTGAGTTTTGCTTTTTAGTGAGGGTGCTCTTTGGGGCCCTGTAGTGCAAACGGATCATCAAAAAATAATTTAATAATAGAAACTTACTGAAGTATTTCTTTAAGATGTTGCAACTTTCAGTACGATGTAATTTGTCTTTATTATTCAACTGGTGAGATCATGCAAGCGAAGGTTTTCCCGATTTGTAACTGTAAAGTTTTAATTTATATTTTCGTGATTTTGCTCTGCCCGTCATTCTTTGGATTTCATTAACAAGACTTTCCACTATCCATAGAGTCGATAGTGAAATTGATGCCATAGTCACACGAAAGCAGAGCAGAAAATATGATAAAAACATAGATGAAGTCATATGTTATTTCTTCTCGGTTTCACAAGAGGTTCTGTCGTCAGGATTCTTTGGTTTCACGGCGTCTGGATACAAGACACGATGACGATGGAAGACTTAAAATTGAAAAATTGAAAAAGAAACCCACAAAATCACTGTTTAACTTGTTTACTTCTAAGTATTTACATTTAATTTTACTCCACACTCGAGTACTTTCAGGCCCTATCTGTGGCCCATTTTCAAGAGATGTTTGGGTTGTCAGCCTGGGTCAAGGCCCAGCAGTCTTCTGGAACTTCTTCTCGTTGAGCTGTCATTTATGTGATGGCTGTTCTGGTTTCCTTGAGAGTTGCTAATCTCCTCTTGTTGCTCTGATATCCTGAGCTGATGGTCAATGGGATTCACCCTTGTGGTAAGGGAGTGGTCACCAAAAGTCTGTTGGGCAGAAAACCTAATCTCCAGGTCAGAAGGGTCAATCTTAGCTTCTTTTAATATCAAAGCTCGGCTTATGGGATCTTCTGAGGTAAAACCCTTGTTTCCTTCTATTACTTTAATCTCTGATGAGTGCTCCTTCTACTACCCTCCTATGTCTGATTTTATTGCTTTTTTATATAAGCCTACTGTTTTTAAAATCCTTCCTATAGTCATTTTCCCAACAATGCCTAGCTATAGCACTTCCCTGAGAGTTAAGCTGTACTGCCCTTCTATGTTCTTGGACTCTAGTCCTTATTCCCCTACCTGATTCCCCCACATATTTGTCTCCACAATTGCTGCAATTGATTATGTATACCCCCCCTACATCATCTGTATTACTGCCTTCTCCTTCCAGTTTATTTTTACAAACTTTCTTTTTTACGGTATTATCGAAAGTATTCACAAATTTATGTTTACTTTCTTTCATTTTTGAAGTGATTTGTTTCATTTTAGGTATAAAAGAGAGGGCAACTATTTTTTTGTTTTCTTTATTCCGTGTACTCACTACATTTGCTCAGTAAAAAATCTTCCCGAGAGGTATAAGCGCTCCACCATCGGCGCCTTCGTCAGGATGGCCCTCTCACACTGCTCCTCCTGAAATGACGCACACAGCGAGTTGGAGCGCGCCGCCCAGGTCCTCGTCGACAACGGACGCACCAATCGTGGTGTTGATGAGTCAATAAGGAAAAATATGGAAGCCTGGTACCACTAGGAACCCCACCCCGACGTTGCAGAGCCCATCAAGCTTTTCTACAAGGGGCACTTCCACCGGAGGTGCAAGGAGGACGAGCAAGCCCACAAAAACATCATCAAGGAAAACGTCAGCCCCACCGACCTAGACAAAAACATTAAGCTATTAATATACTATAAAACTAAGAAGACGAGCAGCCTGGTGATGAGATCCTTTGAAGAAGACGAGTGTGGTCTACCAATACACATGCCCTGTCCGAGGATGCCTCGGCAAATACGTCGGTATGACCTCCATGCGTTTCTCCAAACGAATCTCCTGCCACGCCCAAGAAGGAGCCATATTTAACCACGCCATGACTCCTCATAACAAACGAATAAAGAGAAACGACATTATCCCTAGTATTGAGATAATAGACCAGACAACGGATCTCCGACGTCTGCGCCTCCTAGAAGCCCTCCACATTGGAAAACAGAAACCAAATTTAAATATCACCCAGGAAACGTTTCTCCTTCCCACCGCCGCCCGGAGAGCAGCGAACCATCAAAGCAAGACCCACGGCTTCGCCCTAGACCGGCCCGACCAATGAGAATCCAACTCTAGGTCCGAGCCGCTATAAATACCGCCCCGCAGACTTTCTTGCTAGTCCCTTCAATCGACTCGTCCGAAGATGACCTGCGAGAAAGTCGGAACGTCAAGTGATGCCAGCTATACCAGCTATACCACCATCAACAACAGCTTTAAACCAAAGACGACCCCAGCCCGGAATTGAATTACGCCTATAGAATAATAACGGCATTGACGATGCCCCCTGCTTGACCTGGACCTGAGATCCTGTTTTAATAAAATAAAGATAAAAGATTACCCTCAGAATTTATAATTTTTGAAAATTCCCAATATGAATATTGGCCAGTTACTCAGAAACATCGCTGAGCCTGAGAAGCGAATTGTAAGGAAAATAGAAAAGACAATATATAAAATCAACTCGCTTAATTCTGCCATTCTTTTTAACAATAATAATAATAATAATAAGCTTAAGATTCAAATACCTTTCCCTCTTTATTTGTCTCGGCATTAAAGTAAGATTCCAGTATCCTTTAAAAAACTGAACCACACTTCCTAACATCATTCTGCTTGAAAAAATAATTCCCAAGGTATATATAAAATTAGTCGTATCTTCTGTCCCGGAAATTTTGTGCTACTTTCTTCCCTTCTTTCTTTCTTTCCTCTCCAGGAAAATTGGCCACTTTTTTTCTTCCTTTTTTTCTTTACAATTTCTGAAGAATTTTCTAAGGAATGCGGCTCGACGGTTACAATTCATAGGAGGCGTTGAAGGAGTTACGAAGGAATTCCAAGGAGGACATTTTCTCTCTCTCTCTCTCTCTCTCTCTCTCATACACACACTTCTTAAATCCTTGAATGTTTTGTGATGCTTATTTTTGCTCATTTAAATTAGTTCTCTTCCTTCTTGCAGAGAGAGAGTTAACCTTCACCTATCAAATGGTTAGTCGACTGTGTCGGGTGGCAGCCTGGGTGGGACTGGAAGGTTGAGACCTTTGGTGCCAAGGAGGCAGATAATTATCTATCTATCCTATCCTCCTTGCCTGGTGCAAATCCCAAAGGGGGAATAGGTGAATAGTTGAACAAAACAGGAATTATAATCCAAGACTTGTGATTATTCCGAGTGATTATTGCTGCTAAGAGGCTGAAATCTTCATGACCTTTTCTTATGTTTACTCTGACTCTTCAAGATCTCCAATGCCGTCAGTGCAATTCACGCGATGCACTGTAGACGTTCCTGCTTCCTTCTACCATCTGGCTGTCCAACCACTTCAACTTCCTCGGATTATTGATAGGGAAAGTAATGAGGAAATCGAATCATACGACGACAGGTGAACCATTTCTCATGAGGAGGTCTCTGGGGAGTTTCTCTCTTCACCAGAAGAGCAATCATTTCTCCTCACACAAACTTTGAGCAATTGATGTGATTTGCAGCCTTTGTTTATGATTATTGTATAAAAACGAGTGTTGAAATATTTTAATTAAGCAGATAAACTGAGTAAGTCGTGAAGATGTATTTTTTTTTCTTTTTCACCAGAAGTGTCATTTCTCCTCATAGGATCTTAAGCAGTTGATTTGATTTTCAGCCTTTGGTTGCAATTATATAGATACAAGTGATTAAATATTATATGTAAACAGGTTAACGAAATACCTTCTTTATTTCAATGTTGTGATACTAACACCAGCCAGCTCCCATTTTGGGAAACCATAGGCAGTATCAACATCAACTTGACATTTTTCAAGTATTTTGGGATTAATAGGATTACCCTGTGGGATTTCCCTACAAAGTCCTGTTGCTTTTGAAGGTTTATGTATGATGGCCAGGCCATCAATCCCTCTGGGATTAATAGTGATTTCATTTTCATTTTCAAATCCAATTTGATCATTAAGGCTGTTGGCTACGAAATTGCATTATGGAATGTAAACAGCAGTTCTGTTTCATTTCCTGGACAGTCTAGTACCTGTGGTTATGGAAGAGAGAGAGAGAGAGAGAGAGAGAGAGAGAGAGAGAGAGAGAGAGAGAGAGAGAGAGAGAGCATTAGGAGATACGTAAAAATCCTATTTAGCTTAACTGGCAGAGGGTGGAATTGTGTCCCCAATTCTTTTATGTATTTGGTGACTTAAGCTGAGAATTATTGAGAATGTGGTCAGCTGATTGTGACTGGTTGCAGCCTGCTCTGGGAGTGACTTACTAGTTCTCCATCACGAATTGTGTAGGGGTAATATTTCTTGTTTTTGGAGAAGACATACAAATTATAATATATATATATATATATATATATATATATATATATATATAATATATATATATATATATAATATATATATAATTTATTTTATAATGACCTTCCTCATTGAGACGCCATTTTGATTCAGTCATCATGTAGGCAAAATCTTGCCTGATCCTCATTTGCATTCTTACTCATTGTCTTCTTTCTTTCGTTCTTCTGAAATACTTTCCTCATTAAACCTTGTTATCTATTTCCTTTTAAAGTGAGATCTTTTAAATTTTATTTTTAGATTCTTTTGTCATTTATCAGATTTCGCTTTTCCCTTCTTACCCTTCCTTTGATCTGCGTTTATGTCCCCCCTCCGCCTTTTTCCCTCATTCCCTCTTTCGTTCTTGGCTTCACAATGCGTTTCTCTCTCTCTCTCTCTCTCTCTCTCTCTCCTTCCTTACATCACACCACTTGAAAGAGAAACGTGAAATGCAATTCTCTCATTCGCTCCCTCTTTCACATATACGTAAAGACATAAGGTTTTAAAAACAGACAAACGGGAACAAGAGAACAAAAGAACAAAAGAAAGATATGGAATAAACAAAAGACCCTAAACAAAGGAAGGGTTGACACTTTTAATGTTGCTTTAGAGGGCTTTTTAAAAAGTGGTGGCACTTTTGTTCCTGATTAAAAGGTTTTAGTTCCACAGAGGAGAAGGACTTAGTTTGACAGTTGCCAAAACTGTTATTATTATTTTTATTATTATTATTATTCAAAAGACGAACCCTATTCATAGGCACAAGCCAACCGTAAGGGGTAGTGACCGTTTTATTTATTAAAACAAAATAATTATCATAAATGTATCTCCTTTAGGTATTTTGTCTTTATTTATTAAAGAAATATAATTTTCTCTTATGAATTTGATCTCTATGGTTTTTTTGTTTATGAAAAATTAAATTACACATTAGAAATATTCTCTTTTGATATTTTTTCTGTTTTATTGATAGAAGAATTAGTTTTTCCACTGAAATTTAGCATCCTGTTTTAATGATTTGCCTTTTTTTCTTCTTCTTTATTAAAAACATATGATGTTAACTTTAGATATCTTAAACCTCCTTCATCTTCATTATTTTGATAGTTATTTTATCATTCTTCAGTGGAATATTTTATAAATTTCAATTTTTTAGTCTGGAGAAATTCTCACCCCCCCCCCCCCTCCTCCCTTCCCCCATTGAAATACTCATCTATCTTTTTATCTTTTATATTTCATTCAGAGAGAATTGGACTTGAATAACGAATAGACTCTAATCTATTGTTTTTTCTCACGAGATAACTGACAGCAAACCCAATAACAACAACAACACAACAACCAAGGACTACAACCAACAATTCAACAACCAAGGACCACAACAACACAACAACAAAAAAAGGCAACACACCCCCACCAAATACACTAAGAAATCACAGCAACAAGACAACAGCACAGGCACAACAACTCTAAGCAAACAACACCAACTTAACAACAAACAAAAACAAATCAACAAAATACAACTCAAACAAATCTCAATGCCTTCACCAGACTGCTAACACTACTATCTCTCACAGCTTCTGACTAAAGACTGACTCAAAAACTCTCACTCAAAACACAGACCTCTAACAGCAAACAACCCAGCCAGAACTCACTAACAGCCAATACAGTCGTTAACTATCCACACTGCAATTACACACTCTTCTCTCTCTCTCTCTCTCTCTCTCTCTCTCACACACACACACAGACGTTGTCAAATGGAACCCCATAACTCCTCCATAACTTGATACATAAGGACCTTATTTGACCTTCCACTAGTTGCAGTCCTCGGAAAAAAAGTCGATTATGTTAGACCAAATACAATATAACTCAATATATGTTTGGTTTAATTTTCCGTTCACTATTTAAGATTCTCGGGTCTCATTATAATCCATTACCGATCGCACCAAACTCCTAAGGTTTCGTGCAAGTTTCTCTGCTTTGATTATTCCCGAACCCTTTTTTTGTCATTCTGCGCTCTTTCTGATCACTACAATCATATTAAACTCAATACCCAGAATCTTTAACATCTTTCTCAAGTGAGAGAGAGAGAGAGAGAGAGAGAGAGAGGTACTGACTTTTACCTCAGTTACTTCAGACTTAAATGATTACAAAGTCGCCTTCTGTATTTTGTATCCATGAAAGGTTAATTTAAAAGTGGAACGTATATTTTATAGTGTCATTCATACCTATGAAATGAGTTGAAAGAATGGAAAAAAAAATATGACAGAAGACTCAAATGGGGCTTTTGAGGTCAGAACAAAGGCTGCGGTAATAAAATTAAGAGATGATAAACGCACAAACACCGAGGCTTTGTTCTTTGAACAAACACTAGCCCCAAGCGTAACTAAGGTTTCATAAACGCCAGGATTACATTTATGTGATATCATAGAACAAACGCTCTTCTGTGGAAGGGAGTCCACTTTTTTTTTTCTTTTTTATTTGTAAGTTGCTAAAGGTTTAGAGCTCTCTCTCTCTCTCTCTCTCTCTCTCTCTCTCTCTCTCTCTCTCTCTTTTCCCAGACCTATGCCATAATACTCTATGCAGGAACTTGTTTCGAAGAAAACATTTTATTCAACTGCTACTAGTAACCAAATAAAGTATAAATTGATGAATGCACATAACAACATGGAAATACGATTCAAACTCAGAAGTTCCCGATTTTTTAATCTGTACGAGAGAGAGAGAGAGAGAGAGAGAGAGAGATCATTAAATACCCATTTGCATATTTTCAATGGCACAGATATCATTGGAAATTGTATGTTTATAATCCCATAGAAATCGAGTTTCATATTTTTAGTTCCTGAGGCTGATGTATTGAAGTGGGATAATATTCACAACAATGTTTAATCCACCGGTGAATATGTCGACGAAGTACAGAAATAACTGATTCTCGTTTATTCTCATGTGAATGAGAATGATTGATTCTCATATAAATGAAAATAAGAGTTTCTCATAAATTCTCATTTTGATGAAACTCATTTATTCTTATTTATTAGAATAATTATCAGTAAAAAGTGTGTTTGTGGGGGGGGGGGGGGGGGGATGGGGTGGCGGTCTGTTTTCATTAAGTAAAATCTGAAATTTAAATCAACCAGCAACATAAATTTTTATCAATCATAGTCGTCAGAACCGCTCCTTATTTTTTCTTTTTTTTATTTTCTTTTTATCCGGACGCGAGCGAATTCTATCCGGATCAGTAAGATGGCCGTAAAAGAACGCGAGGTTTTTTATCATGGTATAATGATAAATAGTATTTTAATTCAGATTCATTAGTAAATAACATTTTCATCGCATCTATTAAGAAACGGTTGGAATGTGTGGCGCATAAATTCGCGGCTCATAATGTTTTTATCTTCTTGTTTCCAGGAAATTGGGAAGAGAAAAGTTCTCTCTCTCTCTCTCTCTCTCTCTCTCTCTCTCTCTCTCTCTCTCTCTCTGTGTGTGTGTGGTGTGTTGTGTGTGTGTGTGTGTGTGTGTGTTATGGCTGCTCCCAATCACCAGTCCAATCCTCAGAATAAGTCCCTCCAATCAAGAGAAATATCCCATAATCCTACTTGCTGGAGTTAATCTCCGGTGTGCGGAGAGAGAGAGAGAGAGAGAGAGAGAGAGAGAGAGAGAGAGAGAGAGAGAGAGAGAGAGAGAGAGGAGGGCGGAGGGAAATGAATTTCCATTAAATACTGATGTACGTATTTCCAAGGGCATAAATATTTGGCGAAATTTTATGTTTATAATCTTCTAGAATTTGATTTATTTTTAATTCCTGAGCCAGTAAATATTGAGGTAAGATAATATTCAAATTCTTTTATTTTTTTGAGCTAGTGGTGAAGATTATGGTTTACAAAACCACTGATTCTCACTTATTCTCTTTTGAATGAGAATCAGTGATTTTGAACTATTCTCTTATAAATGAGAATCAGTCATTCTAATATGAATGAAAACCCGTGATTTTCATTAAATTTTATTTTCATACAAATAGGAATCACTGATTCTCATATAAATGAGAATCAATGATTCTCACCCTTACTCCTAAATCAGCCCCGGTTAAAAAAAAAAAAAAAACACACAGGGAAAAAACAAAAATGGGTTTTTTTTTTGTTTTGTTTTTTTTGAAAGTTAGCTTTCCCATTAAATTCAAAATTATGGAGCTTTAAATCCGGCCACCTTTGTTTGGGAGGCGGCTGATATCAAGTTGGTCAAAGTTAATTTAATTATTTGATTCTGTTTTACTTTATCTGTCAAAACTGCCCTCTTGAATTTAATTAGAATTGATTAATTATTATTTATTATTATTATTTGATTATTATTATTATTTTAATTAATCAAGCGGTCGGAGTTTATGGATCATGAATTGGTTTGCTCAGTAATGCTGACCTCGTTTATCCAGTCCTGGAGTATGGGAAGAGGAAAGACGCCCCCCCCCCCCCCCCCCCCACTCACTCTCTCTCTCTCTCTCCTCCTCTTCATCTCGCTCTCTCTCGCTCTCGAATCAATTCTCATATAACGTGACTATGTAATATAATACTATATATATTATTAAGAAATATATATATATATATAGATATATATATAGATATGATATATAATGTTTGGTATGGGACGAGGACACTTTAGTAATTATGCCTCCTCCATGTTGCGGTTTTTCTGTCTTTAAATGAGTTTCCTTCTGTACTCGACGCCTTTCCATCTGTCCGTTGCTCTGTTTGATTTTAGAAGAAATCATTGAGATGAGAGAGAGAGAGAAGAGAGAGGAGAGAGAAGAGAGATAGAGAAAGGCTCTCCTCCTCCTCTTATTTCTGTCGCGCTGTTGGTATTTGAGGGACAGAAGCAATCTTCAAATGAGCAACTGATGGCGAATTCCAGATTTCATCTTACGTCCGCCTCTGGAACTTTTTGAGAAGTTGTCCATGAAAGATAAATATTATGGCCCTATTGGGTTTTTAAAAACTTGATGATAAGATTGAAAAGGGCGAAAGTCTAACTAGCATTCCTTGTGCAAGTCCTAATCGAAAAAGATAATTTGACGCCGTGATTATTATCTCCTTATGGGGGAATATGAGTCCGAATTTGTTTGCCGTGACTTTTTTTTGTGAGGTCATTGTGGGTGGGTGGTGTTTTTGATCTTAGGGTTTGCGCTTGAGGCGCGCGTGGCGTGTCTGTGTTTGCATGTTGATTGTTGTGTGTGTGCATGTACCGTTTGTGTAAAGCAAAACAATGTAAAGAATCAAGAAGCAGAGAAACGGAATTTCCGATCTGTGAACAAAAAAATGGTTGAAAAAAAAACAGGACTGGATAAAAAAAAGAAAAAAAAAAAATTCACGTGAATAAAAAAACTTTTTTTTGCAACATTTGCAACATGACGTTGTTTCCCCTTTTTGGTTGATTGACGAACACCAATTCATCTGTTTGTTGATATTTCATATTTCTGGACGTTTTGTTTTGGTTTGGGATGTCTGCACCTAACCATACTTCTTGATATATATAATAGATATAATATATTATTATATACATTATATATTATATATATAATATGATTATAATCTAATA
This sequence comes from Macrobrachium nipponense, assembly GCF_015104395.2. Classification (NCBI taxonomy): domain Eukaryota; kingdom Metazoa; phylum Arthropoda; class Malacostraca; order Decapoda; family Palaemonidae; genus Macrobrachium; species Macrobrachium nipponense. Next base: position 25,598,765 of record NC_087214.1, read on the forward strand.
TATATATATTTATATTATTTTATATATTTTAAATATATAAATCTATAATAATCATATATATATATATATAATATATTAGTATACATATAATATGAGCTATTGTCAAGTACCAGGCCATTCTTTTCATTAATTAAAACTGATCCGTGGGTAGCATATTGTTAAGAGATACCTAAATAATCCCTAACTAAGGTAACCCTTGCTTTCGTAATAAGTACTAAAATCTTGAAAGTTAACGATTAAATGTAGCTCTCCAGTTCCCGTTGTAACAAAACTTTACCTTCTGATTCCCCCTCCTGTCTCGTATTTCTCCTTACTCCCCCTCTCTCCACCCCACCCCGCCCCCACTAGTCGTTTTTTTCCTTCGCTCTGGCTTATTTCCCACCTTTGCCACCTGTGTTTCTCGTCCCAGCTCCTGCCATCGTAAGCGCCTTGTTTAAGACTTGCTCTGATCATTGTGAGTACGGTTGATATTATCCATATGATATTTTGGATGTTTGGTTATTGGGGCAGAATATTTAGTTTATTATGTTTGGTTAATGTTAATTGAACTTTGGTAACTGGTTTTTGATATGTAAAGTTTTTGTCAATTAATTAAATATAATTGTTTTATTGTTTTTTCCATATTAACCTATTGTTTAATTTTGTGGGGGAATTTTAACTTGAACCTTGACAAAATGGGGGCCTTGTCCCGGGATCTCTAAATTTAAAATTAAATTCTGCCCAAATCCATTTCAACGTAACATTTTATATATTCTGATCGTGGGATATGATTCATCATGGTGTTGAGTATTAATGTTACAGTGGCGCTAGTAACTTTTATGTGATGTTTCCAACAGTGATACCGTAATCCTTTTAGAGTAAGCTTTATTGTTTTTAGTGCGAACGAGGTATCTCTATTTGTTCTGTCCGGCGCCACCCCCATCGAGGACCTTTAGTGTCCTTTAAAACTTTAATTACGGTTGTAACTAAGCCAAGATAGTTTTATAATCCCCCCCGTGGGTTATTTATTTGAGTCACTGATTAACCACTTTCGTTGTATTTGAAGCATTCAGGCGGAAAAATCAGAAGGTAACATATTTTGCTTAGCGGCCCCGTCGACCATTGGTAGTTTCGTGTAAATTGGCTCGTTATGAACTAAATTATCCTTGTCCGAAGCTTCCTTTTCCCCGAGGTGTTAACTTCAGAAGTTCGCTTCCCAGTTTTCGCCATTGTGCAAGCAAGTGTTTGATTATGACTTAAAGTGTTTTAAACACAGTATAATGGTGTAAGCCTATATAGTCCTACTTTTCAGAAAGTAGCAATTGTTTTACAAGGTGGTTACTAACAGGTAGACGTCTCTTTAACTCGAAATGCCGCTCTTTTAATTGTTGATTGGAATTGATTTTCAATAGTGACCAGCGTCCACCACCTGACTTCCATTGTTTTGTCGCTAATTAAGAAATGAACCGTTTTGTTTGTTTTAGCCAGCTAAATTTGGGGTAGCTCTTCCTCCTAATGCAAAAAATGAAGGATGATAGTACGGTAATTACATAGTATTCATGCATTGTATAAGTGAAGACCTAGTGGAATGAGTTCTGAGGGCAGCAAGTATATCGTAGACGTGGGGTGATCAAATCATTCGGATGTAGAAGTCATATTGAAGCTGGCTATTCAGATTAAGGCAAATGCAAATGAAAAGAGAAACCATAAATGCTGGAACGAGGAAGAACAAAAAGAGACAGTTGGAAATAGAAATAAAATCAGGCTTTAATTAGAAAGAAAACAGCCAAAAGTGGAAACTGAGGTTTTTATTAAGAAAGAACCCAAAAAAAGCCCAAAAAAAAAAGGAATTGGAGTTTATTCAAGCTAAATTCGACTATTGAGCACTCAGTTAGCTCAGCAAAGGGAAGAAGGAGTAAAATCAGGTTAGCGTATGGCAAAATAAAAAAAGCAAGAATTAGAACTAGAAGCTAGACAACCAACTGAAATTTGATTTGACTAGATGCATCCCAAGTTAGTTCCTAAGTTTCGATGAGACTGGAAGTTTGACGTTGTTTTTTAAGAATTTCGAACGACTTTTGGCTTCTTACATGAAATGGCCCCTCTTGAAACAATGGGTGTGCGGCTCCATTCAAGCCTAAGTTTGGTCGGAAAAGGCTGTCCAACTGTTTGTTGGTAGTATCCTGGTAGGCGAATTGAGCAGCTATATGGTAATCAAAAAAGGCTTGTTTTAGGATGGGCATATTGCTGTTGACTAGTGAAGGTTATTTTCGTCCCAGAAAGTTTCGGGGGGGGTCGAATTATTATTTTAAGCACCCCATATTAAGACTTTGGACTGAATTTGCTGCAGAAAAATTTAAGGTTGTTTAAAAGTGGCTTGACGTCAGAAGATGTAGTTAACTTATGAATGGAATTAATTAATCTCATTGTTAACCTGACGGAATTTTAAGAGACGTCCTCCCTCACAAAATATCCATGATTTGTATATAAGCTGATAAGGAAGGAGAAAGATACTCAAAATGGCAAGATGTTTTTGGCTGATAACTAGTTCCATTAATACATAAAAGGCAGTCCTGGGTAATGTAAAACCAACCATAGAGCAGAAACCGCTTGGGTGTATACAGATGGGTAAGACTTATAGTGGGGTTTGTTTTGGCAATTATTGGGGGGGTAAGAAGGAAGGCCACATGATTAGTACTTGTCCGAATCTCCTGCATTATAAAAAGGGGGGGGGAAAGTGAACTGAAAACAGGACTCTCCATTTAAGGTGTTCCCATGGATACAAATCAGACGGCCGGTAAAGAATCTGCAATGCATTGCGTATCACATGGATAAGAATTTGTTTGAAAAATTCATTTGTAACGGGTAGCATAATATCATTAGCACAGTAGTGATAAACCCATTTAAAGTAAGATGTTAAAGGGAGAACAGGTTCAAACCAAAAGCATTTTAATTAAGTGTTTTGTTCCAAATCTCACATTGCTTGATGAAAATGTCATAGTCAGGGATTGGATTTAACTGAGCGAAACTAAACTTTGCCGCTTACAAAGAATTGTTTCATAGGATTGTCCCGTATCTAACTAGTAAAGTAAAATGGCTTGTAAGAGAAGGGAATTTCCCCGTTGCCAAATGTACAAGTTGTTACTTGGTAACGATCTTCTTGCTGGAGGGAACTGTTGTTACCCAATCTGATAATTGTTTATGAAACTCCTGGTAAGTAATGAAGGTAAAGTGAGAATGCAAAGGGAGATCGTGAGTGGCGTAAAAAGAGGATAATGAAAAGGAGTCGAAAAGTGGAGGGTTTGGGTTGTGTTAATGTGACGACCCGCAGTATGGGTTAAATAATGATAGAGTGAAAGGTAAGTGTACCCAACCTCGCAGGATAAAGTACAAATGAACAAGAAAAGCCTTGCCTTGAAAGTTACAGTAGGGAATATCCAACCTTTAAGAAGGGTGGGTTTTATAAGCAAGCATTGGAGAAAGGGATGGAACAAGGTACCTGGGATATTACTTTAAGGATGATGGTACTTTTTCAGGTTATATAGACCTCCCCTAGGACTGGGTTAACTGATGTAACCTGGAGTGACATAGAGAACAGTTAATAGTCCCTCCATGATTTAAACGTAGAGATTTTTGGAGCTCGCCTATAAATGTTTTTATTCACATTTTTGGAATTTACTAAAACTTACTAACCAACCGCTTGAAGGAAGGGGGGAAAAGCATATTGAATTTTTTCCTGGCCTAAAATGAAGGTGGTATGTTTGTAAATTTCTTAGGAAACAGTTGTCATATTTTGTCAAATTGGCCGGTAAACCTAATAAGGTTAATAACCAAAGGCCCCTTTGAACTCCTATTATTTGTACCTCTATGAGCCCTTCCAACTCGATTATCCTAGATTGTGTAGGTCCCACTTGCCTAAGACAAAGAAAAGGTCAATCAATATCTTTGTGAAAAAACCCTAATAATGTTGCCCTAAAACCTCAACTGATTTCCTATTGCACCTTCGAGTCAAGAATATTTCCTCCTCTAAAAATGTTCTTAAACCCACTTACCGCGAAAGTTATTTTACAACTTACGGGGTTTTCCTAAGGAAATCCAGTTGTGATAGTGGGGTACCAAGTTTTACTAGTGAATTTTTTGATTCAGAAACAAAAACCCTGAATTGAGTTGTGTATAAAACAGTGTCTCTCATCTCCTTATCAACCCAGAATCTCAGGGGAGTCTTAGAAACGGCAATCATCAGACTTTAAAGTCGTTTTGTTTTAGAAATTTTGTATTTGCAATCTGAATCTGATTGGGACATGAATGGCATAGGACTTTAAAAAAAAAAAACAATTTTACTATTTGTAATTAGGGAAGTACTCCTTCTGAGTCTCTAGGTGGTTTAATCAACCTTTTGAAATGCTATAGCTGGTCGTAAAGTACGTGGTTCGCCTTTACAAGTACTTAAACGATACAAGTTACTTGACAAGTATATAACCGTAGAGGCTATAACAGTTGAGTCCAGTAACCTACAAGAAATTAAAGGGAAATTTTGGCAAATAAGATTCAAATTCAATTTTAAAATTTTGCCCTAAACAACTTGTGTAAAAAGCAAAAAGAGATGACAAAATTAGGTATGATAAAAACAGTAAAGAATAGGAAGTTAATTTTTTTTAAAAATGGTGGGTAGATTTAGTCCCTTGGCCTTCCTATCCCATTACTGGTTCTCCTTTTACTTTTAAAGTAGTTTTTCTGGCCCTTTATATTATACAAGAAACGTTTAAATAATCAGAATAATTAATCATAAAAACTCCAAGATAGACGTAAAACGCCTCATGTTAGTCCATGTCCAATTCATGCTTAAAGAACTAGCATGCCGATTTCCTCTGCTGCTCTATTTTGTTCCCAGAGAACACAGTATATTGTAAAACAAAAGTCCACCACCTTCAGGATGGTAAATTCCTTTAGGTCCCAAATGAAATCCCCATCTTGGGCTGACTTTTCTAACTAAAGAAATCTTAGAAATCTCTTCCGCAGTATCTACAGCACCTAAATTAGAGGGCAACGGTTGTGGATATTAAGGAATCCATGCTTAACGCACCGAGTATGAATGATGTATTGCAGTGAATAATCCTCCCCGAGAAATGCAGTGTTTATTTCCTCACGACCGATTGATTATTTTGTCCTAGGAACTTCGTCCTATACGACAAAACTACGATCGAACCAACTTTGAAAAACGGAAGGTAATTGCAAGAAGAGGTCGAGTAGCTACTGAAGCCAATAAACTTGCTGTGCCCCTATCAAGTCTCCTTCGGGCTTCTTCCCTTGCTTACTATGCCTGCCCAAGTCTAATGGTAAGGTCCAAGGTTATGTTTACCGAACTATAGAAAATTAAAATTCGGTAACCATAAAGACAGTTATCCCCTGCCCACGTATTTGATGATATACTTGGACTCCATTGGTAACGTCGAATAATTTTAACCCACGTCTATATGCTGAAGGGTTATTGAATCAAGTCCCATTGTCAGGGAGAGCGAAGGAGGATGATTCCGCATTTATTACTCCCTTTGGGCGGTTTTCCAATATACAAAGACTTTTCCTTTTGGTCTGTGACTAACGCACCTGCCACATTTCAGAGAATGACTAAATGAATGTCATAAGAGATGCTGGATGTGTTTTACGGTTACTTGGATGACATTCTTAGTAGTATCTTGACCATGGGAGGAAACATCCTTTGTAAAACTGTTAAAAAAAGCCCCCCCACCTTTTCCCCCCCCCCCCCTTGATAGATTTAGAAGGTTTGGGTTTGAACAATTAAATCTTGCTAAATAAAACTTTGCTAAAAGCTCCGTGGGTAAAGTACTTGGGACAAGTTATTGGAAAGCGGGGAAATCTTTGCCTAAAACCACTAATATAGAAGCTATAGTAAATTATCCCGTACCTACAAACAGAAAAGAAAAAAGTTAAATGAGATTCATTGAATGAACCTCGTTATTACCGTAGAATTTTGCAAGAATTTCAGTAATGTAGCTCATCCGTTGATAAAACTTGACTAGTACCAAGACTAAATTGCGTATGGGATGAATCTTGTTTCAACGACTCACCTTCAAACAGATCAAAAGCCTTACTTTTGCTGTAAACCAGTATTTAACTACTCCTGATCCTGTTCAAAACCTTTTGTTCATCCAGGTAGTATTGCCATGTTACCTACGGTTGTTCGGTTGCTGTCCTCCATACAAGAGAAAGCCTGAAACTAACTTGCTTCACCCTGTGTCCTTTACCTATTCATCGGCAGGGTTGAAGAAGCACCAAAGGTCGCGTATCTACTGTGAGGAATGAAAGAACTCCTAGCTAATAGGTACAAATCGCCTTGCAGAAAATACAAGTCTACGTTTTCCACAAATAACCCCATTAACTGTGTTTACCCAATCCGACCTAGAACCCCCGCGTAGTCCTTGAACAGAGCTCGAAATGTTTAACCAGAAAATTTTTAAGATGGTCTCTCTACTTGCAAAACTTCAATATCATTGGGTTCCAGCACAGTTCGAGGTTCAAGACAATCCGTAATAGCTTTTGAATGCCTGTCAAGAACACCCGTACCGACCAGGGAATATCGTACCTTCCATAGGTTACGATCTCTTCAGCGGGTGGAGGAGATGTCAAGTACCGGCCGGCCTTCCTTCATTAATTGAACGGATCCCGTGTACATATTGTATATACCTAAATAAATAAACTAATGGTAACCTTCTTTTCGTAAATACGTACGAAATCTTGAAAATTAAGTTAAAATGTTAAAAGCTCTCTCCCAGTAAATCCCTTGTAAAACTTACCTTCTGAATTCCCCCTCCTGTCTCGTTTTCCTCCTTACTCCCCCTCCTCTCACCCCATGCCCACCCCCCCACACGTTTTCCTTCGCCCTGGCTTAATTTGCCACCCCTGGTGTTTGGGTCTCGTCCCCCAGCTCCTGCCTCGTAAGCGATTGTTAAGAAACGTTCTTCTGATCATTGTGAGATACGGTTATTATACCATATGATATTTTGGATTTGGTATTGGTTGGGCAGAAATATTTAGTTTATTATGTTGTTTAATTTTACGTTAATTAATTGGAATGTTTTGATAATGTTAAGTTTTAATTACAAATTGTAATTGTTTTCATTTTTGTTTTTTTCCATAATAACCAATTGTTAGTTAAGTTTTGTGGATTTAACTTTGAACCTTTGACAATATAATATATTTATTTATATATTATGTTTATATATATATATTATAAATATATTTATATATCTATACTATTATATAGATATATATTATTATATTCCATGCAAATGCTTGTCACAGTTAATGGTCCGCTTTCTCCTCTCTCTCTCCTCCTCAACTCTTCGTTCTGTCGATCTCCTTCCCAGTCTCGTCTCTCCTCCTCCTCGCTCGTTTATTACGCTTTTGTCGTGTAAAGAGCATAGTGAAGCTTAAGAGTTAGAATTGTCTTTCAACTGAGTCATCAAGTCCACAAATGAACGAGGCAGCTTTTGCTTGTCCAAATTGATGTTTGGAATTAAATTATTTAATCATATTGGTAACCAGGAACGAGAATTTGTTGTGACATGAATCCGACGGTCGTTCAGTTTGCAAACATTGACGACCGAAAAAAGTGCAGACAGGTTGAAAAGTGAAAGGCTGGAAAGTGGGTCGTGGCCAGGGGCCCGAAGGACGCTTGACACGACCTTAAGTAACAAGCCCAGAAAACCTACAGTGGCGCCACATGAGGTTACACCTGACGGCACTACCTTCCTACTGAAGTTTGCTGCTGGGTTGTTTGTGACGGCAGTTGAGTAAGAAAAATCAATTAATCAGTCCATTAGAAACAGTCCCTCTTTTTCCTTAGTCCCGCCAGTTTTCGAAGTTGGGTCGTCGGTCGCCTGGGCTACATGGGAGCGAATCAGGTTAATCCTCCCAGGAGGCCATTAGCACTTTAGAAGGAAGTTAAAATTGGAATGCAAGTAAAAAGTTAATTGACGCTTATTTTTTGTGTTTCAGGTGCACCTTTCAGCCGTAGTCCTTCGGGACAATTATTCAGTTATTTTTTATCTGTGTATTTATGTCAAATGGGTTTAATTATCTGGTTTGCCTGTTTGAGATGTTTTTTGATGGTTTTATTATGTTCAACCTTATTTCATTTCCTTTTCTCTGATTTCTCCATTTCTTTCTTCCCAATTTGGAGGCTTTGCCAAAATGTTAAACGCTTAATGCATTTTTTGCAAATTATTATTAGTTATTATTGCTCTATCACAGTCCTCCATTTCGACTGGGTGGTAAGTTTATAGTGTGGGGTTCCGGGTTGGCATCCTGCCTCCTATTAGGAGTCCAGCACTTTTCTTACGATATGTGGGACCGTTTTCTAATGGATCAGCACTCTTCTGCATGAGTTCCTGGAGCTACGACTTCAGCCTCTATTTTTTCTAGATTCCTTTTCAGGGATCTTGGGATCGTGCCTAAGGTGGCTCACCTATGATTAATGGGTACGATTTCCAACTGGCATTATCCCATACGTCCTTCTTATTTCTATTTTCCCAGATCTTGATACTTATCCCATTTTTTTTCCCTCTCTTTCTCTTCAAAAAACTCTGGTGTCCCATGGTATTGGCGAAACATCAATGGAGTGATAACTTTCTTCATTGACTTTGTCAATCAACGTCACCGTTCTGGTCTGTTTGCACGTATCAACCCTGTCCGTTCCTGATACGCCATAGTCCCAGAGGTAATCTTTTGGGCCTGATCGTTTTTCTTATCACTCACTCCCTCGAGGTTTGGTGCTCGTACCACTTATTACTGCAAGTGGTAGCTGATGGTTTCTTGCACAGGCTCCAGTGGAGGGGCTGTTTGCCCCTGAAACGGTAATCATGCCTCTTTTTGTAGCTGGTTCTGTGCAAGTGCCGGGCAATTCGCTTGCTATGTTTGGTTTTATTGGTTTTCATTTTTTGTATTGCACGTTCTACATCTGGGATGGGGAGATTGTTATTTCCATCCTATACTATTCGTTCTTTGACATATCTGGTTCTTAGGGCCTGAATCTTGTGCCAGCTGTTTTATCATTCCTTCAGTTTCCTTCTTTAGCTCTCCCCTCTGTAGCCATTGCCATGTGTCATCACTGGCTAGTTCTTTAGTCTGTCTCATGTATTGTCCGTTGCATTGGTTTGTTGTGCCAGTCCTCTGTTCTGTCTGTCATTCTCCTGTCTCTATATTTGTGGGTCTTCGTCTACTTTTATTAGTCCTTCTTCCCATGCACTCTTTAGCCACTCGTCTTCACTGGTTTTCAGATTATTGCCCCAGTGCTCTGTTCTCGGTGTTGACGCAGTCCTCTATACTTAGTAGTCCTCTCCCTCCTTCCTTTCGTGTTATGTATAGTCTGTCCGTATTTGCTCTTGGGTGTAGTGCTTTGTGTATTGTCATAGTTTTCTTTCCTGGTTTTCTGATCTATGCTGCGGAGTTCTGCCTTCGTCCATTCCACTATTCCTGCGCTGTATCTGATTACTGGCACTGCATATGTTTATGGCTTTTATCATATTTCCGGCGTTGAGTTTTGACTTGAGTATCGCCTTGAGTCTCTGCATATATTCTTTCCTGATCGTGTCCGTCATCTCTTGGTCTTTTTATATCCCCTCCTTCCATTATTCCCAGGTATTTGTATCCTGTCTCATCTATGTGTTTGATGTTGCTCCCATCTGGTAGCTTTATCCTTCAGTTCTCGTTACGTTGCCTTTTTTGTATGTTGACTAAGGCGCATTTTTTCTATTCCAAACTCCATCCTGATGTCCCCAGATACAATCCTTACAGTCTGGATTAGGCTATCTATTTCCTTGATGCTCTTACCATACAGCTTGATGTCGTCCATGAACATCAGATGGTTAATTCTGTTGCCTCTTTTCTTGAGTTGGTACCCGGCATCCATCTTCTGTAGTACTTTTGTCATGGGAATCATGGCTACTACGAAGAGTAGTGGGGACAGTGAGTCGCCCTGGAAGATCCCTCTCCTGATATTAACCTCTGCTAGTCTTATTCCAGAGCTTGTAGTATTGTATTCCAGTGCGCATTGTATTTTGAGGAAGCTGATGGTGTTTTCCTCTGCCCCATATATTTTCAGGCATTCTATCAGCCATGTGTGGTATCATGTCGAAGGCTTTCTTATAGTCTATCCATGCCATGCTTAGGTTGGTTTTCCTTCTCCTACTGTTCTTCATTACCATTTTGTCTATCAGGAGCTGGTCTTTTGTGCCCCTACACTTCCTTCTGCAGCCTTTCTGTTGGTGGGGGATGGTGTTTGTCTCCTCTAGGTAATTGTATAGCCTTTCACTGATGATACCTGATAGTAACTTCCACATTATTGGTAGGCAGGTGATAGGCCTGTAGTTTACGAGAGGAGGCGATTTTCCCTTACTCCTGTCTTTTTGTACTAAGGATGTTCTTCCTGTGGTCATCCATTTGGGTGCATGGTGATTTGAGATACAATGCTGGAGTTGTTCTGCTATTCGTGGGTGTAGGGCCTTGAAGTTTTTGAGCCAGTATCCATGGACTTCATCGGGACCTGGGGCTTTCCAGTTTGGCATTTTCTTTAGTTGGTGTCTGACTGTGTCTGTCGTGATCTCTGTGAATCTTTGTTTTATTCTCCCTGTTTCTTCTTCCTTGACTTCCTGGAGCCATGTTGCATGTTTGTTGTGTGATACCGGATTACTCCATATGTTTTCCCAGAGTCTCTTACTTGGTTCGGCTTCAGGAATTTCTGGGTGGTTGTCTTCCCCTGTTAGTTGGCTGTATAGTCTTTTCTGGTTGGTTCCGAATAGTTTGTTCTGTTGGTATCCCTTATTCCTGTTCATGTACCGTTGGATCTTATGTGCTTTGGCCTTAAGCCTCTGTTTTACATCTTCTATTGTGTTGTTTAGTCCCCTCTCTTGTACTTTGTATTTCTCGTTGAGTTCCTCCCTTGTTTTCTTGCTTCTTAGCCTTTTTTCCGCCATCTCTTTCAGTTTACTCAAGTCAGATCTCATCACCATGATTTGCTTTTCCAGGCGCCTCTTCCAAGGAGGTTGCTGTTTTGGTTTCTGTTGGGTTGGTTGTGCTGGTGTGTTGGTGTTCGAACTCCCATCAAGTTCTGCTCTAATCTTGCTCCTGCATATACCAAGTTATTTGTTTCTGTGATACTGGTGGTGTGTATTATGCCCATTATTTCATTGACCTCACTTGTTTTCTCCCTTAATTTCTTGGTGTTGTAGGCTTTCATGGAGGGGATCTTTGTTCTCTCTGTATCTGGCTCCATCCATTGTCTAATCTTTTCTACCCATTCCGTCCTCTCTGTTACTTCGTTGGTGTTTCTTATTATTATTATTATTATTATTATTATTATTATTATTATTATTATTATTATTATTATTATTATTATTATTATTAGGGAAAAACTCTCTATCACGAGAGTATATATAATGTTCTAAAGGGTCCACAATAATACAAAGTGTAAAAAGTCCGTGTATAATTTTGAAGACTTTACAGAAAGCTTTCGAACCCTTCCTTGGGTTCATCTTCAGTCCAAATGAACAATAAGTTACGACAAGTACAGGGGTAAATTTAAAAAACAAGAGTCGTTGAAGATCGTTGACAACGGTCGTTAGCTCGTTAATGGGCCAGGTGATGAAGAAAGAGGGTAGTAAACAACAACTAGGTGATACCCTCTCCCCTATCAATCCTTCTGGCTGCAATCCTGTTGGATCTTCGTACAGGTTGTTGCAACATTACATGAAGTCCTTCATCCCAGGGCGTAGATTAGGCACCGTTATCAGACTCCCCCGGGGCAGCGGTTACCTGGACTGGAAGAGGCAAGGCAGAGGCAGCATCAGGAGAGGGAAAAACTGAGCCTGTCCTACAGTTAAAATCTTTTAAAAACATATTAGTAATATAAGAATTAACAAATGGGTCTTCGTTGACAAAAGACTTGTTTCCTTATAGCAGCTCCCTCGACTAGTCGTCTGACATTTACATTGTTACTTTTAAAGATAATTTTAGCCTCGTTCCAGTTGGGTCTATGATCATTCCTGAATGCATGTGCTACTATTGCGCTGTTTTGTGATTGTAGTTCATAAGCTCGCTTATGTTCGCCCAAACGTATATCTAGTCCCCGTCCGTCCACTTTCACCAAAATATTTACTATTACAATCCATACACGGTAGTTCGTAAACGCCTGGGACTATGGGATTTTTATCATTGTTATTGTTTCTTACGAGGGAACGTCTTATTGTATTTTCATATTTGAACACAATTTTAGTTTCCTTCTGACTTTTGTTGATATGTCCACTTATATTCTTTACTTCTGGATTAAAGGGAAGGGACAAATATCTTTTTGGTTTTTCCTTAGTATTATCTCTCAGTCCATAGAACGACTTCCTTGCTCGCGAGATTGCTTTCTCAATGAAGTGAGGGGGATATCTGAGACTTCTAAAAGTAGCCGTGATGTGTTTAAGAGAGAGAGAGAGAGAGAGAGAGAGAGCACAAATATATCAATGGAGAGAAAGATATTACGCAACCAAAAGTATCATTAACTTTTCCCTTTGAATTGCTAGTTAATCGGAATGCCTGTCTCTCTGGGAAAATACTCCTACTCTCTCTCTCTCTCTCTCTGTGTCTCACACACACACACACACACATCACACACACACATCCTCTTGTTTAACTCGAAACTCTCACATACGCGAGAGGTTCCGAGACGTCTCTGACGCCGAAGCGACGAGACAATGTACGAGACGAATGTCAACATCAGCATTTTACTTGCAAATATTCTTTTTCTTCTTCTTCTCCTTCTTCCTCTGTTTGTCGGTGTTGACGCGTTGGAGGACGAGGGAGAAGCGACTACCAATCAGACTCCTGTTTCTTGTGTCGATTTGTCTTAGAGTTCTTGATTTGATGAGCAAACGGAGGTTCATATGTTCGCAGTACTAAGGGAAGATGGTGGAACCCGTTTGTGGACAAAGGATCTTTTTAGAAATCAATGAAAGCTTGTTTTTTGTCTTGACAAGGAAGTACTATTTGATGTAGAAATGGGGGAGGGATGTTGATAGTACTAAGGGAAGTTGCTAAATCAGGTCTTTGGTTAAGAAAAGTTGCAGGAATTACCGGAAGTAATTGGAAAAAGGGAAGCCATATATTTTGTCTAAAATCTAAAATTTAGTCAATTAATAAACCGTAAGTAGGCTATGGAGACGTGAAACAGCTATAAATATAATGATATTACAATGGTAAGTCACTTTCCCAAAATATTACATCCCATTTTCTGTCAAAATCACTAAACACGAAAGTAAAATAGAAATAAAAAAGAAAAAGGTAGAGACATTTCCAGCCAGTTAACCACAAGAGATTTCACCTTCCATTCCTGCCAATAGATGGCGTCACTCTGCGCCTCTTCTCTTCTTCGTTCTTCATCATCATCGTCATTAATGATAGCTGGTGGTAGACTGGGAAGGGGGAGAGGAGGGGGGTGGTGCCAATGCCCCTTCCCCTCCCCCAAAACCGATAAGGGAAAATAGATAGCAAATTAAATCACAGGACGTCAAGGCATCAGGTCTCACGAAAAGTTATACAGACTTTATGAGTCGAATTACATCGTGGGCTCGGTTTAGCAGATTGCAGTTAATGATTCTTCCTTTTTTATTCAGTTCGTGTTCCACCGAGATTTGGTCGTGCCAAGAATCTTGCCGACTCGTTTTCCCTCTTTTAATATGTCCAGGTTCGGTATTTACTCCTTTTTCCGCATGAAACAAACGTTTTATTATCGTGAAGTACAACACACACCTTTTCCAAACAAGTTTCCGCAATTCTTTTCTCATGACCTGTCGTTTTCTACGCATGCGGGTGCGCACATTCATATATATAGATATATATATATATATATATATATATATATATATATTATATATATATATATATTATATATATATATAGAGAGAGAGAGAGAGAGAGAGAGAGAGAGAGAGAGAGAGAGAGAGAGATCATATATAATATATATATATATATATATAGAGAGAGAGAGAGAGAGAGAGAGAGAGAGAGAAAAATGTAATTTCTTAGTAGCTTTTGAAGTTGCATTGACAGAATGTATAGCAGTACATCTTTAAAGAGAGAGAGAGAGATTCCCACACTCTCTCATTCAAAACGTTCCTTTGATACCATTTTTAGTTTTCTGTAAAAGAAAACTTTTGAGATGGCTTTGTTGTTTTCTGTCCGGCCTCAGATCTTTAAAAACTACTAAGGCTGAAGAGCTGCAAATTGGTCTGTTCATTATCCACCCTCCAATCATCAAACACACCAAATTGCAGCCCTTTAGCCTCAGTAGTTTTCACTTAAAGGTAAAATTTAGCCATAATAGTACTTCTGGCAACGATATAGGGCACGCCACCACTGGGCCATGGTTAAATTTAGATGGGCTGCGGCTCATACAGCATTATACTGAAACCACCGAAAGATGGATCTATTTCATTTTCGGTGGCCTTGATTAGACGCTGTACAGAAAACTTGATTGCGCAGAATTTTTACTTGTTATGAATGGCAATCAATTTCCAGCCATCTGACAGAAAGACCTGTTCCAGCCACTGGAAAGGGGAATTGCATCCGACGCTTTGGGTACTTTTGAGACAAGGAGGACAAACCGGAAGAGAAAGAAAGAAAGAAAGAGAGTGTCTTTTTATTTTTGAAGTATCGGTTATCGAGAAACAAGTGTCTGCAACCGACCCTTTTTTTTCATTTTTGTTTCATGATTTTTAACCGGTGCACTCAAACAAGGTTTTTTCTTTTAGTATCTCTCTCTCTCTCTTCAAACTATAACACTCTCCAAAGCTGTTTTTCTTGGTCATGAAGTTTTTTTGTAACGCCCTACCCCAACAACGGCAGCTGGCCCTCGTCCCGTTCGTTAGCGAGGTGACACAGGTGTGTGTGTGTGTGGTTGGGGGCGGGGGGGTGGGGGGGGGGGGACAGGTCGCTTATTAAAAATTTCGGTAAAAGATGTTCGCAGTAAGAAAGGCGGAAGCAGCAGCTGATACAATTAACTGACTCCTCTTATGAAAAGGATGACTGCCTCTTATGAGGTAAAAGAGGAGGGAGAATTGGTGTTTATAAAGAACTGGGATTAAGACAACGAGAAGTAATGGTAGTTTGTTTATATATAACTAATAAATCTTTGTAATGATTCTCCCTTGGTCAAGCAGACTCATATTAACCTTTACTTACTAATATGGTTGACCTTTGAACGATTACTACTTGAATCTCTCTCTCTCTCTCTCTCTCAGACCTTGGTATGCCTTTATATATGAGCATTCTAATTCTCTCTCTCTCTCTCTCTCTCTCTCTCTCTCTCTCTCTCTCTCTCTCTCTCTCTCTCTCCAGAGTTTTAAGACTCAGAGTGAAAGATAATAGTGTGAGATCATTTCCTCCCAGAAGGCATCGGATGATCTCAGCCTCTTCACTGGGCAAAGCTTTGTCTGTTGCTTCGAGGGAACAGAATGGAACCCGTTTTCTTCAATGTAATCTCTGCAAAAGTTAACGATTCCGAGATTCCTTGGAATTCGTCCGATTCCCATCAAAAGCCGAGTTAGAATTGAGAGAGGTTCTCTCCCTGAATGAGACGATGGCATCTGGAAATTAACACGAAGTTCAGACTGTTGTTCCTCTTGGTACCTAGACCTAAGCTTCCTAATCTATACACAGTTCTTTTCCGGTGATCAGTTTAGGCCTAGTGTGTTTTGAGGATATTGATTCCAGTTCAGTTTTTTTAAAGATAAAAGACTTTAAGGTCTTCCCTCACTCACCTGGTCTTCTTTCCAAGATCAGGTTATCTATTGAGGCTTCCGCCATCTGCCATAACCCGTATTTTTTTTTTCTTCCGAAGTTCTTCGAGGAAACGATACCTTTGCATAAGATGATAAAAAACGGTCAAGAGTTTAGTCTGATTATATCGTTTTCTTTGCTGAAATTATTTTCAATGTTTTAATTGTTTATCAGTAATTTTGTTTTGTGTTAAGAGTAACTGGTTGTTTCTGTATATTATATAAATATTGTATGAATATATATGACGACGTTAAATGAATTTGATATACTTAAGATAAGTACTTCAGAGTTTCTTTTTTTTTTCATAAAACCTTTATGGGAGAGCAATTAGATTTTTCGAGCAAAATATATTTTGCAAAACCAAACCGAGGATTATTCAATTCTTAAGCTTTTCATTTAGTTAGCAAAGACAGTAAGTAAAAATGTGTAATTACTCAGCCCACAGCTCTGGACAAGTCTCTGAGGATGAGGCACTAGGCCTATGTCCTCTCAAATTGGCCCCCATTCACAGATTACTATGCTGATGGCGGTCAGTCTTTTGATTTCACATATTTATTTATAAGCCTTCTACTTTGAGTGTTATTGTACACGAGTGCTATATACGTGACTGGAACGAATATCTTTGAGTGGGACAACCGGAGACTTGGAAATATCCACCACTGATATCCTGTAGCCTAAGGACCTTTGCCCTCTCCTTTTCACCCTCCTCGAAGGCCCAAGAAGAGTCCTCTCATGTCCTTCGGAGGAATCGATAGATGGCAGATGTGATCACCTGTTATCGCTTCTTTTATCTGTTCCTCCAATCCAAAAAAAATAATAATAATAAAATAAAAAGGGGCTTTGTTTTTATGTGATTCGAAACAGGGAATTGATTGACATTTTCTAATGTTAACACCAATTCAGTTTTCGTTATTAATCTAATCTTTCTTTCTGGGGGAAAACTCGTTTATTTCGGGTGAGTTTTCTCCTCCTCGTATGGTAATCCATGGACCAGTATCTGGTCCTTTGTCACTTCTAGTAGGCCTGTGCGATATTTTAGGTGCCAAAATGACACTTTATTATAGAACTTTGTTGAAGCCTAATATACTGATGCTTAGAGGCCATAAAGAGGTAGAAATGGAATTTCTCTCTCTCTCTCTTTCTCTCTCTCTCTCTATCTCTCTCTCTCTCTCTCTATCTCTCTCTCTCTTTGTAGTCAGAGGTCGTAGAGGTATGAGACTATCGATACTGAAATATTCTGATTGAGATATGTAGGGAACTGCTTGCTTTCTGATTTATTCATTTATGCATTCATTTAATTATTTACTCATTTTTCGCATATTTATTTAGTCAGTTTTTATAGATTATTTTTAATTATTTATTTATGTATATATTTTTAAAGCCAGTCGCTCGTGTAACAAATCAAACGTTAATTCATAGTTGATAATGAGAGGCGTGGATGAATTTCCTGGAGAGAGAGAGAGAGAGAGAAAGTTGCCCTGCCGTGGCGTTGTATAGATTTATGTTATAAATCTCATTTAAAAAACTTTACATAGAATGTGGCTAAATAATGCTTCCCTATTTCATTGGGAGAACCAATCTTATTTGAAGACTTCTGTGAGAAACCATAATAAGAAAAGGAATGGTTTCTTCTTTGAATGCTCATTATAAACTCATTAGAGAGAGAGAGAGAGAGAGAGAGAGAGAGAGAGAGAGAGAGAGAGAGAGAGATAATGTATCACTTCCCTAAAAGTAGAAAAAGGAATTAAAAAAAATTTTAAAAATCGAGCGTAAAAACTCTGAAACTAAACGTGATGCTGTCTAAACATAGGAGGACCGACTCCTGTCCTGTGCCGTTGCCCCAAAAATCCCGATCAAAAGGAACCGAAAATAAAAGGACTCATTCGATAGAAGTTGACTCAACTGCTTCTATTATTCTTATTTTTTCTTATCCTTTTAAAAATTATTTTGTTCCCTCCTTTCCATTTTTATTTAGTGTGTTTTTAATTCTGCCTCACGTCTTGTCTTGAAGCACAGCATTGGCTGACTGATAGATTCTCTCTCTCTCTCTCTCTCTCTCTCTCTCTCTCTCTCTCTCTCTCTCTCCTGAAGGTAAAAAGCACAAACCCACAAGATGTTTTCCATCCCAAGTGCCTCTTCAACAAGTGAATATTCGCTCCGTGAGAACAATTTATAAAGTAAGGATTTGTATGGATATCTGAAAACTCATAATGAATATTTCAAACTGCTTTTGAAATAATGAAGCTGGCATTTTGCCAGCACGGGCTCTTGCTCCTGAAACCAGTCCTTAACATTTGAAATCACTGACCTTTTCTGTTTTTCTCCTTAATTTCATTTCCTCTTAAATATTCATTAATAAGAATTATATTTTTTCATCATCTGTAAATGACAGTTCCCTCATTGTAAATGGACACTGCGCTTGTGTTAAGCTAATATTTATAATGTATAAATGGAACGGTATAATGTAGAACATTATTTTTCCATCAAGCGAATGCTTATCAAGCGCTCATTCGTGTTTATCCTGGATATAACTGGCATCAGTGTCCACTGCTGTGTTAAATTAAACACAGGATCTGCGGAGGCGACGTCTGAACACTCCATTAATGGGAGTGTTTAGTCTGAATCCCTTTAATAAGTCCTACTAATTGTCTGTAAGGATGAGGCCTCTCTTACTGATTAATAGTTTTTAGACCTGATTCAGATTGGACTGAATATCCGTTTTATTTCTCCGTTTGGACAGTTGAAGCTTCGTAAGTGTACTATGGAGATAGTTGCAGTCTCGTGGTTGCGGCGTCCCTCAGGCCCCCAGCTGCGCCCTTAATGGGCTTTTACTTTACCTCCGTTTTCACCTCCTCTCTTCAATTGCTGTCTAGCCTCTCTAACTCTTCTTAATGCAAATGTGGGATTATCTGACCCAATTCCATTTTCAGACTCTTATACTTCATCTCCTATAGTTTCTGGAGCTCATGATTTTGCTGTCCAACCCCTCCAACTCCCTCGTTTCGCTCTTGGCAGAACGTGCCCTCCAGTGATTGGTTTGGCGCCTAAATTTCATAAAATTAATCTAATGAACAGTTATATTGGATTCCCATAGAGAGAGAGAGAGAGAGAGAGAGAGAGAGAGGTAGAGAGAGAGAGTATGATTGTATACACAACTTTCAGGTGATCGATTATGCGATCGTACAAAGATATATAAAAGAGAAAATATTTTCTCTAGCGATGAACGATTTTTACGTTACTGGTAGCGGCTTGCGCTCTAATATAAGTGATTTACAATGCGTTTACGTTAACTATTCTTTTAATGTAATTTACTTCAAGATTTGCGTTAATTTACTTAACGTAAAGTACCTAGCTCCCTATGACAAGTGAAATGGCGGTAAGGATTTTAAGATGTTAGCAAACATTTGTAAATGAAAAAGGTTACGTTAAGTGAAGGGAGAAGTGAAATGAAAACTTTTGCTCAGTGTGCGAGTGAGTGATGCTAAATGAAACGTGGGGGGGTTGAGCAGAGCATGGCTACATGCGATGGCTAACAGCTGATCGGTCGCTGTAAAAAGAGCGCACGATTTACGGCTAACAGCTGATCGGTCGCTGTAAAAAGAGCGCACGATTTACAACAAAATTCTAATTTGTTATTAAAAGCAAAACAACATTAAATTTTCTGACAGAATGATAGATGCTAGTATGAAGATTGATATTATTTACGTTAAAACATCAAGATATACGTTATTTGACTTGAATCATTGCTATAAAGCTTTAAGTGGTGAATTGCTTCCCTTGAGAACGAGAGATGGCTTTCCATTGTGAGTCCGCTCACGCTCCGGAAAGCTATGCTAGCGCTGCAGTTACCAACACGTGGAATGAGAGCTAAGTTGAAACGAATTCCCCTAACATTCACAAACGAAAGAATTGTACACTGCTTTTGCCGTAACTATTAGTAGAAAACCCCCTTAACTAGCTAGTCTTGCTAATACATGCAATGAAACCCTGGCAAAGCATTTCCTAGTTCTAACTAGCACTTTCTGGCATCTATCTAACACACACTCATGTGTCTCCTACACACTGAAGCCGGCTAACGAGCGAATTTTCCACGCCGCTGAAATAAAGCTCTTTGGCGCTCTCTCCGTCACACAATAATATTTCTAACTGAAATAAACATGACTTATTTTAAACACTTCTAAAATAATTACTTAACGTACCCTAAAGTGATAATGGTTATAATAAGAATAATAATAATGATAACCTTACCGTTTGTGAGTCGTGTGTGTCTCCTTGTGCATTTACAAATGCTTTTTTGCGATTTACGTCTTGTAAAAAATCATTTACAGTTTACGTTTTTAAGGGGATAACGCGATTTACACTTTTAAACAGCTCCTGGTTCGAATCCTTGGCTAGGTTCGACACTGTTACGTTTTGGGACCGGCTTGTCCAAAAAACGTAAGGGGAAAAGGAAAAAAATCATGGAGCACTTATGTCTTACCTTGAGATAACCGTAAAGGGGGGGTCAAGGTTGCCATGGAAACTCAGCTGATTAATCTAATTTACATTTATTTACAAGAAAACATTGAATGGCCTGAGATAAAGGCAAGGCATATAGGCCACGTGGGCAGAGCGCCGTGTGCGGTCGGGAACACTCGTATCATTTACAATATGGAAAAAAAAATAGCCAAATTCAACATCTACTGCAAAGCTGGTTTCCAAAATTCTGGTTTCAGGTAATACAAGCGCTTGCAAGGAGAGGAGCATGGACTCAGCATGGTCAATCTGGAAATGAATTCCCAAATTACACACAACATAAAATAAAAATTTCTTGGACAATATTACAGCTAATGCACTATGGAGAGCGCTTATCTTTAATCAGACACAAGGGGAGGAACTCTAGTGCTTAAATGAAATGCTCAATGAAGACTTAATCTTGGACAGGTCACAGGGGTGGCACTTGCTATGATGGTGGACAAAGGACGTCATTAGAGGAGTGAGAAAAGGGAAATTTGAAAATGGAAATAGCAAGATTCGTCTTGGAGAAATAGGGCTGGTTGGAATTTGCACTTTCGAGACGTCCTTAGTGGCTTGCACATATAGCGTGATGTTTGCTGAGGGTTCCAACCAGCAATGAAAAACAAAAGGGCTGACAACAAGTCAAGAGGTGAGCATGTCTGCCCGCTAAAGTAGCTTGAGTTGACAGAGGACGAATCAGGGCATTTGGGGGGGGGGGGGGGGGGGGGCCGGGGGGGGGGGGGGGGGGGGGGGGAGCGGGGGCGCATGGTACGAGCAAGGACTGCGGCATTGTCTGGAAATATGCAAAGACACAGCCAGCAGATTTATGGGAAAAAAGTCCTAAAGCTAGGAGTACCTAAAGCCTACCAAGCAGCCCATATAACCCCTACGACCTGCCCTTCTTACCCTACACTAGGTCTAGTGTTAACGGATTATTTCCCCCCCACTACAACAGACTGGCGCCGGGAATGACCATGTCTGGCCTGCTCTGAGGTTCCCTCCTAAAGTCAGCTGATGTTAGGAGTAAAAAAAATGGCTGCTCTTCTAGCAAATAATTAATTTATTAATACTGGGGAGACGATGCGATCAAAAAACGTAAATTATATATATTATATATATATATATATGTATGATATTTATATTATATATATATATATATATAATATATATATATATATTATAGTATATTATATATATATATATATATACCTATATATATATATATATATTATATCCCAAAAAAAATTCCCCCTCGTACATATATGAAAATCTATCAATTCCGAGGTAGAGCGAATTAGATATTAAAGGACATTTTGTAGCTCGAATGATTTATATGAATCACGTGATGTTATAAGTATTCATAAATATATTATATATATATATATATATATATATATATATATATATATATATATATATTGTGAGATTAAAATGTGGACGATAATTTCGTTCAAAGGGAGACACCGACGTTAGTAATGGGGGAAGAAGTAGAAGCAATATAATGAGAACACTTTAAATGTTGAATAACTTAACACTTGTATAGTGAATGACGTATCTCTTTACATAGTGAGTAAAATAACAGTATATAGAGTGAATAACATATATATAGTGTATAACATAAATATGTATATAGTGAAAAAGGTAACGCTTCATACAGTGAGTGAATAACGTAACACTATATAGTGTATAACATAACACTATATATAGTGAATAACATAAGGTCTGTGGAACCACAAGACCTCAAATCACCGCCATCCAGCGTCACTCTTCCGAAAAGGACGCGAAGGCCTATTTGTTAACTTGTCACCCCTCTCCCCCTACCCTCCCCCTCCCTACCTTCTTACCCCTCCCTCCCCTCTTAGGTAGTTGTCTATGTCACCTCCACTCATAAAATGCAAATGCACTGGAAGCCATTCGAGCAATGGAATGAGTTCCAACAATGCCAGCGACACATGACACATAATCCCCAGTGATGCTTTGTCTGTCTGTCTATCCTGGCGACGGAATGACGGTGGAATTAAATGGAAGGAAATATTTACGGACGAATAATCGATCCTGGAAAAGTCTTGATTTATTTGTCAGACGCGACTGAGTTTTTCAGCTCTTAAACAGGTTATATTGGGTCTCTCTCTCTCTCTCTCTCTTCTCTCTCTCTCTCTCTCTCTCTCTCTCTCTCTCTGCAATTTCCGGCCGCGATTCAGCAAAGCTGATTGACCACCATGAAACCTCATTGAGTGTTCTGTCTGTCTGTCTGTCCAGTGTCAAGTTTTCCACCTTTATTTAGAATTTGCTCTTTTTATATTTTGTCAGTGTCTGTATGAAATACTCTCTTGTTATCTCTTTTGTCCTCTTTGATGTATAGCTGTTTTATAATAGTATTCAGTAGAATACTCAAAATAGAATTTTCTTGTAGTTCACGTAACATTAAAATATATGAGGAGAAGATTACAAATGCATATTGACTTCAGTACTATACTCCTGTTATATAATCCGATTCTCTCCAAGTGTGAGATTTCGTTTTTTCATTTGCTGGTGAGTCAGTTTTGTGAAATGCCACTTGCTGGTTCAAAGGTGTCGTCTTGATCTGTACCTGTACTGACGTTATTTATTGATATGATAATTTTAAGGTTTAAGGTTTTAGAACAATCTCCTCTTGCTAGTCAAACCTTCTTCAAGTCTCGAGATAAGTCCGTATTAAAATCATTTGTAAAATCATTTTAAGAATATTTTAGAATATTGTGACTTGCTAATCAACCTTAAGTCTTGAGCTAAACCTCTGTTCTTGAGTTTGTTTATATAATAATTTTAAGAAGGTCTCCAGTCACCTCCTCAACTTCGACTCTGCCCCAAAACGATGGACAGAGGAAACATCAGAGTTGATGGAGGATGGATGTTACCATCACGGTTATCGCCTTCGCTGAACCAACCCCCCACCCCCACCCCTCCCACCTCTTCCTTCTCCCCCTCAAACCACTCACCCCAACCCCACACTCTCACATATCTTCTGTTGTTGTGAGTTTGGAGTGATAACAAAACATAGTAAAAGGGAAATATTAATGTTTGAATCACGACCCCGAAGAACAGGAAAAATGGCTGATGACTGCCGTATGAATTGCTCATTTTTATGTATTTATAGAGTTGTATATGTGGATGTTTGTGTATGAGAAATATACACATATATAAAAGATAAATATATTATTATTATTATTATTATTATTATTATTATTATTATTATATTATTATTATTATTATTATTATTATTATTATTATTGTCGCCGTAATTGTCTCATTATAGACGCCGATGGGAAAGGCAACTGGATGCAATTGACCGAAGTAAAAAATAAAAGGCTGGTGGAAGGATAAAGAAGAAGTTGCTCTCTGATCCTGAAGGATAATCAAGCCGACCCTCGATATCAATCCTCTCCCTCCATTCCTGTGGCAAGACCCTTCTTCAGCATCCTTCCTCATCCCTAGACGACGCTTCCTTTGAATAAGGATCATCTCGGCATCTCTCGTAGGTATAATTCAGCCCTGGAATAGAACCCTTGGTGGTATTGTTCGGATGTGGTCCCCTGAGGTATTATGGGACAAAAGGGCGTATATAATAATGTCCTCAGGCCCTGGGGATATTATACTGAAGGAGGTCGGTGCTTGGGGTTGGGGTGGGGGGAGGCTTGTGGTTGCGACCTCCTTCAGGAGTATTATGAGTTTTTAAAAGGGGAGGGAGGTGGTGGGGGGGGGGGGGGAATATTTCAGAGCAGTTTCTCAGTCCATTCCAATGAAGTTTCCGCGTTGGTTCACCAGACGGAATTCTCGGGAATTTATGCTGCTCTGGAATTGGGACTCCCTGATTTATTATTTATTTATTTATTACCATTTATTTATATTTATTTACGTATTCAATGTATAGTGTATTTATATGTTATAATATATATATATATATATATATATATATATATATATATATATAGATATTATATATATATATATATATATATAGATATATATATATAATGATGTTTATATTTTCCGTAATTTATTTATATTTAGATTATTTTAAGTCTGGCTACGTCTGATTTCTTCAGCAAGATATAATATCAAGAATTTCAACCTGATATAATTTCATAACATCATTTGCAGCAAAAATATTAACTACATTAATATCTCTAAAGATCTAATACTTATGATTTTCACTCTCGTAAAGGGGCTGATTTTGTAGCAATTCTGTCTTTCTCTTAAGGTGAATCTGTTAAAAGTCACGAAATAGATTTATAATCCGTTAGCAAATAGTAATAAGTTATGACAGGACTTAGTAGTAGAGTCCTAGACATGGCCTTTTCCGAAGCGTCTGAATTACAAGGCCATATTATGCTCTGAGGAAGAAAATGGGATAAAAATACACGTTTTTCCCCCTCGTTTTCCTCTTTTTCTCTTATCCTTCATTTTTCTCATAGTTTTTCTTTTTTTCTTTTCTTATTTTTACTTTCTCTTGAGGTTTTCATTTTCCTCTTATTCTTTATTTCTTATTGTTAAATTTCTCTATATTTTTTTCTCCATTTTTCATTTATCACAGTTATTTATTTTTCTAGGCTTTTGGATGTTCTCTTATTCTTTATTATTCTGTTGTATTTTTTAATCAACTTATATGTATTATTTTCCTGTTACTTTCGGTGCCTCATTCCTGGCCAAGAGGACTGACTGCTTCGGGAGCAATGGCCGTTTGAGGCCAGATGAATCCGGAGGAATATTTATATTTTCAGATACGACGAAGAGGGAGGAATAATAATGATTGAGGATTGAAAAGGAGAGGGAAGAGGAAGGGCTTGCGTTGTTACTGTCATTCTTGTGTGTGTGTGAGAGAGAGAGTAGCTTGTTTACATGGTCCCAGTCCTAAATTTCGTTTTGGTAAATCCTTCTCTCCTTTTTCTAATTCATTAGGACCCAAATAATAATAATAATATGCATTGACCTTCCTAACTTTCACTCCTTGTCACAAGCAATGTGTTGTATGTGTGTATTAACGAAAAGCAACGCCAAGAGATGTCTGTCTCTCTGTCCATTTTGAATATTTTGAAAGAGGTAAAAATCCCCAGTGCCTATGGTTTTGATTCCTTTAAAATTTAGTTTTCATTTTTTATTGCTAATATAATAGTAATTTGGTTGTGGTTCAGTGTTTATTTAGTATTGATTTTATTTACCTTGTCCTCAAGAGGAGAAATGGCCCAGCATCCATGGTTTTGGTCCTATGAAAATTGATTTTCTCAGCTTTTTCGAAAACGCTATTATAGTAACTGGGTTGTGTTTCCATATTTATCTCTAATTTTGTTTTATTTTTTTTTTTTTTCTTCAAAAATGTACGTAAGCAGTTTACAAGACACTGCTTGAACGAGTAAGAGGTTTTCCAGTGGTTCCTTCACATTTTTTTTTTTATACAATTTATCGAAAATACCAATATAATAGTCACTGAAGTTTTCTACGTTCATTTATAATTTTATTTTATTATTGTGTCTTCAGTGAGATGTATAGCTCTTTACACCAAGCTGTGTGCATGGGTTGCGTTTTCATAATTCCAACCTATTCACATTTTGATTGCTAGAAGATATTGCGATTCTTTATATTACCTCTATTTTTATTTTCACTGATTATTAATTTTCCCAAAAATGTTTCGACCTTATAAATACAAATAATGATTCTGATGTCACTTTGTTGGCTGTGAGAATATATAAAGATTTTGTTGACATATTTTGACTATTTCGGCTATATAAATGCAGATAGTGAATTTGAAGCCAGTCTCCGAAACACGTTGATCACAAACCTCTATGATATGTTCTTCATTGCCGAAGGTTTCAGTGTGAGGGAAAAAACGACAAAGACTTCTAATGGAAAATGCGATGGCTTTTGTAGCTGGAGGCTTGCGAGAAAGGAGAATTATATATATATTATTATATTATTATATAATATATAATACACACACACACAAAAGCCCCTATAGCAATAGAAACAGTGTCCCCGAAAACAGCATGTAGGGGGCATGCTTATTTGACAGGCGAACCATGAGTTAGTGTCTCCCTTTTGGAGCGGTAGTGCCGTCAGTGCACATCATGCGGTGCACTGCTGGCAGAACCAGCTGCACCCCTTTTCATTCCTTTTGCTTTACCGCTGTTCATATTCCATCCTATTACTCCTTTTAAACTTTTTCCTGTGAGTTTTCTTTTTTATTGCTGAATGACCTCATAGGTTCCAGCGCTTAGACTTTGGCCAAAATTCTATTTTCTATCCTATTCTATTTAATAGTGACGTCCCTTCACCCTGATTCATGCAAAGATGAGAGAGAGGGTTATAGAGTAGTCCACGAGAGTAAATTCTGTCGATGCGCTGAAAGAAGATTGAGGTTTGTGATTTCAAATGATGAGAGGAAAAGGCAGGAGAGAGCTTCCTCTGCTTTGCGAAGCCCGAAGCTCAGTCCAGACAGAAGCTCCTTCTCTCTTTCTGTCTGAACCGAAGAAAAGGACTTTGTCGTTCTCCTGACGATCTGCAGTCAGTCAGTGGCGGTTCCAAACCAGGTGGTGACGGGGCTTCGTCTTTTGTTTTGAAAGGAAGGTCGTCGATTGATTTGGATTGATTAATGACCTGTAAAACGCTCAGGTCAAGAAGCACTGGGTCCTAAATTTTGCCATTCAGTGCTTGAGACAGTGAGAAGAGGGAGCTGGAGTGGCTGGACAGCAAGATGGAGCGCTCTAGAAGATGAAGGAGAGGAAATATAATGATTTGAATGTGGAATTGGGAGAAAATCCGACAATTGCAGGAGGAAGTAACTGTTAGAGAGGTTGAACAGCAAACTGAAGAAATGTAAAGCACAAGTGGGGGCAGCATAGGACCGGAGGGACTGCTACCTACTGTCATGATGCCTGCAGTACACCACTTGAGCTGGACTGTTGGCCCTACCCCTCCTTAAGGGTCCAAATATGGAATTATTATTATTTATTGGAATCTTTTTCTTTGGTGATCAGAAAACGTCACCCGGATTCTGACTGTTTCCAGACTCTCCATCTTTCATTCAGGGTGAACTGTAAGCAGTGCAGGGCTAAGATGAATTTTAAATATGACATATATACTATTTTTTTTATTTTTTTTAGATTTATTTTTGATAATGAATGAATTAAATGGCACTCTCATGCAGGTACTGTAGGCATTACTTTAAGGTTTCCTTACAATCGTCCTTCGACCCTAGCTGAAACCCATTCCATTAATTTTGCTGTACCTCCGTTCATATTATATCTCTTCCATCTTGCTTTCCACACTCATAATGCATCTGAGAACTTTCCCTCCTTTTGCTTCTGTCAAACCTTTCTACTCTCAGTTTCCCTCTCAGCCCTTTGGCCTCGATTCTCTATTCCTTTAAGCGGCACTAATCCCTCAGTGCAGGAGCGAGCTTAATATTGGAGAGACTTGCCTCCGACTCCAAGAGGCTCATTCAGGTGACTAATTGAAGTGATAATTAGCTATTCGCTGCACATGATCCGTTGTCAGTCCCCTTTGGGACAGCCCTATTATTAATATTAATATCAGCTGACGTCAGCACTGCCGCGAATATGCAAATTCGTTCATTGTTCAGATAATCGACGCCTTCCTTGCGTATAATGATCATCCTGGAGTGGAGATTTCGGTTTGACTAATTGTAACTCTCTCTCTCTCTCTCTCTCTCTCTCTCTCTCTCTCTCTCTCTCTCTCTAGTTTTCCTAATCTTGTTTTAACGAAATGCTAATGTTATTTTCGTCTTGATTTTGTACTTTCCATCATGAGTGCATTTCTGTTTATTACTCAGAAATATTGAGTGAGATATATTGAGTGAAATTATCAGATAAATCAAGCGAATCACTCGATACAGGAGGACCTTATACTATTATGACCTTCCGTTGGCTGCTATCCCCAGAAGTGAGTCGATTATGTTAAGCCGAATACGATACAGTTTTCAAAAGAAGGTGGCTGGTTACATTTGCATTCCCTTTTTAAGCATATCGTGACTCATTGTGACCCATTACCCATCACACCAAACTACTAAGGTCTCTTGCAAGTTTCTCAGCTTTGATTATTCCCGAACCTTTTTTCTTTCTTCACTCTTTCTAATCACTAAAATCATTATAACGGGGTACCCAAAATCTTGAAAATTTTTCTCAAGTGAAAAATATGGAGACTAGAGAGAGAGAGAGAGAGAGAAGAGAAGAGAGAGAGAGAGAGAGAGAGAGAGAGAGAGAGAGATAGCTATGAGCTCCATCAATAACAAATTATCTTTTATGAAACAGACAGACGATAACAGTAAATTCCCGTAAGGGGGTAGTGCCATCAGTGCACCTCATCCGGTGCACTATAGGCATTACTGAAGGTTCTTTGCAGCGTGCCTTCGGCCCCTAGCTACAACCCCTTTCGTTCCTTTTACTGTACCTCCGTCCATATTCTATTTCGTCCATCTTACTTTCCACCCTCTCCTAACAGCTGATTCATAATTGAACTGCGTTGAGGTTTTCCTCCTGTTACACCTATCAACCCTTTTGCTGTCAGTTTCCATTTCAGCGTTGAATGACCTCATAGGTCCCAGTGCTTGGCCTTTGGCCTAAATTCCATATTCAACAGTAAATCCTCTTCTTTCATGTTTGTGTGTGTGTGTGTATGAGAGAGAGAGAGAGGAGAGAGAGAGAGAGAGAGAGAGAACGCGGACTTAATGACTACAAACTCACCTTCTAGACTGTATGCTTGACAGATTCATATAAAGTGGAACGTATATTTTTTAGTCTAGTTGATATCTACGAAATAAAAGTAACAAAATTGAAAATAAACTACACAACAGACAAAAGGGGCTTCTAGGTTAGGAATGAAATTAAGTCGTTCAAACTCACAATCGCCCAGTCTTTGTGCTTTGAACAAACCTCACCAAAGCGTCACTGTGGTTTCATAAACGCCAGGATTATATATATTTATTGTGTGATGCCATACATAAAACAAACGCTCTTTTGTGGAGATAGGGTCGTTTTGTGAAGGTTGCAAAGGGTTTGGACTCTCTCTCTCTCTCTCTCTCTCTCTCTCTCTCTCTCTCTCTCTCTTTACTTATTCTTCTTCTTTATTCCATTTTCCTCCTTCGTCCTCTCTCTATCTCTCTCTCTCTCTCTCTCTTTAGTTTTGGCTCTCCCTTCTGGACTTGAGTGGAGACTATTTTTACCTTTTTCTTTGGCCACATTTAATTAACTTTGTATTCAAAGACTTTTACCTTCAACCTCTGAGTAGGAACTTGTTTTGCAACATCTTATTTAACTGTACTAGTAACCAAATAAAGTACAAATTGATGAATGCACATAATAACATGGAGAGATGATTGAAACTCATAAGTCGTCTTCATATTTAAGCTTCATGGATTAGAGAGAGAGAGAGAGAGAGTCTAAACCTTTTGTAACTTGCATAAATAAAAAAAAACTCCTTTTCACAAGTCAGCGTTTTTTCTGACGTGACAAAGGGGAACAAAAGCGCCCCAAGAGATGTCCTTTGGTATTTCATAGTTCTCGAAATAAAACAGAAAAATCGTAATTAAAACGGCCTCCATAAAGGCTATGCTGAGCTATTGAAGGTGTATTGCTATCATAACAAGAGGAAAAGAAAGGGAGAAATAAAATCCAGAGAGAGAGAGGATATTGTATTGACTAGTAACTACGAGGAGAAATTAGAACTACCACCTTGATGCTATTTCATCAACTCTCTCTCTCTCTCTCTCTCTCTCTCTCTCTTAATTTATCTCCCATACTACCTAGCAAACAGTTAGACAAACGAATTGAAGAGAAAGAAAGGGAAAATATGGATAAGTATCAAGACCTGAAAATAGAAATAAGAAGGATATGGGATATGCCAGTGGAAATTGTACCCATAATCATAGGAACACTGGGCACGATCCCAAGATCCCTGAAAAGGAATCTGGAAAAACTAGAGGCTGAAGTAGCTCCAGAACTCATGCAGAAGAGTGTGATCCTAGAAACGGCGCACATAGTAAGAAAAGTAAGAAGAGAGAGAGAGAGAGAGAGAGAGAGGTGGGAGGGGGATGAATATTCATCAAATACTTATTTGCATATTTCCAATGGCACAACATAAATAGGTAGGGAATTTTTATATTTATAATCCCGTAGAATTTAAGATTCGTATTTTTAGTTCCCGAGGCGGGAAATCCTGAGATAACGAGAAAATAACCAAATTCTTTAACTGATTCTCGTTTATTGTCATATGAATGAGAATTTTTTTATTCCCACCGAATCTCATACAAAAGAAAATCGCTTATTCTTACTGATTACAAAGTAAATTCGAACCAGGGATTCTTATTTATTCTCATATAAATAAATAGGAATCACTGATTCTCACATCAATGAGAGTCAAAGATTCTTACTTTATTGTAAGACAGCGGTACAAAAATAAGGTTTATTTCATTCATGTAATTATGGAGATTCAATTAAAATTAACCTTAAACGCCGACTGGACGTATTTTACGTCGACATTTTTGTCTCTCGGGTGCCGACTGGACGTACTTTTACGTCGACATACAAAAGTTTTTTTTAAAAATTCGCGGAAAAAATACTTTAGGCCTACCAGCCGAAAACTCTTTGAATCACGCGCCTTGGGGGATGCTGGGAGTTCACGGATCAGGTGTTGTTTTGTTTACAATCGTTACGCAGGCGCGCAAGCGCGAATTCTTTCTTGCCGCACTAAAAAGTATCTGTGACACATCTCTGAAATTATTTCGTCACTTTGACATAATTTTTGTACCATTTTTACAAATTAGCCGTTACATAGAGTATTATATATGAAAATGTGCGCATTTCTATGTAGAATACAACAACAAAAAAAATACTCATGATTGTAGCTTTTATCAGTTTTAAGATATTTTCATATAAATAACGATAAGTGCCAAAATTTCAACCTTCGGTCAACTTTGACTCTACCGAATGGTCGAAAAACGCAATTGTAAGCTAAAACTCTTATATTTTAGTAATATTCAATCAATTTAACTTAATTTTGCAACTAATTGGAAGTCTCTAGCACAATATTTCGATTTATGGTGAATTTATGAAAAAACTTTTTCCTTACGTCCGCGCGGTAAACTCGTTCCGAAAATAATCATACATGCGATTGTGGTAATGTTTTTGCACCATTTTAAATTAGCCGTTACATAAAGTTTTATATATGAAATGTGCGCAATTAATATGCACAATACAACTAAAAACAAAAAAACCCATGGTTGTAGCCTTTATCAATTTCGAAATATTTTCATATAAAAAATGATAAGTGACAAATTTTCAACTTCGGTCAATTTGGACTCTACCGAAAATGGTCGAAAAACGCAATTGTAAGCTAAAACGCCTATATTCTAGTAATATTCAAGCATTTAACTTCATTTTTTCAACAAAATTGGAAAACTCTAGCACAATATTTCGATTTATGGTGAATTTATGAAAAAAATAACATTTTGCTTTACGTCGCGCGTAGTAACTCATCCGAAAAAAAATCATACGTGCGATTGTGGTAATGTTTGCACATTTTAATATAGCCGTTACATAACGTTTTTTATATATGAAAATGTGCGCAATTTCATGTATAATACAACAATAAATAGTTGAAGGTTGTAGCTATTCTAATTTTCGAAAATATTTGCATATAATCACGATAAATAGAAAAAAAACCACGTTCGGTCAAATTTTGACCTCTACCGAAATGGTCGAAAAACGCAATTGTAAGATAAAACTCTTACAGTCTAGTAATATTCAGTTCATTTATCTTCATCGTGAAACAAATTCGAAGTCTCTAGCACAATATTTAAATTTTATGGTGAATTTTTAAAAAAAAACTTTCCTTCCCTCCGCCGCGCGGATTCTCACGCCACAAATCTCCGAAATGCGTAAGTCCCATTCTCGGAATATTTGCTCCGTTTCATATTAGACATTTCATAGAGTTTAGTTTTATATATGAAAATGTGCGCAATTTTCATGTAGAATAAAACGAAAAAATATTTGAAAGTTGTAGCTTTTTCTCTTATTTCCGAAATAATTGCATATATATATAATATAAAAAAATTCGACATTCGGGGTCACTTAGCTCGTCAGAATATGGTCGAAAACTGCATTTGTAAGCTAATATTTCTTACAGTATAGTAATATTCAATCATTTGTCTTCATTCTGAAAACATATTGGAAGTCTCTAGGACAATATTTAGATTTATGGTAGAATTGTTTTTTTGAAAAAAAAATATGTGTTTACGTAAGCACGTTACGAATTCATGCATTATTTTGTGATAATATTTCTCTGTGTTGCTTTATCGTTTTACAATGTGTTATATATCAATAAAAATGATTGCAATTTAGTGCACATTACAACGAAAATAAAAAAAAAAAAGTAACTTGTTACCTTCAACCGTTTTGTTTGGCGCACAAGCGCGATTTGAATACAATTATTATATGAAATTTCGTTTTTTGCGCTATCTATATCGCATTTTTTATTTATGATATGATAATACAATTTTTTTTCTTTCCTTCTTGATGGTTGCATACTAAACTTCAAGCAATGACAAAAAAAGGAGCCAAAAATGGAAACTCTTAATCTTGAAAACTAAGCGCGCTGTGAGTTTTTGAAAAAAAATATTTTTTTCCGCTTACGCGCTCAACTCTCAAACCCCTCCGGCATACGGGAGTCATTTTTCTATTTACCGCTCCGGCGTTTAAGGGTTAAGCTGGTTTGGTGCCGCTGATCTACTTGGTCGAAGGAAACCCATTTTTAATTTTTTAATTAATTTGTTTGTTTATTTATCCGTCAGAACCGCTCTATCCCTTTTTATTATTATTATTATTTTGTGGGGCCGTAAACGAATTTTATTCGGATCGGTTCGTATTTCCATTCAGACTTAATAATAATAATAAAGGGTCGGAATGTATAGAGCATAAATTGGGCTCTCAGAATTTTTTTCTCGTTTTTCCAACAGGAGTCTGGAAAGAAGAGTGTTTCTCTCTCTCTCTCTCTCTCTCTCTCTCTCTCTCTCTCTCTAGAAAAAAAATATTTTGAGTGATATGCAACAAAATTCGTGCAAAACGCTGAGCGAGCGAGACAAATTATTGACATATTGGAACAAACAGTTTTCTCTCTCTCTCTCTCTCTCTCTCTCTCTCTCTCTCTCTCTCTCTCCAGTAACGTGGATAATTTGTTTAAAAATCTATTGTTAGCTGAAACGAGTTATTGAGATGTTCAGTTGGATGATGATTGAAACAGAGTAATGTAGTGGTACTTAGCGTTGTATACAGAAGGTGCTCATGACAGCAGAAGCTTTACACGTCTGTGAAGGTATGAAAGAGACGAGACGCATGCGCAGAAAGCACTTAACCAAACAACCCCGTAGAGGGGTAGTGCCGCCTGTGCATCTCAACGCGGCGCACTGTAGTCATGACTTAGGTTCCTTGCAGCGTCACTTCTGCTCCTAGCTGCAACTCTTTTCATTCTTTTTACTGTATCTCCGTTCATAGTCTCTCTCTTCCGTCTTAGTTTCCTCCATCCTCTCCTGACCGTTGTTTCATAGTGCTTCAACTGCAAAAGGTTTTCCTCCTGTTACACCTTTCAAACCTTTTTATTCTCAGTTTCCCTCTCAGCGCTGAATGACCCCATAGGTCCCAACACTTGGTCTT
The DNA here is from genome assembly GCF_015104395.2 of Macrobrachium nipponense. Lineage (NCBI taxonomy): Eukaryota > Metazoa > Arthropoda > Malacostraca > Decapoda > Palaemonidae > Macrobrachium > Macrobrachium nipponense. The sequence goes on from NC_087214.1 coordinate 25,632,775, forward strand.
TGGCACAAACATCATATTCCATTCCTTAACCAAACAATTTCGAAATAATCAAAAGAGAACACAGAAAAATACAATCATTTTCCCTTTCATTCTCTCAAATCAACAACAAAAATTGCCTCCTTTTTTTTTTTTTTTTTGAGAGAGAGAGAAGAGAGAGAGAGAGAGAGAGAGAGAGAGAGAGATAGCTATGAACTGCTTCTTGATAAACAGAAAGAAAATCAGCCGAGAGTAAAAGATCAGAATTAAAAAAAAAAAGAAAACAAAGAAAAACAAAAGTGCCTCAAAAGATTGCTTTGTTTAGCTTTCCTCTTCATCCCGAAGTAATCAAGTTCTTAAAAGAATTTGTGTGTGTGAGAGAGAGAGAGAGAGAGGAGAGAGAGAGAGAGAGAGAGAGAGAAAATTATATCTCCAGGGGAAATATAATGAGGGCTTTATTCTCATTAATGATAAACTTATTTATTTATAGACATTTTGATGTTGAAGACAGCCTTGGGGCCGAACTGACTATACATTTTGTATATTTTTGTTCATGTTTGTATTTTATAATGCACGAATGACTCGCAAAAATGCAGTAAATGAAGATAAAAAGAAAATTACAAATTGCTTAAAAGCATTAGTTAAACGAGTCCAGTGAAATGTTACCTTCATTTGCAGCTCGGGAACAACCTGGAGCTCTATAGCGCCTCAGTGCTCATGCGCAGCATAAACCCCGCCCCCTTTTTCCCTCCTGTAGAAGATTTTCTGGGTTCAGTGAACTTATTTTTCGTTTTAAATTGATTTATTCAATAAACATACTATTTATTTATGTTTATAGTTTTCTTTATATCCGGTTTTAATCTTAAAGAACGATATTTTTGTATAAAAAATTGAATAGTTTGTATCGAAATTCATTTCTAATTTTCATTGTTTTCTTATTTCGTGTTATTCTATTCGCTCTCTCTCTCTCTCTCTCTCTCTCTCTCTCTAACAAGCAACCATATATGGCAATGGCATAAGTTTGTATAAATCGTTGTTATAGAAGATTAATACAGAATAATTAGGCTTCATGACAGGCATACGTATGGCAAGTGTTTATGATCATAATTAATTTAAAATATTTTCATATTTGCAATTTTGATTTCTTTCTATTACCTCTATTCATCAATTTTAAATTTTTACTTTTCCTTTTTGATATTTTCTTTTTACGTCTTTATTTTATGCAGGCTTTTCTTTAAAACATTGCTTACAGCTTTGTTATTGTTTTATCTTAAATCCCTTTTTTTCATCTTTGATGTTGGGATTTTATTCCATGTCTTTTCATCTTCATTCTTTTTATTGTCAGGAATTCTTTAATCTCCACATTCTCAGGACAGTAAAGGTTCTCGTGTGAATGAGGATTTCCACAACCAACAGGCAAAAGGCTTTTTTATGAAATTCATTTTTCCCTCTCCCTCTTTCTGAGGCTGACAGCTCACTTCATCAACTCTAACTATTTAAAAAAAAAAGAAAAGAGAATCGACTTCTTATATTTCTGAATGAGCTGGCGTGAGTCTGACATGGCTCATAAATCTCTCTCTCTCTCTCTCTCTCTCTCTCTCTCTCTCTCTCTCTCTCATGGATGGGTACTCGTATCTCTGAATTATCTGCTGGGCAAGAGCCCGTGCCAGTACAAGGCTGGCCTAATCCAAAATGAGTGAAATGGAGACTTAGGCGAATCTGGTTGTCAGTTGAAATCTGTAATAATGTGAAAGTTTTAACTATTTACCTGTCAGAACGAGTCAATAGATATGGTGGATAGCAGCTGATCTTGTTGTAGTATTGGGTAATTTTGCAGTTAAATTATATAATGGAAAATATTTGAAGTCATAGAATGTGCTCTACAGCAATGATTGAGATGTCAAAGAGTTATGATGAAAACGAAAGATTATGAAAACTTCATAGCAATTAAACAATGTTCAAAATGACCAATTTTGTTTGTATTACTTACCTCCTTAACACTTCATCTCACGCCTCAGTGTCCTTCGTTCACACTTTGTTTCTTGTTAGTTAGAAAAGGCCTTTTTGTCCCTCATTCAGTTTCCTGATGCGAGACAAACACCCAGAAGCTCCCCTAAATCTGATACATGATTTAAAAATTAGTCGTCCCCTCTGTGGCATTGTGTTGACCTTCCCTCATGAGACAGGTAGGGTCAATGACCCTTTCAGAAGCAAGGTTTATCTCCATCTATGCATCTGTTCTTCTATTCATCTATTCTTCGTCTATTCAGATATTTGCTACATATTTAGTTCTCATAACAGGCCGAGAATTCACCCAGAGAGGTCTGTCTATTATGATGATGATGATGATGATGATGATGAAGATTATTATAATTATTATTATTATTGGAAAGTAGACCCTCTTTCTAACTGGTATTGTTGAAAGTGATCACTGCATCAGCTGCATTCAGTTTCTATAGAGTTTTCTCTGTTTTCCCTAAGAACTGATGTGTGTGTGTTTGTGTGTGTGTTTGAAGCGCTCATGATAATTCCCAATGAAATATACAAAATTTCCCCCCGATTTTCTCTTGTGAAATTTCCATTTCAAATGGGGTTATTTTTGGGTCCAAGAAGATAAAGTCCCAATTATAATATAATCACGTTAAAGTCGTTGAGAGAGAGAGAGAGAGAGAGAGAGAGAGAGAGAGAGAGAGAGAGAGAGAGAGATTTTGCAGGATGGTCTACGTTCTCTGTTCATGACAGCTGTTCACCAGAGGGAAAAATCCTCTTCATAAAAAGCAGTTTATGTCTAATACACTCGCTGAAATTTAGGTGTTCTTGGGCCTCTCTCTCTCTCTCTCTCATTTGAAGATGATTAGCTGTAGCTTCCTAT
>NC_087214.1:25638122-25645336 GCF_015104395.2 Macrobrachium nipponense
GATATATATATATATAAAATTGACCGTTTCATTCTTCCTGGATCCCAATGAATGTTGACCGCTGGTGCCGAAACACCGCAATTACGGAATCCTTTGAACTCTGGTCCAGCGACTGACCAGGAATGAGATTGTGCTTCATTAATAATCTCCCAGCAATTGATATTTGGCTTCCTCTGTCATCCATGTTCTCCCTTTTCTGATATATATATATATATATATATATATATATATATATATATATATATATATATTATATATATATATATATATATACTGTTGAACTTCTACTTCTTACCTCCTGTCATTTGGCGTTATTCTTTTGTTCTTATTATGCATTCTCTTGTATAAATGTTCTTAACTTGTATGAGAAACTCCTGCCTGACAAGTTTCATCCAATTCCGGTCACCTGTTCTTGAGATATGTTATTAACTCAAGCATAAATTCTGAGTAGTTTGAAGGTTTAGTACCGAGTAACATGTCGGCAACTTATCCTGTACAAGTTACAAACGTCATGAATATGTTACTGACTTATTGCTTACATGTCACAAACAAGTTGGCAACATGTCAATGACCGTAAGTGGAGAATTAATCTTTAGCAGATGCTTGAGAAATGTATGAACAATGGTGAAGGCTGCCAACAAGTTGTTAACTTGTATTCAACCTGTGTGTGGCGTGTTTTTGATCAGTTGCCAACATGTTTTAAGGCTTATTTGACTCTGTAGGTCCATCATTACTAGACGAATTGAGGAACAAAGCTGAAACACCGGAGTAGTCAGAGCAGGCAGAAGCAGCAACTCCCGGAGTGATGCTGTCTGGTTGATTCATGCAGAATCCGACAAGGTCATTGGGAGAGGCAACCTACCAGTGAACTCTGCTGATTTCATCTCTGCAATCCAATCTCGTCAAGAGGGCCCTGATTCCCTTCATTTTGGCAATGATTTCAAACTTTAATTATTGCCTATGCTTCAGTTGCCGTTTGTACCTACTATGTGGTGTGGGAATTTCCCAGTGACTCTGGATTTCCTGTGGGAAAGTGGTCGAAATCGTTTCAATATCTTTGCTAATTCTTTATTTAAAGTTTTTGTCTTTTGAAAGAAAGTAAAGTCAGTCCAACTAATTCTTTATTTTCTATTTTTTTCAAAGGAAAGTAACGACAGTCGCCATGGATCAGTCAGAACTGGTCAATTGATGGTTTTTAGAATCTAATGAAGGTGCCACAACTACAGAATCCCGGAATTTCCTGTGATCGCTGCTTCCTGTAATTAGCTGGTAATTAGACAGTTCATGATAGTGAAGAAAGATAGACAGCGAAAGACAGGAACTTAGTAGACATTCAGGAAGAGAAATAGGAAAAATTGTTTCCAGCAAAAGAGAGGGATTACATTTTATAATCACCTTTGTGCCGGCCCACCTCACTTTTCCTTTTCTTCCTGAACTGCCTTCTGAAAGCATTTCCGAATCTGCGGTGTTTGCACCATAGGATAATCAGAGGATAAGACCTGATCTACACTCCTCTTTATTTCCATCCTGACACCAGAGTTTTATGGTCTGTTGAAGAAGAGATTCTTCAACTTTTTTATTATTGTTTTTCATCAATAAGCTGGTCTTGAAGGTGCTATGAATAGCTGATGGCAGTTCTTACCAAGGGTTTTTATCATGAGGTTGCTTGGCCTTTTCTAATGTTGACCGAGATATACACGGGAGCTCGTTTATGCCAATGGTTTTGTCTATCATAGGTGGTCAGCCGAGAAACTAATGAAAAGACTCGATATTAATTCGAGTGATTGAGAAACTAACGTGATTTAATGCAGTATTTTATTCCAAATTAAATTAATAATTGCAACAACTTCAGCAAAAGTTACGGATCTTGAAAAATGGGAAATTTTGAATATTCGAACAAGAGAAAGAAAGAGAAAAATATCGACACGCGGGGAAGACGAAGAAGATACTACAACTTCATAGTTATTGAGGAAAACTTTCGGAGTCGTTAGCGGAGATTTAGGAGGCTGTAAGTTGTTTCGGAACAGAGTCAACTAATCTTTCCATATTCCTAAACATCTCGGAGTTTTGTGTTTCCATCAGGAAAGAAACTAGTACGCGTTTTTCCGCTCTCCGAAGAACGAGACTGATAAACAACAATTTCCAGTTTGTGGCTGTTTCCAGACATTTATGACAACTGTTTCTTCTATTTCAACTGTTGTTCCCCTCTTTCATGGCTCCAGCAGATTGGGTGGTACCCAGGGCGACCCAGGGCCATGGCAAAGGTGGGCTGAGTGTTGTACCATTCAGCCAAAAACTGGCTGGTTGACTGCACCTTCCAAAAGTGGGTGGTTGTTTCGTCGCATTGTCAATTTCCGAGTTAAATATTCTTTATGAAATCAGATGCATCTTCAGCAGAGAATTTTATAATTAATAAAATTACACAGATTGCAAACGACGGTGGAAATACTGTAGCTTTTGTGTATAAACCTCTGCAAAATGTATCTTACATACTTTGTATAATATTTTTTTATACAAAGTGTAGCGATAAACTAGATTTTGGCCAAACAGTGATTACTGGTTCCGAATACCTCCCTCCCTCCCTCTCAGGTACATCCGTGGGCCTCTCTCTCTCTCTCTCTCTCTCTCTCTCTCTCTCTCTGGCTGATTCATGTTATTACGATTCACAAATCAGAGAAACCAAGATCTAGAATTATAATTTACTGGAGTCAACGAAATTGCTGGAGAGAGAGAGAGAGAGATCAGAAACGTGTTGGATGAAGATCAAAGGATATGGTGTCTGATTGACGGAAGGGAGGGGGGTAGGGGGGTAGGGGCTGACTGAGGCCTCTCCAACTCCCCTTTCTTCCAGACTTTGAAGGTGACTTGACGCCTCTGGATATCAATCGCTTGGAATATTCCCAGGATTGCCTTCGGGAATCTTGGAATTTATCCCGTACCAAGGGTCATCATGAGAGAGAGAGTTGGAAAAATTAGGGTCTATTTACTACTGAGAGTGATATTTAATTATTTCAAAATGGTAGCCAGTTATAATTTCCTTAAACTTGAACCTGTCATATTCCTCCTCCTCCTCCTCCTCTTCCTATTCTCTCATAAATCGCGCCAAACTTGGCATAAAACTCTTATTAGAAGGTTTTTTTTTTTCTTTCTTTTTGGTCAAGAAACTCTGAGGAGAATTGCCAGTGCTTCAGAGCAGGAATTCCTTATAAGTTCTTAAGAAATTTTTACTTTCTTATACGAATTCATACGAATATTTCTATGAATTTCCAAGAATTTTTGTTCCCAGCTCTTGAGAAATTGCTGTCGAATTTTTTTTTCTCTTTCGAGTTTCGTAGGAGGAACGGAATTAATATTTTTCTCGATGGAAACAGATTTGAAAGAAACAATTGTTATAGATGGTTTCTCTGATGACTAAATATGGCGCCTTTCTGTTTTATATTATTTTGAGTTTGATCGTAATAAATAGTTTTATTTAATCATCCAGCAACAAGGATTTGTTGCCGGATTTAAGAAGGACCATTTTTTTAAAAATTTAAATGTCCTGCGATCATAATTAATATTTAATCTAGCAAGACTTTGGAATTCTTAGAATATGTTGAAATAAAATCAGTGATTCAGAATATTACTCCTCCCCCTCCCTCTTCCCCCCCCCCCCCCCATCTCCCCTCCCTTCCCAACAACTTTGAGAACGACTGTTTAGTTGGTTTTCTATTGGTTGTTTTCCCTATGACATGTTTTATTCACGAGTTATTTAGTCATTTGTTGTTTTCCCCATGAGGGTTTTTCCCTTGAATTCTTTTGCTCACTAGTTGTCTTACCCTTTAGTTGTTTTACCCATGAGAGTTTTCCCATTTGTTGTTTAACCCAAAAGTTGTTTAACCCATCCGTTGTTTTGTTTTACACATTTTTTGTTTTACCCATTATTTGTTTTGCCCCTGTAGTTGTTGTATCCATGAGGGTTTTCTTGTTAGCTGTTTTACCCATAAGTTCTTTTACCCATTAGTTGTTTTACCATTTTAGTTGTTTGGCCCATTAGTTGTTTTATCCACGAGGGGTTTTCCCGTAAGTTCTTTTGCCCATTAGTTGTTGTACCCTTTAGTAGTTTTACCCGTTAGTTATTTTACCTATTGATTTTTTATTTTACCCATTTGTTTTTTTCCAGTTAGTTGTTTTACCGATTGATTTGTTTTACCCCGTCGTTGTTTTGTCCATTAGTTATTTTTACCTATTGGTTGTTTTGCCATTAGTTGTGTTACCCTTTAGTTTTTTTGCCCCTCAGTTATTTTACCATTTGGTTGTTTTGTCCATTAGTTGCTTTACCCCTCAGTTGCTTTGACTACTAGTAGTTTTACCAATTTATTTGTTTACTGATTGTTTGTTTTACCCATTAGCTGTTTTACCCATTAGTTGTGGTAATCTATTAAATTTGATCGAGATTTCGCAGATTTTATCAGATGTCAAATTTAGTCAGAATTTTCCAAGTTTGAAGTTTCGCCGAATTTATTCTGACTTTTTCAAATTGTGTTTCATCAGTTTTGTCTGTCTGGTTTTCCTGAAGATTTTCACATCTTATGAAATCCCTCAATCCTCAATTGCTCAGTCCTTCAATCCTTCAGTCTCTCAAGCCTCAGTCCTACAATCCTTTAGGCACTCAATCCTACAATCCTTCAGACCTCCTCAGTCCTTCAATACTTAAGTCCCTCAATCGTACAATCCTTCATTCCATCAATCCTTCAACTCTACAATCCTTTAGTCCCTCCTCCAATCCTTCAGTCATTCAATTCTTCAATACTTCAGTCCCACAATCCTACAATCCTTCAGCCCCCCTCAGTCATTCATTCCCTCAATCCTTCAGTCCCTCAGTCCTTCAATCCTTCCGTCATTCAAAGCTACACTCCTTTAGTTTTTCAATCCTACAATCCTGCAGCCCTTCAAACATTCAATCCTTCAGTCCCTCAATCCTACAATCCTTCAGTGCTTCAAACTTTCAATCATTCAGTCCCACAATCCTTTATTTTCTCAATCCTATAATCATTCAGTGCTTCAAACCTGCAATCCTTCAGTCCCTCAATCCTACAATCTTTTAGTTTCTCAATCCTTCAGTGCTGCAAACATTCAGTCTTTCATTCCCTCAATTATCCAATCGTACATTCCTTTAGTCCCGTAATCCTACGATCCTTCATTCAGTCTTTCAATCCCTCAATCCTTCAATCCGTCCTCCTCTCACGTCTCCTCCATCGGTGATTCACAGCTGCTGTTAACGAATGGCGCGACAGCCATAAAATCCTGTGACTAAAAGAGGACCTTCGGTCTGTTTTGGGTCTCGGGACTTGCCAGGTTTTTTGGGTTTGAGAGAGAGAGAGAGAGAGAGAGAGGATTTCTTAAGAGAGAAGGACTGAGTCCGCCCCATACATACATACATATATATATATATTATATATATATATATATATATATATTATATAATATATTATATATATATATATATATATAATTTTTCTTCTTTTCGTGTATTTACATCCACTCCACGTTTTTTATATATCGTGAGCTTTGTGACTTATTTCTGTTTTACAAATCTTTAGTAGGTAGAAAACACGAAAGAACGTCACCATCAATTAAATATTATGTTGTGCAGACTCATAAATGTTTAAAAGTCCTGAACACAAAGCAGGAAGAGCATATTGAAAAATGTAATTAAAACTGACCCACCGATCAAGACGTTCTCCTCCACTGATTATGTAAATAAGAGTAAGTGTTCAATCCAATATCTGGGGTGAACTATCATAACATACCCTTTAACAAAAGAGAGAGAGAGAGAGAGAGAGAGAGAGAGAGAGAGAGAGAGAGACTTTGTTGTCATGGGACGTTTGTTTCGCCAAGTGTGTCGCGTAAAACGCAACCTTTGTTCGATTATATTAATTTGAAAATATATATGATAACTGCGAATGAAACAGCAATAACAATAGTTCCGAAATAAAATTTTGGGCACAAATAATTTGTGGTCCCCAAACACTTGGTGCAAAGCTGAAACCCTTCCAGAATAAATGGAAATAGAAATGGAACGAAATTACATTCTTGTCTTACTTGAAAGGATCAGGTACCACCAGTTCAGGGGCAAATGGCATTACAGTGTTGCCAACCCCCTCCTCTCTCCTCCCAGGATCATGATGATGTCACCTGTCAGATTTTAATGATGGGATAAGTTTTTTCTCTCTCTCTCTCTCAAATAGGTCCTGTTTCCTCTTTATGAGGGATTTTTTTCGGGGGCGGAAAAGAGGGGGAGGGGACGAAGGCCTTTGGACCAATCTCCTTTACGGTTTTAGGTTAATCTTTATTTTATTCTCTCTTTATTCCTTATTATCTTTTAATTTCTCTAATTTCGTATGTTGACTTTTCCATAATACTAAATAATTTTACCTCATGCTTTTATTTGTCAGAGTTTTTGGAGGAATAATTAAAATATTTCTATTGAAAACTCAAGATCTATTATGAAAAATATCCCCACATGCTAAATAATGGTTTTCAGCTGAATGAAAAAGAAAATTGGTCTGTCCTGTTTTTGGATGGGTTAATGGCCATGAACACCTGGCACAAGCTCCTTTGAGTGTGTGAGGGCAAAGGACTAGCAACCTCATCCTCCAGAATTTGGAGTTAGTTTTTCAGTTTATTAAATTTTATTATATTTAAGTGTAATAAACAGGTATTGTATAGCTTGTTTATCTTATGTTTTGTGCTTTATTCAGGAGAGAGAGAGAGAGAGAAGAGAGAGAGAGAGAGAGAGAGAGAAAGAGAGAGAGTCCCAGCTGTAACCTCCTCCTATTAAGAAAGATAAAAATAGGAAAGAGACCGTTTGCATAACACCAAGCAACAGACCAGAATGAATTATTTTTGCCACCAGAATATTCTCTAAATGAATCATATACATAATTCTTTTCGATAAAAAGGTCATTTAACCCAAGACAAATGAACCCTCCCTCCCCTATCCATCAGTCTGTTACCCATTCGGGATCACCTGCAATCAGGCCTCTGTTAGCGCGTTATTGGCAGAGAGAGAGAGAGAGAGAGAGAGAGAGAGAGAGAGAGAGCTTTTGATTGCCTATCGGGTTAATTTGTTCCTGGTGGAGGTGAGGGAGCCCCCCCTCCTTAAATTCCATTATTCCTTGACCCTTAATTGTCCTCTGCTGTTTCTGTTCTCGTTCATTCGGTTCCAAGAT
>NC_087214.1:25645836-25665508 GCF_015104395.2 Macrobrachium nipponense
ATTCGGTTCCAAGATCGAGACGTCCTTGAGTTCATTGCAAATGGTCATTCAAGTCGTGAAAATGTTGGTGACATGTTATCAAGTGATGGCGACATGTTTGTCGCATACATGTTGACGAGTGTTGCATACATGTTGAAGAGTGTTGCATACATATTGGTAAGTGTTGCAGACACGTTGGAAAGAGTATCTGACGTGTGGAAATGTTGCAAACATGGTTAAAATGTTGCAGATATGATGACAGGTGTTTCTGACATGCTTTTAGGTGTTGTTGACATGTTGACTTATCACTTCTGTAACTACTTGGTGAAGTTGGGTTTCAGGAATCTCCCGATGTTTTCAAAGTTAGTCTACTCATTGTTTATTTTGTCTGTCATCAGTGCCTGGAGTCTGAGGTTGGTTAGGCCAGGTAAAACAGGTAATATATATCACAAGTTTTAGGTTTTCTTATTATTTATACTCTTATCTAGTTTCATAGTTGTAGTCTCTCTCTCTCTCTCTCTCTCTCTCTCTCTCTCTCTCTCTCTCTCTCTCTCTCTCTCTCTCTATTTGGGTAGAAATGTTTCCCTTCTCTTTTTCGGAACAGGAATTTTGTGGAACCCTGCTCTGGTAAAACACATGGGCCAGAAGTAATTTCGTTGTAGACTTCCTCAATTTCATAGAGCCCCATTTACTAACTGGGCTATTTTCCACGACACCTAACTCTCTCTCTCTCTCTCTCTCTCTCTCTCTCTCTCTCTCTCTCTCTCTCTCTCTCTCTCAAGTAAGATATTTATGCTTTCACAAAAATGTCAAATATCTTATGAAATAAAAAAAATGACCCTTGTTTCGATTAGATTATTGAAATGAATCTCTTCTCTTAGTGTGTAATGGTCTTCTGCACGAAATTGGTGTGCACGTAATAATACTTTCTTTGAAAGACGACAGAGAGGCCGACGGGAAGGGACGCTCGGTTTGTCTTGTTATAAGTTTCCGTAACGAGGTTTCTCAGTAAGATAGGCCTGATGCAGTCACATCACTGGCGCCATTATTTTATTCCGTAATTTCTGTCTGCCTTCAGACAAGGGGTCTTCGTAATATACCAGTAAAAAGAAATAATAAATCAAAATGGTCATTATTAATTCTCTGGTTACTATTTGACGAGACGCGCCTCGAATCCCGTTTTCTATCAACGTCGACTATATATTCACAGAGTACTCCAGATCTCGAACTCTGTTGACACCTTATGCTGAAAATGGAAAATATTTTGTTTTCTATCTATTTTTTCCCCTCTCCCAAGTGTTGCTTTACTCTCTTATTGCATTTGTGCCTGGACTAAATTGCTGCTTGAGAGAGAGAGAGAGAGAGAGAGAGAGAGAGAGAGAGAGAGAGAGAGAGAGAGAGTTTATTTGAAACGCTTTCATTGTAACTGCGTTTGGGACACTTCGATAGGAATCGATTTCTTTTTTTTTCTTTTCGATTTTTCCCTTTTAAATTTTTACGAAGACGACTTTGGATGAATATTGCAGTTACAGAAAGTAAGGTTTCTTTTGGAAAATGAAGTCTTATTACTCATTTTGTACAAGTTAATCTAATTATCAGAGTGAATGGTTTTATATGAGCCCCTTAACAAATCTCAATTTACGCGTTAGAAACTAGTTCCCATGGCGTCATGTTGCGTGCAGCATGGTGGTTATTACGCAAACAACTAAGTAACTTTTTATGTTTAGTATTATACTAAATAGTTTCTCCCTGAATTATGACAAGTATTTGCAGGAAAGGCTTTAGTTCTCACGTATGGAGTGAAAACGCCGTGGTGGGTCTGTCCTGGGAGAGCAGAGAGGTCGTGGTTCCAGTTCATATTTAATATTATTATTAATAATATTATTTTTTTCATCCATAGTCAGTAGAATTGTGGTTTTATGCGGACGTTATCCCTGCTGTTTTTATATCGTAGCTTTTTTATATAAAGAAAAGTAGTTTCCAATTATGTAGGGTCGAGTATGTTTAAAATGAAATTTGTAATCATTGCTGTTAATTAACATAAAACAATTCCATTACGCTCTCTCTCTCTCTCTCTCTCTCTCCCCTTGTGAAGTTTTAATCCAGTCCTTGGCTCCATCGAGTGAGAGGATTTCCTGTTAGTCCTTTATGAAGATAAGAGACAGCCACAATGATCTTTGGAGGGAGCAAATCAACGAAAGCTTTTAAAGCTGTTGGTCATCAGCGGTAGAAGAGGGAAAGAAAGAGGGAAAGCTTGCTGCCTGTTCTGGCTTACGGAGATTTTTACTTTTAAATATTTGTAGACTCGTCCTTTAAAGCTTCGTTATTTTTTTTTTTTTTTTTTAACCCTACGTTTGTAGAATGTTGTCACGTGCACTTGGAAGGTTTTAGGTTTGCGTCACATGCGTGGAATATAAAATCGTGGTTTTTTTTTAATAGTTTGGATTGTTCAGCCGTGGTTGTTTCGTGGTTTTGTATAGTCGCATTAGGCCAAGTGTTTATTGTAATATTATTTGTTGTTTTAATATATTAATTGCTTTTATTTCTGGATCTGTAGACGTTTAAGGCTTCATTGGATCTGACCCGTAGTGGCAACTTTGCAATGAAAGTTGTCATTGTTAGTATATACGGGGTGAATGCTCAACATATTGCGCAATAAACCAGAACATAAAACAGAAGAGGATGCGTCTAAATCAAGCGCAAACATCAGTAAGGAATCGAAAATGTGAAGACCAGCCATAACTTCAAAGAGCTCATTGACGTAGGTTGCCTGCGAGGGCTGGAGGGAAGCTTCGGTGGGTGAGCGTGGGTGGTTTGTTATCGGCCCGGCTGACGAATTTAAAAAAAAAATTAGCTAGATTACGGACAGCTGTTACCTAAAGGGCGTAAGCCCTTCAGGACGTCTCCTCTCTTCTGCTGCTGCAGGAATGTCACGGGTGTCGATGTCAAACTCCTCCTTAAGCATTGGAGCTTCTTTTCCAGTATGTATGAGACTAGAAGGATTCCCGTGGGAGCCTTTGGACCTTCACGGGAGCTAAGGATGCCTTTTAGGATTAGCTGCTGCTATTGCTGTATTATCCTTCGGATATCCTGCAGGTTCACCGTCAGGATCCTCTAATGATTTTCCGGATGAGATGTGGCTTCGTTTTTTGTTTGATATTTTTTATATATATCTTTGTATTCTTGGTGCAACTTTGAGGCTTTCTCCCAGAGAGAGCAGGGAGGGAGGGAGGGAACGTCTACACTGGTTTAAGATATTTTATCAACATTTGTAGCCAGCTTACCGGACACACATCACAAACATGTAAAATACAAGTTGATCACTTAATGGTAGTCCTAACAAGCTTTTGCCAGAGATTCGTACTCCTCTTACTGTTGTTACCTTGTTGTTAACCTGTTTTCGATGTGGAAGCAAAAAGTTAGTGAGAATCTGATCACCAAGGCAGTTTCTTTTGGTGTTAAATTCTATTCGATTTGGGAGCGCCATAAAACTGCAGTAAGTGCTTGTTATTGGAAATGGCTAAAGGTAATCATTGTAATTTATGCCACCAACTTTTAGGGTAGGATTTAGGAGGTAATTAATGCTAATTGCTATTTCCATTTCACGAGAAAATGTGATCATTTTGTACAAAACCTGATTCCGTTTTTCGAAACAGCTGTTGAGTTAAATTTTTCAAATGTAAATGCACATACAAATATATGTGTGTGTGTATATATACACACACGAATGTATGTATGTACATATATGTAATGCCACTGCTGACGACTTATACATAACAGAAGGAAAAAAACCAAAAGCAAGAGAGAGAGAGAGAGAGAGAGAGAGAGAGAGAGAGAGAGAGAGAGAGAGAGAGAGAAGGAATCCATGTGAACACCTGGCTATTGTCAAACTCTCGGAATAAGCATCTGTCACAGAAGGTGATCACTTTCAGCAATAAGCGGGAAAGTTGTAATGGAATGTTTATCAGGAATCGCTTCTTACGTGACATGATTCCCAGGCTTTTTTGCTTTATATTGACTTTGTATGTGTTTGTGCGTCTATGTTTTTGTGTGTGATACATAGAACCTGGATGTCGGTTTAAATTAAAAGTTAAAACTTTTGTCGAAAAATTATGGCTGAATTTGTGAGTTGTAGTCGATTGTTTTTGAGAATCTCTCTCTCTCTCTCTCTCTCTCCTCTCTCTCTCTCTCGTATATCATGTACACTAAAGGCCTCTGTCAAGAGTAGGAAATTACTTTTTTGTTTGTTAGTAATAAGAACAGTTGGCCTAAGTCCTTGTTAATATTATGTAAATCATATGATAAGTGCTCTCTCTCTCTCTCTCTCTCTCTCTCTCTCTCTCTCTCTCTCTCTCTCTCTCTCTCTCTCTCGTTTTTTTGTTGTGAAAGGGGAGAGGCTATTTTCAGCTTTCCCTTTGTCTTAGGACAAAGGTGAAAGCAAAAAATAACAAGATAAAATGATTTATGCATTTTGATGTCATATCTTTTTTCTTTTATTTCAGGTATGTTCTCTTTTGTGAATTTATCGTGGCATTACTTAAGGTACTGTGGTAAGGACTTCAAATATATTAGTCATTTGTTTTCAATTTTTTTTTATTTTACTTATTACTTCTGAAAAATACTGAACTTCAGTAAGTACTATATATGTTACCATTGAAAATATGAGAGAGAGAGAGAGAGAGAGAGAGAGAGAGAGAGAGAGAGAGAGAGAGAGAGAGAGAGAGAGAGAGAGCAATTGCGTTTAGATTGGTTTGTGTATTGTTCGTGTATTTCCATCCATTTCCTCGTAATTGTTCGTAACTCCCACATATAACTAATCCCAGACCATTTAAAATTCGATTATACCAAGCTACGCTGATGGACACCAATGTTGAAGCTTTCTATGCAATAAAAGCACTAATCGCCTTCTCTAGTGATTTTTCGGTTCCCAGGTGATCGTCACATTTGGGGAGAAGGGGAGAGTCCTTCATCACTGTTCCAGTGAGGAAGTTTAAGAAATCAAAAGGTGGAAGTTTGAGGTTTTAAGGAATGAAAAGTATAATAGATTTTTTGACCGAGAATCATTCTGTTTTTCCTGTTGCTTTGCTTTCTGGTGCAAAATAAAGAATGTTTTGCTTGATGCCAGAATGACTTGAAGAATAAAATAGTGTAGATGAGAGAGATATAAGTAAGGTATAATTAGTGGGCGTTAATACCATTCATAAAGAACGTTTATTACCCACCAACAGAGGACTGGTCCTCATCATGTCCAGCTTCTAATGGCATCATTAATGTGATTTTTATTGGTATAATCGTTAATTAGAAGATGTGTAATAATAATAGTTTTCTTTTATTTTACTTAAGTTATAAATTTGTTCAATAAGTGCTTTATTTACTTGTTTATAGTCTTATGGGTTATTTTGATATTGCTTATTTTTATTGTTAGCCATAATACGATTATTTAGAAATCAGAGAAACTACAGTAATATAGTAAAGTATGGCTTTATCATTTACTTTCTGCTAAAGTTATGAAACAAATTTTCACAATATTTCGTTTTAAATCTTTAACTTTTTGACATTTTTATCGAAAAACAGTCCATTCTTTTGCAAGTTCTTCGTTAGGGCTAGAAACAAGAGAGAGAGAGAGAGAGAGAGAGAGAGAGAGAGAGAGAGAAGAGAGAGAGAGAGACTACACTATCCATGTCATATACGTTCAACGCCTCACTAACGAATTCTAATTCTCCCCAAATTGCCCCAAGTGAGATAAACGAGGAATATCTCCCATTGTTCCCGACCTTTCCTCCCCCTCTTCCCTAAGCCCCAATCCTTCCTATCCCAACCCCTACTAGGTACACACCACTTCAACATATCCTATTCGGCTCCTCTCAGGTATCTAGGATTTAATTGCCTACTTACATACACGGGGGAAATCTGTCGGCCGGTGAGGTGGGATCTTTCCCAGCAGACGGAGAATATCAAGGTTTATTTACCTTAAAAAACTGAGATTTTGTTTGTGGTATTTAGTTATTATAATTGATGGATAATGTTGAGATGTCAGTGGCGGGTAGAAGGAGCTAAAGTAGATAGCAGATTGCATTCTACAAGCACAAAGGCGCCCTCCTCTCCAAGATCATGTTTCAGTAGCAGTTCCATGTGATCCTCTTGGTGGTTGCTCCATACAGCATTTGAGTCTCTCTCTCTCAAATCCTCCTCATTTTTGGAATAATTAATCAGTAATGGCTTCCTTACGTCCATTTATCCAATTCTAGTTAAATTTTATTCAAGACAATGAGCTAAAAAGAATATCCTCCCACACAGTCAGTCTTAAGGAAATAAAGAATTATATTGGAACTCGGGAATCGGATTAAGCCGAATTCAGATCTTCCTAAAACCACTTTGGCCGAGATAAAGGGGGATTGGTTCTCTCTCTCTCTCTCTCTCTCTCTCTCTCTCTCTCTCTCTCTCTCACACACACACACTTTTGTTCCTTTCCAATGGGAGGTAAAAGGCTTTTTCCCAATTTTTGAAGGACCATGTTTAACCTTTTGAAATTTGATCTTTAAAAATATTTTTAATTCATTAAGTTTTTAGGCAGAGAATAAATAAAGGGGAAAGTTATCATTCCTTACATGGGTGACTGTCACGAGAGAGAGAGAGAGAGAGAGAGAGAATTTTTTTACCCACATGCCATTCTTTGAGACTGAGAGCACAAAACTATATATGTGTACCCCCCTCCACAACACAGGCCCCCCGCACCTGTCTCTCCCATTAGTTGTTTAAGAAAGTATATTCAGTGTGTTGAAAAAAGTCCATAAGAGTTATAAGAGAGAAAGAGAGAGACAGACAGACAGAGAGAGAGAGAGACAGAGAGAGAGAGACTTGGGTAGCCACGTATCATTATTACTCTATTTGCAGCTTTCTTTCTTAAAAAAAAAAAAAAAAAAAAAAAAAAAAAAAAAAAAAAAAAAAAAAAAAAAAAAACGAAGCAACTGTCAAAATGACTGACACTTCATCAGAATCTTATTGTTGACGTAACTGAAATCAGACCGAACACTCGGTGGGAGGAAGGGATTCTGCCAATAAATTCCCTCAGTAAATTATATCAGTTAATTCTGTCAATAAATCCTAAAAGGGGGAAACGTACTTTGAACGCAAATTTTTTAGTTATTGACTTTGTGCGCATGCGTGAGAATCCAGACAGCGACATGGTCGGTAATTGAATTGGGTAAAATTTGCAGATTTCGTGAATATTGATGGCATTCGTAAATTAAATCTGATCAGAGACTTATGTCCATTGTATTACAAATCCCGATGGCTTCTACTTTGCGATGTTTTATTGTTTTTTATTAATTAACTCGAAGGTGATGTGTTCGAAGCCATTAGGGTTTTCTTTATTCATCAGATAAATGATCTGTCCCATTGCTCTGCCTCGTTGTTGTGGTGATTGGGGCCATAAATTTGCCTTTTCCTCCTAAATAAACAACTTTTCTATCTTCCCTCTCTCCTGGATATTGTCCACCAGGAAGGGAAAAGTCAGGATGTGACGGACTACCTCATCGAGGCCCTCCCGATGAGGTACTCATTTCGACAGAGAGGTCAACCTCTCGTCTCCCCTATCCAGGCCCTTTCTCTCTCTCCAACCGAGCTGCCACCTTCAGCAGTCGTCTAACGGCTAGGTACATCATTTACTACTTAGGTCAATAGAGGCGCACTTTATTTTTAGGGAACCCGCCAATCAACATCCCCCCCCCCCCCCCCCCCACCCCTTCGTCCGGTTCAGGAATCGAACTTGGGTTGTCCAGTCATGAACTAGATGAATTCTACAGGGTACGAGAAAGAGAGAGAGAAAAGGTGGGGCTTGGGTTGGGGGAGTTGGACAGGAAGGGCTGATTTCCATCTTTAGTTAACAGCTGATTATCATTTGAAGTTGAACAGCTGATTGTCATCTTTAATTAAGACAGCTTATTTTCATTTTTAGTTAAACAGCTGAACGTCAGTTTTGGTTAAATATCTAATTGTTATTTTTGGTCAAACAGCTGATTGTATAAACTTCAAGAACCAGTGTCATATAAGCCTCTTTTCCCTTGACACTTCTTTGCTTTGTTGGTCAACTTTTTTTTTTTTTTGGGGGGGGGGGAGGGCTATCTTTCCCCTCTCCTTTCCCACTCTCCCCCCCTCTCCCTTCTCCCTTGCAAGGCAAAGGGTGTCATAACAGTCTTCCCAAGGGTCAGTCTCCATTGTGTCCTCATTTCCTTCAGACTCATTCTGCGAACATAGACATTCCACTTTATTCCCGTTTTTTTTCAAATTTTCCTTTACTATGAAAAGGAGAACCTTTTCATCATCACTGACTGATCTTTTTTATCAAGAGGATCATTAGCTTTCATTAGGGTGTGTCAGCTAAATGAGGTTTTTGATCATTATATGATATCATTTTGTTTGCATATGATTTCAGATTCTCTCTCTCTCTCTCTCTCTCATTTCGTTTTGTCTTTGGGTAATTCCGAATCGAATGTCTAGTGAAGATTTAATCGGCGTTTCCCTTCGTCCTTGGAAGGTAAATTTATAGCACAAGAATATAAAAAAATGCGTGATCTCCCTTTCTTAGTTTTCATTGAAACGAACCGATTTATGTTTGTAATCCAGAAGGAGATTAAGCAATATATTAATTTCATCCTTCGTTCTTATGAAACAGGTCATTATTATTTTGGTATGCTTAGAGGGTCGAATTGCAATACATCTGGACTATAATTAGGGAGCTAATGTATAATCTATATATGCAAGGAAATTCTAGAACAAAATATGGAGAGTAACATTAGATTTCATTCTTAAACTCTGCTGTATATATGACCTCAGTAAGATTGTATGCCTCAAAGAAAAGAGAAAAATCATGAAGAAATAAGTACATAAATAAATGATATATTTAAATTCCATTCGAACTACTGCTATAAATTTTTGGCAGAAACTGTCATGACTATAATCGAGAAAACATTAAATCGTCCAATATTGTCATATTTAGGCCAAAGGTAGCTTCCCATCCTACAGAGCGGAGCATCCCTTCGAAATTCCTCTATGTTTCCGCCTCGAGAGGAAGGGGGGAGGGAGTGTGGGTTAGGAAGTGGGATGATAGGAGGGAGGGGGGAGGAGGGAGTGTAGGTTTTAATAACTTCCAATATGGACGGCGATGGACATGCTGTCAGCAGTTTCAGATGAGGGGTCGGGTTTTATTGCTGACAACAACGAGGCACCCAGGAGAAGAGCTCGGTCTCAGCATCCGAGTGGAACAGAAAATCCCTCAAGATTTTGGGAGACAAGGATAAATTGCGCTAGGAAGCGAGATTTCTGGGGGTTGGGGTGAAGTGGGATACTGGAATAAGAAGGGTGTGTCCTGGAAAAGGAGGGATGGGTTCTGGAAAAGGAAGGGTTGGTCTTTGAAAAGAAGGGGTCGGTGCTGGAAGAGGAGGGGTCGATCCTGGAAAAGGAGGGTGTGTCCTGGAAATGAAGAGGTGGGTCCTGGAAAAGATGAACTGACAGTTGTTTACAGACTTGTATAGACTCAAAGTACTTCCTTACTACAGTAAAACATGCCATAAACAGGTCTATAAATTACTGCACACATCACCAACAAGTTGGATAAAGGTCATCGACTTCTTGGAAGTCCTAACGAGTGCGCCATACGATTATCCAGCACATGCCAAAGGTTAGTTCTCCACTTGCGGTCGCTGACTGAAATTTTTAACATTAGGTGCAAAGACCTCTAGGTCTAGGGTCTGCCTGCTGAGTCAAACTAATGTCGTCCTCTAGAAAATAGTGGGCATTATGTGTGACGGCAGTCTTTACTCTCTCTCTCTCTCTCTCTCTCTCTCTCTCTCTCTCTCTGTCTCTCTGTCTCTCTCAGTCCTCTTCCCTTTATCTCAGTAACAGCAAACTTAATGTAATTTGACGAAATTGTTTAACATCTAGTTCCTTTACAAAGCGCGTCTACAACTATTTCGTCAATTATTTGGAAGTTGTTCTATTTAAGAATTTCCTCCTCCACGAGTGTCTTCTGTTTTCCTGTTTCCTTCCTTCCTTCCTTCCTGGCCCTCCTAATCCTCCTGAGGCCTCGTGGTGGCCCTCAATGGCCCCAGAAAGCCCATGACGGGGGGGGGCTCAGGTATGCATTTGGTCCCAACTGCCAGTTCGTTTATTCAGATTAGAAAAATTCCTGTTTTAGAGTTAGAAATATTTCTTAGTATTATCGGATGGACTATTGGGATAATAAATCATTGTGTAAATTTATAAATAGTGAATGGCCTTATGTTTTCATGACATTTTTATGGAGATGGAAGTTCGTTTGTTATTATTAAAAAGTAACTGTTTGTGTTTTTTTTAAATCCACATACGCATAAGTGATATTGGGGCTGGGATATTAAAACAAAATAACAAAAATTCAATATAGAATATTGTAAATGCCTCAAAGAATGATGTTGGTCTCTCTCTCTCTCTCTCTCTCTCTCTCTCTCTCTCTCTCTCTCCCTCTCTCTCCTGGGTTCGTACCCGAGCAAGACTTAACCTTCGGAGCCGTTTCGTTAAATGTCAGGGTAACTGGCCATCTGAAGCAGTGGATAAGTACGGCAGTTAATCAGCTGCAGTGGGTCACAACTGCCTAAGATCAGGAAGGATAGATCAATCGAAGACGCATCGTATGAGGTAGTTTTATAAATACATATATATATATATAATAATATATATTATATATATATATTATATGATATATAGATATATAATATATATATAGATTATATATTATATTATGTATATATATAATATATTATATATTAATATGATCCTATATAATCATCTATTGTATATATATAGAATCTATATATATATATATGTATATATATATATATATATATATTCTATATATATATATTAATATTATATATTATATATATATCTATAAGAGAGAAGGAGGCGCGAGAGGAGCGAGAGAGAGAGAGAGAGAGAGAGAGAGAGAGAGAGATTATATGAATCAAAAGTTGGCCTGTCGTAGAGTTGTATAGATTTATGTTATAAAACTCATTTTAAAAACTATAGAAAATATGACTTTCATTTTTCATTGGAAGAACTAATCTTTTGTGAAGACTTCTGTGATGAACGATAATTAATAAGAATAGGGATGGCTTCTTCTTTGAATGGTCATTATAATCTCATTAGAGAGAGAGAGAGAGAGAAAGAGAGAGAGAGAGAGAGAGAGAGCGTATCATGTCCATGAAATAGAAAAAGGAATAAAAATATAAAAAAATCGAGGGAAAAAAAAAACTGAAACAAAACTAGATCCTGTCTTCTTATCAGAGGACTGATTTCTGCCCTGTGCCGCTGCCCCAAAAATCCTGATCAAAAGGAACCGAAAGTAAAAAGACTCATTCTGTTAAAGTTGACTCCGCCCACTTTTTTTATTCTTCTTTTTTCTTATCATTTTAAAAATTATGCTGTTGTCTCCTTTCCATTTTTATTTATTGTATTTTTTTCCCTCAAGACTTGTTTTGAAACGTAACACTGGCGGAGACACTCTCTCTCTCTCTCTCTCTCTCTCTCTCTCTCTCTCTCTCTCTCTCTCTCTCTCTCTCATTTGATATAGTAATTGCCTTATTCTTTTGTAATTAATCTTATCTGTCTATTATATACATGTAGACTCTCTCTCTCTCTCTCTCTCTCTCTTCTCTCTCTCTCTAGAGGTGAAAAACACAAACCCACAAGATGTTTTCCATCCCAATTGCCGTTTCAAGATGGAAATATTCGCTTCGTGATAACAATTTATGAAGTGAAGGATTTGTATGGATGTCTGAAAACTCATCATGAATTTTTCAAACTACTTTTGATATAATAAAGATGGCATTTTGCCAGCACGGGCTCTTGCTCCTGAAGCCGTCCATAACATTTGAAATCACTGTCCTTTTCTGTTTTTCTAAATTTAATTTCATCTTAAATGTTCAGTAATAAAAGTTATATGTTTTTATCATCCCGTAAATGACAGTTCCCTCATTGTCAATGCACACTGTGCTTGTGTTAAGCCAATAATTATAATGTGTAAATTGAACAGTATAATGTAGAACATTATTTTTCCATCCAGCGAATGCTTATCAACTACTCATTCGTGTTATCGTATATCTAACTGACATCAATGTCCACTGCTGTGTTAAATTAAACAGTACCTGAGTAGGCAACATCTAAAAAGTCCATTGATAGAGTGTTATATCTAAGTCTCATCAATAAGGCCTACTATTTGTCTGCAGGGATGATGGCTCTTGCTAATTGATAGGTTTTAGATTTTTTTTTCTTAGATTGGACTGAACATTCGTTTTATTTCTCCGTGTGGACAGTTGAAGCTACGTAAGTGAACTAAGTAGACAGTTGCAGTCTCGTGGTTGCGGCGTCCCTCAGGCCCCTGCTGCGCCCACTTTCTAGCCTTTTACTTTACCTCCGTTTTCACCTCCTTTCTTCAATCTTCCTGTCTAGCCTCTCTAACTCTTTTGAATGCAAATGTGGGATTTTTTGACCCAATTCCAATTTTAGTCCTTTATACTTCATCTCGTATAGTTTCTGGAGCTCATGATTTTGCTGTCCAACCACTCCAACTCCAGCTCTTTTCACTCTCTTGGGCATTGGCTTGGCTTGTCTTGGCACCAATAAAATATCATAAATTCAAATAAATGAACAGTTGCGTTGGATGCTCAGAGAGAGAGAGAGAGAGAGAGAGAGAGAGAGAGAGAGAGAGAGACGACGTCTTGGAGGCCATTAAAACCTTCGTAAATCAGGTCAGAACAAGACGCCGTTTGCCCCGGTCTAATGTCTGCGTGCCCACGTGATGCAGATGTAGCGATGGGTATGCATTAAGGCAGTAAAGTAACTGACGTGAATGCAAGGGTGGGTTGTACTCTAATTAACAAGTATTTGCAGATAATGATCAAAGACGGTTTCGTGGTTTAATCACAATTTTCTTCTGTGAAAGTGATTGTATATGTTTAATATTTTAGTAAAATCTGTTTTGAAGCCATCATTTCCCCAATAAATTTCTCTCTCTCTCTCTCTCTCTCTCTCTCTCTCTCTCTCTCTCTCTCTTCTCTCTCTCTAACGACATGAACACGTAACACAACAAAGAGGCAATCTGAATTATCTCTGGAAAGTGAGGATTGGGAAGGCGTGTGGTTAGTCATGACGAAATCAATTTTGTATTTTAAAGCTCACAGTACCTGATTCCGCTCTGATATTCCACGCAGGCGTGGCCTGTCTGCGCGTTGTTGAGTCTCCAGTGCATTAGCAAGAAGCATTGCACTGGGATTGAAGAGTTCTCATTTGTCATGAACTGAGGATTCAGTTGTGCATCAGTCACAATGCCACAAAGGCATTATATACTGAATGCTCCGTTTTGTATTGGGGAGGAATATCGCAGCTATTTTTCAGGTTTTTGTGTCGCTATGCTTATGCAGGAGGCTTTGATCAATTGTGGCGAGTATTTATGGTGTGGTAGAGCTTGCAAAAAAAAAAAAAAAAAAAAAAAAAAAAAAAAAAAAAAAAAAAAAAAAACAACAACAACTAAAGGCCAGTGTACTTAGAGAGAGAGAGAGAGAGAGAGAGAGAGAGAGAGAGAGAGAGAGAATTTTCCTTAAATACATTGAGCTTGCTAAAAATAAATGTATTTTACTTTTCATATTAGTATTATTATTGTTGTTGTTGTTGTTGAATATTTCCTAAATTATTACCAGAGTAAAATTAATATTCTCCTTATTTCCCTTTAAGTAAAGAATATTGTAAGGATATTTTTAGTATATTTGCCCCTGTCATACACGGCCACGATGAATATATCCCTGGATGCTCTTTGCCTGAAGAAGAATATTTTATTAATCGTTTTTGCATATTTCCCTCAACGACGTCGTCACCATCTATATTTTTCAGCGTAATGATGCCACTTTTAATTATTAATGTTACAACTAAATGATAAGTGTTTTTCCAAAGCAGAATTTGATGTCGTGACCCAAAATATCTGCTCAAATTCAGCAGTTTCGTTTCAGAACTCAAGCAGCTAAATTACGATCATCAATGTAGGCGAGATATTTAGCGTTATATTATTCGGATTTTGAACATTTAATGAGTTTTTTTTTCTTACTGAAATGCCTTCGTTCTTGGGATGGCCTGGGATTTATTTGCATATTTCTCCAAATGTCTAATATTGTTTATGTTTAGGATATTCTGAATATTATTGAACTTTTCTCCAGATGTTCAGTGTTAAATTTATGTCTCTGTTGATCGCTTCGTATTTCCAAGCGCTTTAACCAGAGACAAACTCCCCCCCCCCCCTTTTTTTTTTTTTTTTTTTTTTTTTTTTTACTTTTTTACAAAACGTCATTCGCTCTGTGACACTTTTCGATTCTCGTGAACCGACATTTTGACTTTTGTTTGTTGCTGTTGTCGTATTTTTTATATTCTACTTCTAATTATTTTTAGCATTGTTACGGTTTTACTCCAAACTAAATACTGTCCGTTTAGGGTGAATAAATATATGATTTAGGCCAAAGACCAAGCGATGGGACCTATGAGGCCATTCAGCGCCGAAACGAAAATTGGCAGTAAAAGGTCTGAAAGGTGTACCGGAGGTGCAGTAAAAGGAATGAAAGTACGCAGCTATGGGTCGAAGGGACATTGCAAAGAAACCTTAAGTATTGCTTACATGCATTGCATGAGGTGCACTGGTGGTACTACACCTCTCCTCATTGCTTATAGAATCTAGTGTTCATCCCACAAAAAACCGTTTTTATCATTGCGACGATTTATTTCAAGTTAACAAACCATTAGGGAAATTTTATTCCACCGAAGTTTGAAGTCGAAATGACCATAGTTTCTGCTCAGACTAAGCGACCATCCCTGGAATGGGAACTGGAATGCGTCCTTAGAATGTGCCCCGGAAATCCCTCCTAGGCTGAAAGGGACTTTGCGGTCCTTAGGAATCATTGTATTCATTTAGCCTCTGATCCCGTTGCCTCGAAGGACAGTCTCGGCCATCTTGGATCGGTCTAGGATTTTGAAGGGTGTGTATAGGTCTAGCGTGTGTTGTTTCAAGATCTCTTTTGGCCAGTAGGAATGTGTTTGTAAGAGCGTTTGAGGGCGATTCGTCTAAAAACATTGATTACAAAGCAAAATTTAAAACTGCAAGAAGAAGAAACAATAACAATAAACATCAGATTAATGAGAAACCCACCAGTTGGTATTTAAGTTCCGTTTCCGTTTCTCTATTGTTCCTCCCACGCCTCTTACTCTGCCTCCTCCTCCCTCCCTCCCTCCCTCTTCCCCCCTCCCTCCTCCCCTCTCCCCCTCTCCCCCACGATGCGTAAAACTAATCCTCTACGCCTCGGAATGAAACTGCTGACAGGAGGCCAATGGCAACATTATTGGAACTAATTGTCGCCCGACATCAACTGGTTTTTCGTCGTTGCTCGAGAATCTGTTTTGGGGAATTGGCAAGAGTCTTCTGAAAGGACTTCCGCCGGGTTTTCTCTCGCGATTTTGTATTTTGTATATTCATATTCACTCCATTCCTGGATCGGGGATTGAACGCATGTTATCCAGGTTTTAGGCTGAGCTGGATATCATTCACGGTATGGGTCTAGTGAGGCTAATACAGATGTTTTTTGTTCTGACAAATTGTGTTCATATTTGTTCTTTTTTAAGGTTTCACTCCTATGATATTTCCAAGGCTAAGTAAGGCGCGAGTTAGATTTAGTTATATCTATGATAATATATATAGTTAATAAGAATGTTTATTGAGTGTGAGATTAAGAGAAAATAATATCGTTGCTTTGAAAACGAAATCTTCCTTTCCAGTCGGTGCTGAAGAGACGACTATTTGTAAAGACGTTCTTGAATTTATATTCAATATCCCACCAAGTCACCCTCCAGAATAGATGAAACCTAATCTCACCTAACTAACGTAACCTGCCTCTAGTTTTTTTTCCATTTAGACGACCAAACAGGTCATCTGCCTCTTAACCCTGCCCTGGAATCAGGGCTGGATCCAGGCTCCATCACGGTCTGTCGCCTGGAACATGGGCCTGGATTGGAAGAACGGGATTTGCTGGATTGTGGTTGGAATTCCCTGGAAGAGCCTGTTGGTGCAATCGAGTGTAGAAATGCCGTACCCCAACCCCCATTGGGAAATGACCGCTGCTTTTGGGGCAGGAATTGCTTAGTGAAGGGAAAGATGATTCGATAGAACAGTTGATGAAGGGAGAGCTGATTTGACAACGTATTCAGTTATCGGAAATAATGAGGGATTCATATTTTGTGCGCCATCTAAATCCGCTTTTAGTCGACACACGAAACCTTTACAGATTCCCGGATCATACTCCCACTTCACAAGTAGTGTTTATTTATCTTGATCTGTAGTCGTCAACATCATTTTACAACAACAGGCGAATTTCCTTGTATCGCTGTCGCTGGTAACGGCCAGCAAACGTAAACATGTTTGGTGTATCTTAAATTCAGCTTCCAACTCATTCTTGCCATGAAACCTTTAATTTAAAGAATGGAATATTTGATGAGGAACATCCAGAATATTTTGCGTTTCTGCAATTTTTGTTCATTTATTTATTCCCCCAACATTTTTGCGTAATGATTCATTTTTGCACTAATTACTGTTAAATTGAGCTGGCTTGTCGTAACTGACATGAGTGAGTCCTCTTAATCAAATCATAATTAATACGTTGTATGTTTGGTATATTTTATTTTTTGGGTTATTTCCCTCAACTCATAAATAATATTTTAGTCCATGGGTTTAATATTGTGCTTATTCAGAGTTGCTGTTTAGCATTCGTGAGTCATCGAGTATCTGACGAAACTTGGAACATTTCATTTCTTTGCTTTTGTCCAGATTTTAATGTTTTTGTTCGGTTGGGGTTTGTTGATGATACGATGCACAAATAGTCTCGATGATTTCAGTCTCATTTTTAAACACTTGAAACAATATTACAGCATTGCATTGGGCCTATTTCCAGTTTAGAAGTGTGGATTTAATTTGACTTGTATAGCCTACGCTAATCTATTAATATATTGGGTAGTTTCTTTTCAATAAGGAAGGAAAATAGAGCAGGTTGTAGGAGTCAATGTTAGTAAAGAAAATCAATATATCCTATATGAATCCTCCCGCGCTCAATGGAAACCAAGCTGTTTTATATCACGACATTAGCAAACCTTTCGTCTCGTCATAACCACCGAATTGCATCCAGTAATATCCCTCCATAAAGAAGAAGGTTCCATAAAAAGAAAGTCCAGAAGAAGATTCAAAAGGAACCAGGCAATAGGAGATCATGTCCCACATCTCATCGCCCGAGCGAGAAAGCAGCGTCGTTCCGACTTTCAAATGTCTTTTTAATCTCGGGAGAATGAGGTTTTGAGAAAGGTCTCTGGTGAGTTTATCTCGGATTTAAAAAAAGCGATTTGTAGGGCGCCCCCCCCCCCCCTCACCCCTTCTATTTTCTTTGGAACAGAATCGGCCTCTCTTCAGTAGGAGATTAGGCTGTGACTGATTTTTTTTGCCAATTGTTTTCTTTAATGGAAATTTGTATTCGGTACAGCCTTCTCTTGTATTGATTCATTCCTCAATATTGGCTATGAAACAACTTTTGCGCATGTGATTCTTATGTGATTAACGATTCATATTTAGTTTTGTTAAATATGATCATTTTTGTGTGAACAACATTCATGAAAAGACAGCTGAAAGTGGGATTGAAGTAGTTAATGATGGACAAAGATATATACGTAGAAAGGAAAGTGGTACTGCTGGACACTGACAAGTGGAGAGAGAGAGAGAGAGAGAGAGAGAGAGAGAGAGAGAGAGAGAGAGAGAGAGAGAGAGAGAGAGAGACGTGACTTGAGGGAAATTAATATTAGACCTGCTTATGGCCAGCCAGGTGCCTAAATCTTTCGTGTCACGTATTGAACTTAAGTTTGACGTCTTTGAAAGATCTGTCTTTTTGATTACGCATATTTGCGCGCGAGCGCGCGCGAGATGGATTTTTGAGTCACATGATTCAAATTTAAATCCAATCATGGATTGACTGTTAACTTATTTCCCTTTGAAACATCGGATTCAAGGTTTTCAGTGATAAGCGTATTAAGAAATTATATATAATTGTCTTTTCATAAAAGAACTGTGTGACTGAAAAAAATAACAGAGTATAACAAGCAGCGACATAATCAAGAAACTGGCAACTGTGTTAAAACAGGAGAATAAAAACCATATTCAGGTTGGGTCGATCGCTCATTTGGACCGTGATCACTACCTTCTCCTTAATATTTATGACTCGGATTCGTCATTCTATCATTATAGTCATCATACTAAACCATTACCATGTAAAACCAAACGCTATCATCCAGGAGAGAGAGAGAGAGAGAGAGAGAGAGAGAGACTACAGACTCGAGAACAAACAGTGACATCGAATCATCCTCCATCTTCCTCTGATCCTCTCATAACAGGGTTGGAACTTGTCCCCTGTAATCCCCAAGACTATAAGTTAGTTCCCTTTTGGTCTCTCTCTCTCTCTCTCTCTCTCTCTCTCTCTCTCTGTTCCACGCATGGAAGTTTTGTTAACACTGATGGATATGATGGATGGGGAAAGGAAAGTCTCTCTCTCTCTCTCTCTCTCTCTCTCTCTCTCTCTCTCTCCATTTCCATTTCCAAAACCCAATCGGTTCCAGTCCATGCCGAAGTGAAGTGAGATCCTTCAACGGCACTAGTCCCTTGAAGAGTCTTGAGGACTCTTGAAAGGATCAAGTTCACACTTCTTAGGATATTGAGTTTGAGAATTCTGCTTTCTGTTATTAAACGTAGCATTTTAGTGCCATAATGTATTTCTATCCTATTTGTTTAGTATGTTACTGTATCCAGTAAACAATCTTAACTAATTATTTCAACTTATCACACACATATGACAAACAGGTTGAAAATAAATCGATAACTGTAAGTGGAAGACAAACCTTTAGCTGATACTGGATAATCGTAAGAAGCACTGGATAGGACTACTACTAAGTCGATGACTTGTCACATACATATATCTGAAACTTATCACATACATGTCACAAACAGGTTGGAAATATGTCAGCGACCGTAAGTTAAGAAGTAATCTTTGGACAATACTGGATAATCGTATGAAGCTCCGGTAAGGTTGAATAAAGTTGAATATAAGTAATTCAACTGTATTTAACTTGTCTGTGATATGTATGCAATAAGTAGTCAACGTGTTTGACATGTTTTACTGTGGTGTAGGCGCAACTTGAGAAAGTTGATATGAAGTATTTGATACAACAGCGCAGATCTTTTGTTACCTGTCTGTTGTTTTGAATTGTCTGCAGATATAGTTTTGAATAATAACCCCGATGAAGAATCTTCAGTCCGCGATTTCTTCTCTTTTGGAATTTTGTTTCCGAACTCATAATTATAAACTTTCTCTGGTCGGATTCGACCCCAAACGGGGAAGAAGAGTTAGGTTACAGCTGAACATAGCGTCAGTGCACCTAACGAGGTGCACTGTAGGCATTACTTAGGTTATTTGCATGCAGCGTTCCTTCGGCACCTAGATTCAGTTCTTTTTATTCCCTTGACTGCACCTCCGTTCATATTCTCTTTCTCCCATCTTACTTTCCTTAACACTATCCCAACAGTTGTTGCATAGTGAAA
>NC_087214.1:25666008-25673508 GCF_015104395.2 Macrobrachium nipponense
TTCCCACATTTGTTCCCAATAGTTGCCAATAGACAAGTTCCCACTTGATGCAACTCGGGGTTCCCACTGTCCCCACAAATTTCACCCTCATTCAAAACCAAGAACCTCCTAACTTATGAGAACCAAGAGCCCAAAAGAAACTAATCTATGACATTCTACAATGAATATTCTTGGGAATATTATTATTTATCAATAAATAAAACTAAAATAGTTTTAACATAACTACAGTCCCGTCAATCACGAAAATATAACAATACATAATAAAATATGCACACTGGAAAACCGATTATATACATGCACGTCCAGCGTCTAATTTGCATACAGATATTTGTTCCATGGAAATTGACCTCAGTCAGTCATACTATGGGACTCATAAGCGCTGTACACTTGAAATCTCTCTCTCCCTCTCTCTCTCGCTCTCTCTCTCTCCTCTCTCTCTCTCTCTCTCCGAGTACGCATATTATACTACACGAGCTATATAAATGCATCGTTAACTTACGAATAATGACCAGGGGGTTAAGGGGGCTAACTAAAATAGTCGTGAGAGAGAGAGAGAGAGAGAGAGAGAGAGAGAGTATTAAATTAAAAGGTTAAAGCAATGATCATTACCATGGACTAATCGTCCAGCGACGCCTAAAGGAAAACTGAACTGGAAATCCATGAGGATCATATTTGCCTATACATTACCCTGACAGAGCTGACTACTGTCTTTCACTTTTCAGGGTGATAATTATTTACTTCTCTCCCAATTCATAAACCCCCGTTCAGCCTTGAGTGTCTCGTTGGGGCCGACACTTTATTTTCCTCCTCACCCTTCGCCAAGTGAGGATGATGAACTCACATGGCTGACATCGCGCGAAGCGGTATATATATATATATATATATATATATATATATATATATATATATATATATATATATATATATATATATATATATATATATATATATACGAAGAGATAATTTACGATTCCAACTGACAGAAAACGAAATATCTTTTGAGAGCCTCCACCATTATATATTGTGGACTCATTTGCACCTTCCATACGTCTTACAGAACCAAATATTCCGTTTTAAGACAAACTTTTTCACAATACTTTTCCATCCAGTTGTGTCAAAGCATCTGACGAAAACTAATGAAAGTCATCACTGGAGGTCAAACTAAAAGGCGACGTCCTTCCCACCTCTCCAAAGAGGGAGTATTAAGACATTAAACAGGTCAAAACATACCCCTGTCCCGGGAATCATAAATAACTTCAGAGCCTGACAACAGCTAATGGGAAACATTATATTCTCTCTCTCTCTCTTCTCTCTCTCTCTTCTCTCTCTCTCTCTCAACACACCACACACACGCTTTATTCCAGCAACGCAGCTTTCTTCCTTTTGGTCCTCTGCCATTCCTAATCAAGGAGGCTGGGAAGAAGGAGGGCCGTCGCAAAGGTCACGCCAAGACGGTGGGGGGTCGTTGTATAGATCATACCATGAGGGTCGGCCCGATGTATATGTTACATAAGAAGGGCGCGCCCGCTGTACAGGGTACCAAAAGGTTGAGCTGGTGTATAGAGCATATCAACAAAGGTGTGCCGGATGTATAGGTAACACCACACTTTGCTGACGCCTTCCACGCGTTTTGACCCGTCAAAAGACACTTGTCCAGTGAATAAATGATGTCTTCAAGAGAATCTCTCCAGACATGATATTCTCAAACCGGAATCTTAAGAGAAAACTGTGATTGTAAAATACAAAGGCAAATAAACAATCAGAGAGTACTGAAACCTACTCGTCACATTCCTACGAAGGCCAAGCGCTGGGACCTATGAGGTCTTTCAGGGATGAAAGGGAAACCGAGATTAAAAAGGTTTATTTAAAGGTATAACAGGAGAACCTCTCAGTTTCACTATGCAACAACTGTTGGGATAGTGTTAAGGAAAGTAAGATGGGAGAAAGAGAATATGAACGGAGGTGCAGTCAAAGGAATGAAAGGGATTGCATCCAGGTGCCGAAGGAACACTGCAAATAACCTCAAGTAATGCCTACAGTGCAACAAGTGAGGTGCACTGACGGCATGGTTACCTGTAACCCAACTCTTCTTCCCCGTTTGGGGTCGAATCCGACCAGAGAAAGTTGATGAGTTCGGAAACAAAATTCCAAAAGAGAAGAAATCGCGGACTGAAGATTCTTCATCGGGGTTATTATTCAAAACTATATCTGCAGACAATTCAAAACAACAGACAGGTAACAACAGATCTGCGCTGTTGTATCAAATACTTCATATCAACTTTCTCAAGTTGCGCCTACACCACAGTAAAACATGTCAAACACGTTGACAACTTATTGCATACATATCACTGACAAGTTAAATACAGCTAAATTACTTGTATTCAACTTTATTCAACCTTACCGGAGCTTCATACGATTATCCAGTATTGTCCAAAGATTACTTCTTAACTTACGGTCGCTGACATATTTCCAACCTGTTTGTGACATGTATGTGATAAGTTTCAGATATATGTATGTGACAAGTCATCGACTTAGTAGTAGTCCTATCCAGTGCTTCTTACGATTATCCAGTATCAGCTAAAGGTTTGTTTCCCACTAACAGTTACCGATTTATTTTCAACCTGTTTGTCATATGTGTGTGATAAGTTGAAATAATTAGTTAAGATTGTTTACTGGATACAGTAACATACAAAACAAATAGGATGAAAATACATTATGGCACTAAAATGCTACATTTAATAACAGAAACCAGAATTCTCAAACTCAATATCCTAAGAAGTGTGAACTTGATCCTTCCAAGAGTCCTCAAGACTCTTCAAGGGACTAGTGCCGTTGAAGGATCTCACTTCACTTCGGCATGGACTGGAACCGATTGGGTTTTGGAAATGGAAATGGGAGAGAGAGAGAGAGAGAGAGAGAGAGAGAGAGAGGCCTTTCCCCCATCCATCATATCCATCAGTGTTAACAAAACTTCCATGCGTGGAACCGAGAGAGAGAGAGAGAGAGAGAGAGAGAGAGAGAGAGAGAGACCAAAAGGGAACTAACTTATAGTCTTGGGGATTACGGGGGACAAGTTCCAACCCTGTTATGAGAGGATCAGAGGAAGATGGAGGATAATTCGATGTCACTGTTTGTTCTCGAGTCTGTAGTCTCTCTCTCTCTCTCTCTCTCTCTCTCTCTCTCTCTCTCTCTCCTGGATGATAGCGTTTGGTTTTACATGGTAATGGTTTAGTATGATGACTATAATGATAGAATGACGAATCCGAGTCATAAATATTAAGGAGAAGGTAGTGATCACAGTCCAAATGAGCGATCGACCCAACCTGAATATGGTTTTTATTCTCCTGTTTTGACACAGTTGCCAGTTTCTTGATTATGTCGCTGTTTGTTATACTTTGTTATTTTTTTCAGTCACAGAGTTCTCTTATGACAAGACAATTATATATAATTTCTTAATACGCTTATCACTGAAAACCTTGAATCCGATGTTTCAAAGGGAAATAAGTTAACAGTCAATCCATGATTGGATTTAAATTTGAATCATGTGACTCAAAAATCCATCTCGCGCGCGCTCGCGCGCAAATATGCGTAATCAAAAAGACAGATCTTTCAAAGACGTCAAACTTAAGTTCAATACGTGACACGAAAGATTTAGGCCACCTGACTGGCCCATAAGCAGGTCTAATATTAATTTCCCTCAAGTCACGTCTCTCTCTCTCTCTCTCTCTCTCTCTCTCTCTCTCTCTCTCTCTCTCTCTCTCTCCACTTGTCAGTGCCCAGCAGTACCACTTTCCTTTCTACGTATATATCTTTGTCCATCATTAACTACTTCAATCCCACTTTCAGCTGTCTTTTCATGAATGTTGTTCACACAAAAATGATCATATTTAACAAAACTAAATATGAATCGTTAATCACATAAGAATCACATGCGCAAAAGTTGTTTCATAGCCAATATTGAGGAATGAATCAATACAAGAGAAGGCTGTACCGAATACAAATTTCCATTAAAGAAAACAATTGGCAAAAAAAATCAGTCACAGCCTAATCTCCTACTGAAGAGAGGCCGATTCTGTTCCAAAGAAATAGAAGGGGTGGGGGGGGGGGGGGGCGCCCTACAAATCGCTTTTTTTAAATCCGAGATAAACTCACCAGAGACCTTTCTCAAAACCTCATTCTCCCGAGATTAAAAAGACATTTGAAAGTCGGAACGACGCTGCTTTCTCGCTCGGGCGATGAGATGTGGGACATGATCTCCTATTGCCTGGTTCCTTTTGAATCTTCTTCTGGACTTTCTTTTTATGGAACCTTCTTCTTTATGGAGGGATATTACTGATGCAATTCGGTGGTTATGACGAGACGAAAGGTTTGCTAATGTCGTGATATAAAACAGCTTGGTTTCCATTGAGCGCGGGTAGGATTCATATAGGATATATTGATTTTCTTTACTAACATTGACTCCTACAACCTGCTCTATTTTCCTTCCTTATTGAAAAGAAACTACCCAATATATTAATAGATTAGCGTAGGCTATACAAGTCAAATTAAATCCACACTTCTAAACTGGAAATAGGCAATGCTTCTGTAATATTGTTTCAAGTGTTTAAAAATGAGACTGAAATCATCGAGACTATTTGTGCATCGTATCATCAACAAACCCCAACCGAACAAAAACTTATAAATCTGGACAAAAGCAAAGAAATGAAATGTTCCAAGTTTCGTCCAGATACTCGATGACTCACGAATGCTCAAACAGCAACTCTGAATAAGCACAATATTAAACCCATGGACTAAATATTATTATTTATGAGTTGAGGGAAATAACCCAAAAAATAAAATATACCAAACATACAACGTATTAATTATGATTTGATTAAGAGGACTCACTCATGTCAGTTACGACAAGCCAGCTCAATTTAACAGTAATTAGTGCAAAAATGAATCATTACGCAAAAATGTTGGGGGAATAAATAAATGAACAAAAATTGCAGAAACGCAAAATATTCTGGATGTTCCTCATCAAATATTCCATTCTTTAAATTAAAGGTTTCATGGCAAGAATGAGTTGGAAGCTGAATTTAAGATACACCAAACATGTTTACGTTTGCTGGCCGTTACCAGCGACAGCGATACAAGGAAATTCGCCTGTTGTTGTAAAATGATGTTGACGACTACAGATCAAGATAAATAAACACTACTTGTGAAGTGGGAGTATGATCCGGGAATCTGTAAAGGTTTCGTGTGTCGACTAAAAGCGGATTTAGATGGCGCACAAAATATGAATCCCTCATTATTTCCGATAACTGAATACGTTTGTCAAATCAGCTCTCCCTTCATCAACTGTTCTATCGAATCATCTTTCCCTTCACTAAGCAATTCCTGCCCAAAAGCAGTCGGTCCCATTTCCCAATGGGGGTTGGGGTACGGCATTTCTACACTCGATTGCACCAACAGGCTCTTCCAGGGAATTCCAACCACAATCCAGCAAATCCCGTTCTTCCAATCCAGGCCCATGTTCCAGGCGACAGACCGTGATGGAGCCTGGATCCAGCCCCCTGATTCCAGGGCAGGGTTAAGAGGCAGATGACCTGTTGGTCCGTCTAAATGGAAAAAAAAACTAGAGGCAGTACGTTAGTTAGGTGAGATTAGGTTTCATCTATTCTGGAGGGTGACTTGGTGGGATATTGAATATAAATTCAAGAACGTCTTTACAAATAGTCGTCTCTTCAGCACCGACTGGAAAGGAAGATTTTCGTTTTCAAAGCAACGATATTATTTTCTCTTAATCTCACACTCAATAAAACATTTCTTATTAACTATATATATTATCATAGATATAACTAAATCTAACTCGCGCCTTACTTAGCCTTGGAAATATCATAGAGTGAAACCTTAAAAAAGAACAAATATGAACACAATTTGTCAGAACAAAAAATAAAAACATCTGTATTAGCCTCACTAGACCCCTATACCGTGAATGATATCCAGCTCAGCCTAAAACCTGGATAACATGCGTTCAATCCCCGTCCAGGAATGGAGTGAATATGAATATACAAAATACAAAATCGCGAGAGAAAACCCGGCGGAAGTCCTTTCAGAAGACTCTTGCCAATTCCCCAAAACAGATTCTCGAGCAACGACGAAAACCCAGTTATGATCGGGCGACAATTAGTTCCAATAATGTTGCCATTGGCCTCCTGTCAGCAGTTTCATTCCGAGCGTAGAGGATTAGTTTTACGCATCGTGGGGGATAGAGGGGGAGAGGAGGGAGGTGAGGGAGGGGGGAGGGAGGGAGGGGAAAGGAGGAGGCAGAGTAAGAGGCGTGGGAGGAACAAGAGAGAAACGGAAACGGAGCTTAAATACCAACTGGTGGGTTTCTCATTAATCTGATGTTTATTGTTATTGTTTCTTCTTCTTGCAGTTTTAAATTTTGCTTTATAATCAATGTTTTTAGACGAATCGCCCTCAAACGCTCTTACAAACACATTCCTACTGGCCAAAAGAGATCTTGAAACAACACACGCTAGACCTATACACACCCTTCAAAATCCTAGACCGATCCAAGATGGCCGAGACTGTCCTTCGAGGCAACGGGATCAGAGGCTAAATGAATACTATGATTCCTAAGGACCGCAAAGTCCCTTTCAGCCTAGAGGGATTTCCGGGGCACATTCTAAGGACGCATTCCTTGCCCATTCCAGGGATGGTCGCTTAGTCTGAGCAGAAACTATGGTCATTTCGACTTCAAACTTCGGTGGAATAAAATTTCCCTAATGGTTTGTTAACTTGAAATAAATCGTCGCAATGATAAAAACGGTTTTTTGTGGGATGAACACTAGATTCTATAAGCAATGAGGAGAGGTGTAGTACCACCAGTGCACCTCATGCAATGCACTGTAAGCAATACTTAAGGTTCTTTGCAATGTCCCTTCGACCCATAGCTGCGTACTTTCATTCCTTTTACTGCACCTCCGGTACACCTTTCAGACCTTTTACTGCCAATTTTCGTTTCGGCGCTGAATGGCCTCATAGGTCCCATCGCTTGGTCTTTGGCCTAAATCATATATTTATTCACCCTAAACGGACAGTATTTAGTTTGGAGTAAAACCGTAACAATGCTAAAAATAATTAGAAGTAGAATATAAAAATATAAACGACAACAGCAACAAACAAAAGTCAAAATGTCGGTTCACGAGAATCGAAAAGTGTCACAGAGCGAATGACGTTTGTAAAAAAAAAAAAAAAAAAAAAAAAAAAAACAAAAAAAAAAAGGGAGGGGTGGGAGTTTGTCTCTGGTTAAAGCGCTTGGAAATACGAAGCGATCAACAGAGACATTTAAATTTACTGAACATCTGGAGAAAAGTTCAATAATATTCAGAATATCCTAAACATAAACAATATTAGACATTTGGAGAAATATGCAAATAAATCCCAGGCCATCCCAAGAACGAAGGCATTTCAGTAAGAAAAAAAAAACTCATTAAATGTTCAAAATCCGAA
>NC_087214.1:25678508-25733341 GCF_015104395.2 Macrobrachium nipponense
TGAAGGTGTCAATGATCCTTAAATATGTCTCCGAGGCAAAAAGAAAAAAAAATCAACACCACAAACATGAGGAAATTTTCTTTTTTCCGTTCTGCTCAGTCGCCTAGAGGCGGAGAGGAGACAAAAGTAAACTGTTTTATACGAAAGATGAACAACAATGGATTTTATTTTCGTAAATCTGGAACAAGCTTCGTGCGACAAGAAGCTTGGCGTTATTTCAACGAGAGAGAGAGAGAGAGAGAGAGAGAGAGAGAGAGAGAGAGAGAGAGAGAGAGATTCGTAAGGAATTAGTCCGATTGTGCACCTTCATCTGTCAAATTGTCAAATATAAGCGGGATAGCCTCGTTGAAGAAACAATTACTCAGATACACATTCTCTTTCTCACTCTCTCTCTCTCTCTCTCTCATAGACTGCCGAAAATTAGTAAATGGGGGTGTGACACCAATTCCTCCAAGTGGCACCCCCTCCCTTCCACCCACAACCAAAACAAATTGGTCAACGTATTTCTCAAATCCCCTAAAATGGCTCCTTACAGTCTCCGGTTTCTGATGTACGAGGAAAATGATAAACATTTAAAGCAGACTTGTAATGTTTGAAGCCTCGTCTTCATGACGTTATACACAAAAATCAAATCTTATTATCTAATTAAACAAAGGATTAAGGCACATTAGAAAGATAATGTCCAATTTAAATAGCTAATACAATTGCTTGCAATCCAACTGCCACTCGCCAGAATGGTTAGCATGCTGCATTTCAATAAATTATAGAATAAAATGTTAGTTTACGACCCGTATTTCCTTTAAGGAGGAAACTGCAATTTCAAAAAACTTCAAAAGCTATAAAAAAAAAAATCCTCTCCGTAGAAAGCCTGGCCAGTGGCTAAAGACAGTTACAAATACTAAGATATATGCTAAAGAGAGTTGTAATGCAAACAAAAGCCTTCTGTAGCGAACACACAGTATCAAAACCAAACATTTTGTAACATTAGCATATTAACAAATTAACAAAGTCGAGTGAATCAATCGGAAGTATAGTCCTAGCCTTGACCGGGGGCTCAGCCTAGGAACCGTCTAATCTAGACTTAGCCTAGACATGTTACCAGCCTATGCACCAATGGACAGACCATACTAGAAAGAATCAACCCTAACAATAAAAGAGTACCTATGGACATTTCACAATTTAAAAGATTGAAATCTAATGTTCAAGGCAAAGACTGCTGAATAATAACAACAAACCAGCAAGAAACCAACCTGCCTCGTAAACATAGGCCTAGACTTGTCTTGGCCTAATTATGTCATCAACTTTTAAACCAATGGAAACGCCATACTCGGATGTTTCAATAACGGCAAGTAAATGGCTGCATATCATGCAACTGAAATAACTGGTGTAGATCCTCACCCTGTCACCGGAGGAGACCACCAACGTTGCACTGGAGCCGAGATGAGACTTCACTGAGAGCACTCGATCATTTGTTCTAACTTTATCCCATAGCGCAGATTAATCGCAGCTTTCGAATATTCTAGAAACTAGTACCGGCTTAAATCACTCTTGAAGTTCATTATTCACACATGAAATTAGCAGGACGACCGGAAGTACAGTGATGCTCAAATCTCATGGAACATGACCCCATAGAATTTCGTTTCAAAATTCACTAACTGGTCAACCTAGCATGCTCCATATTTATCTTTTATTTCAATGTGGAACCACAATTATTGCATACAATAAGGCCATATTATGTTTCTTAAGAGTGAAATCTGTCATATTTCAAAACTGTAAGAAAATGTCACGTGTAGCAATTTCAGGAAAAAAACTTTCGAACATTTTCAAAACTTTCGTTCACACTTCACTGAAGCATTTGACCAAAATGAAGTCGTCAATAAGCATCAGTTCAAATGTTAAAAAAAAGACAAAATATTGTCATAACAATAATGCTTCCAAAGCAAGTAATAAAATTTTAAATAGTCTTATGTGATTGCTTTTACACCTCAATGCTGAAAAAAATGTAATGTGTATTTCAAAGTAGAATGCGCCCACCGATATCAACTTGTGAGGAGAGTGTGCTAACGTATCATTAGTGTCGATGCAACAACAACCACCCGGTGTAACATAAGTAGGTCAATACTGAGTAGCGACAAATGAATTATCTTGAAAACATTTACTTTGTGTTAGAGGAATATTTGGATTTTCATACGTGGTTGTTTCTTATGATTTTTAAATATTTCAAAACTGCTGGCTATACTAGCAAATATTCGCCTATGCAATTATTCTTTTGTCAAAGCCAAGATACTGTTCCTAGGCCTAGGTGTTAGATTTCTTTACTCTCAACAGTCACATCTCTCTATTAACAATTTCTGGCCAGCAAAGTAAATGAGGTTTATTTACACATTCTTGCACTTCAAGTTACCTTCTGAAAGAATAAATTACACACCAAAAGCGAGCCAGAAGGACTTTCAAGAAAAAAATATTTTAAGCCAGTTGAAAAACAAGTGTTCCATACGCCCTTGATATTAAATACTTATATTATT
This sequence comes from Macrobrachium nipponense, assembly GCF_015104395.2. Lineage (NCBI taxonomy): Eukaryota > Metazoa > Arthropoda > Malacostraca > Decapoda > Palaemonidae > Macrobrachium > Macrobrachium nipponense. The sequence goes on from NC_087214.1 coordinate 25,681,034, forward strand.
TAGATTAATAGCCATCTCTCCATACAATCGAAATCATCATCATCTTTTATTCTTCAAAGAACAGGTAATCTTTACAAATAAAACATTAGTAACAGATTCCATTTCAGAAGAGGAATATTTTTTAGACCTATAAATCATTTTGCATCTTACAGGTAGCTTAAACACAGCCCAAAACTTCACATTCAAAGAAAACTGGTTGTAATTCATATTCCTATTGTATTCCTCAAAGGATAAGTATCTCTACAAATAAATTCATTAGTAACAGATAACATCTGAGAAGGCTTATATTATTTCTTTAGGGTAAGCCTATGAAACATTTTGTAACATACAGGCAGCTTAAACATAGCATACACTTCAACATTTGAAGAAAACTGGTTGTAATTCATTTTCCTACTTTGGGACTGTTGAGCTTATTAAGTCTACTGTTTATAATCTGCAGACGTAGTTGTGTTACCAGTCAGTTCAAATCACACAGATTACGAATAATATCAATGCATAAACGAGGTCATATATAATCATATGGAAATAGGGCTAGCTATGAATTCGCAAACTTGTCGACATGTATGACATTAGAAAAAAAAAAAAGTTTAACACTACTTGGCAACGTCATGTTGAGTCTGAAAATCTGGACGATACAAAAAGAATAGTGTCACGTGAGATTTGAGCATCACTGTACATGCACACACACATACTACATAAAATACCATAGACGCACTACGAAGAAAGTTGACACATCGTACATCTGGCACATCGCCTCCTTCCACCCTCCGTCTAGCTGAAGCCAGTCGTTTAATTTTGAAATTATTTACCTTTTTTAATAATTACTTACATAATTAGGTTTGTTTGTTGCTTTATAAGTATATTATAAATTGATCATTTATCTCTACTTCTTTTATTTTTCATATAAATTCGTCGTTTCTCAATTGTTTATCTAGAGACTTTGTAATTGAACTAAAGGCCTTTTGGCTATCTTCAGTAAAGGAGGTGTATTTGACCTATGACTTCAAGTATAGTATGACATTGACCCTTTCACCCTGTCCCTTTAATGTTGAATCCTCATCGCCCCATAATGACATGCACGGAGTCTGAAGCTTTTATTCTCAAAGACATTTGGAATTTTAGGTTAAATCAAACTTTGACCCTGAGAAACGGACGTAATTGTAGGTCAGTTTCCAAATTTAACCGGAAGTTAAAACGGGAACATGAAAGAAAAAATTCAAATTGAAAGTGGAATTTTGTTAAACTTCGCGCAACTTCTCAACCTTCCCACGTACGAACGAGAGAGAGAGAGAGAGAGAGAGAGAGAGAGAGAGAGAGAGAGAGAGAGAGAGAGAGAGATTTAAGCATAGGCCTATTTCAATATGTTATAGGGTTATCACCACCTTGTTACTAGACAAAAAAAAATTAATACGAGAGAAAAACTTAATGGCAATTATCTGCACAATCTCTTTCCTGAAAAAAAATCCACGTTCAATTTTTTAAAAAATCATCATTGATAAAAACAAAAAGTCATGCAAATAAAAACAAGAAGAAAACGGCCTACCGAAGTCTGTCTCGAATCCATACGGCGAGCGTCTGTCCCGTGACTTGATCCCACAGATTAAGATTCTTTACAAAATAAGTAAATAAATGAATAAATAAAACAAATGCTTTTTCTTTTAAAACCTTCTTTAACATGAAAAGGGCTCTGAAACAAATTAAACAAACAAAAAGAAACAAAAAAGGGACCCAATAATTTGCTCAAGTTCAGTGTAGGTGAAGTCTCCTAAAGATGACTTCATTAGACTTAAAAATTGAATTTTTTTAACGAGAGTAATATTCATGTGAACTATGTATATCAACTCGTAAAACTAATAAAATTAGGAAAACGCATAGAAATATTTCAAATAAGCGAATAATCTGTCGAGTGAAAGTGAATTATTTAAAAATGTTTAAAGATTTACGAAAGACCTGAATTAATGAAAACCATTTTGCTGTCCAGTCCTTGAGGAGGTCGTCAAGACGAGGTTTGTCTGTGAGGAAACAAAAGACGGCGGACACACGATGACGTCAGATGACACTACCAAAAATATATTAGCGAGATTACTTTACGCATTGCTGATAGATTCTGTGAAAAAAAAGGGCACTATGACTTCAAAAGCTTTGTTGATTTAGACAATTTCAGAAGAATATCAGCTGAGAAAAAGGAAGTTTGTAATTGTTAGTAAATCGTACATGTTATAAAAACCAAAACATTTCTTATGAAAACGCTCACTACTAAAACTACAAAGCGTTACAGACCTCATTCATTACATTATGTAGAGTTCAAAGTCAAGCACTGACATATCAAATTCCTTGCACGCATGAACAAAGAACAAAAAAAGTGGACATATTTATAAATGAACTTAGATATGATACGTTATGAAGTGGCTAATACTGTGAACGCTTTCTGAAAAGGCCTTCTTCCACTCAGCAGCGAAAAACAAACAAACAAGCATACAAACAAACTTTATAAACATCCGCAGAGCATCTGCCTCATCCATAAGAAATTCTGGTTCACTTCCTCTGGGAAGGAGCCCACGAAATCCTCTGAGGTTCTCCTCCGAAGACAAAGTAGCGGGAGGATCGAATAAAGAGGCCGTCATGGGCCTTCCGGGGACTACTGAGGGCCACAACGAGGCCTTAGGAGGATCAGGAGGGCCAGGAAGGAAGGAAGGAAACATGAGGCGGTCGTGTAGGAGGATATCCGTAAATAGAGCAACTTTTAAACAACAGACGAAATAACCGTAGATCTCCACACATGGACACACTTTGGAAAGGAGCTATTAGATGCAAGAGACTTGCTTCAAAAGAAGTTTGTTGTCACTGAAATACAGGGCAGAGAAGGGAACATGGTAAAGGACCACTATTTTCAAAGGCTTGTTGGAATAGAATGGAATAAGGAATTTAGGCTTGAAGCCAAGTACTGGAATCCAAAGGATTGCTCAGCGCTATAATAACTTTGGTTTGAAATGCATGTCACTGAATTTATGAATGAATGAATGAAATAATAAATTATTAACACTACGGTAAAAATTGATATTTGGTAAAAACTGATATCCTCCATCATAAATCTAAAGTGTAAAAACAGTAAAAAATAAAAAAAATTAGACATAAAAATACCCGTATGACATTAGTTTGTTAAAATGTCAGTCGGTGACCGGAAGTAGAGAACTAACCTTTGGCTTGTGCTGGATAATCGTATGACGCGTTGGTTAGGAGTTCCACTAAGTCGGTCATCTGTATTCAACATGTTGCTGATGTGCGCGCGCACGCGCGTGTGTAGCAAGTTATAGATGTAAGTTTATGAGATGTTTTACTGCAGTGTGGAAATACACTGATTCTATATACTAACTGTCAATCCATCCATCTTTTAAAAGACCCACCTTCCCTTTTCCAGAACTAACTCCTTTTCCAGCACCCACCCCTCATTACTAGGACTTACCCCTCATTTTCCAGGACTAAACCCTCCTTTTACGGGACCAACTTTTCCTTTTCCAAAACAAACCCCTCCTTCTCTAGGACACGCCCCCTTCCTTTCCAAGACACGCCCTTACTTTTCCAGGACCAATCACTCCTTTTCCAGGACCTCCACTCTCTTTCCAGGAACCACTCCCCCTATTCCAAAACTAACCCCTTCTTTTCCAGGACCACCCCTCATTTTCCAGGACCCATCCCCCTTCTACTAAAACCCACCCTTTCTAAAGGACACACCTTTTCAATAATACACACCTTGTTCAGAACCCACCCTCCTTTTTAGAACCCACTTCTTCTTTTCCAGGATCCACCCCTTCTTTTCAGGACCCATCCCTCCTTTTCCATGACCTACCCCTCCATTTAAATGACCTACTCCATCTTTTCCAGGACCAACCCTTCCTTCTCCAGAACCCAGCCCTCTTTTCCCAAGTTTCCTTGCGCAATCCATGACCGTCTTCCAAAATAGTGTGGCCTTTCCATTCCACTCGGAGGCTGAGACCCTCCCTTACACTTGGATGCTACATCAGACGAAGCTCTCCTCCTGGGTGCCTCGTTGTTGTCAGCAATAAAACCCGACCTACCCTCATCTGAAACTGCTGACAACATGTCCACCGCCTTCCATATTGGATTTTATTAAAACCCCCTCTCCCTCCTCCCTCTCCCCCACCATCCACTTCCTAACCCACATCCCCTCCCGCCTTCGTCTCGGCGCGGAAATATTGGGGAATCTGAAGGGACGCCTCGCTCTATATTAAAGGATGCTGGATCGATGGGGAGGCTGTCTTTTTAGAGTAAATGTGAAAATATTGAAAACATGAAAATATTTTCTCGATTATGGTCATGGCAGTTTCTGTCAGATGTATAGATGAAAGTTTGGGTTGGCATTTAAATTTAAGATTTATTAATTTATCAATTAATAGAATAATCAAGTTATTTATTTGTTTATTTATCTATTTATCATTCCTATTTATCCTGAGGACAGACAAGCTAATTAGGGTCAGACATCCATCAGAGGTTCATCCGTCTTAGATTTCCCTTTGCAAACACATCAGCATCTGCTCCCTAATTATTGCATCCCAGGTGGATGCTGCAATTCGTCCCTCTCAGGATACCAGATCGATTACCCGTTCTCATGCGAAGGAGGTATATATTTAATGAACTGCTAATTCTCCCTGTCTGTAGGATAAATATTAATAATTCTTATGTGGAGAGAGAGAGAGGAGAGAATTATGTCAATGAGCACTAAAAAAGGGAGATGACACGCCCTTTTTAATCTGCTCCAAAAAATGTGCCTTTCAAAGACGAAGGGAAACGCTGATTAAATCTTCACGAGACATTCGATTAGGAATTATCCAAATACAAAACGAAATGAGAGAGAGAGAGAGAGAGAGAGAGAGAGAGAGAGAGAGAGAGAGAGAGTGTGTGTTTTCTACACGCATGCGTATATGAACTCATACTAGACTTCCTTATAGGTTCTGCATCATGAAGGTGACAAACCAGACAGTGACAAAGATTTCTCCCTTTAACTACAAAAAAGAAAAACTTTCCCATCGACTGAGCCGAAAAAAAAAAAAAAAAATTAAATTAAATAAAAAAAAAATAAACCCTTTGCTCTTGAATCAATCCAAATCTATCTTTTTCACGAATACATAAAATAACAAGAAAAGGGGGAGAGGGGGAGGAGGAAACGGGAGATGTAGAATAAAAACCAATTTTGAGGACCGAGTTGTCAACATGAGAGAGAGAGAGAGAGAGAGAGAGAGAGAGAGAGAGAGACCATATAATGATCAAAATCCTCGTTAAGCTGAGAAAAACCCTAAGAGCTCTACTGATCCTCTTGATAAAATTATCTGTCGTTTCAAATATAATAAAAATAAAAAAATAATAGAAAACGAGAATAAAGTGGAATTTCTCTGTTGGCAGAACGAGGCTGAAGGAAATGAGGACACAAGGCTTCAGAATGGAGACTGACACTTGGGAAGATTATTATAACAGACAACCGTTGCCTTGCAAGGAGAAGTAGAGGGGGTAGAAGGGAGAGGGAGAGGGGGGGAGAAGGGGGGAGGGGGAGAAGGGAGAGGGGGAGAGTGGGGAAGGAGAGGGGAAAGATAGCCCTCCTCCCCCCAAAGCAAAGAAGTGTCAAGGGAGAAAAGGCTTATCTTATAAGACATTGGTTCTTGATGTTTATACAATCAGCTGTTTAACCAAAAATAACAATTAGCTATTTAACCAAAACTGACAATCAGCTGTTTAACTAAAAATGAAAATAAGCTCTGTTAACTAAAGATGACAATCAGCTGTTCAACTTCAAATGATAATCAGCTGTTAACTAAAGATGACAATCAGCCTTTCGTGGGTAACTCCCCTCACCTCTCTCTCTCTCTCTCTCTCTCTCTCTCTCTCTCTCGTGCCCTATAGAATGCATCTAGTTCATAATTGACAACCCGAGTTCGATTTCTGAACCGGACGAAAGGGTGGGGGGGGGGGGGGGGGGGGGATGAGAATGTTGATTGGAGGGTTCCTAAAATTAAAGTGCACCTCTATTAGCCTAAGTAGTGAATTATATTCCAAGCCGTTAGATGACTGTTGAGGGACGCAGTGGGTCGGAAAGAGAGAAAGGGCCTGGAAAGGGGAGACGTGAGGTTGACCACTCTGTCGAAATGAGTACCCTCGTCGGGTTGTTTTATTTAGGAGGAAAAGGCAACTTCATGGCCCCAATCACCACGACAACGAGGCAGAGCAATGGAACAGATAATTTATCTGATGAATAAACAAACAAAGCCTAATGCTTCGAACACATTACCTTCGAGTTAATTAAATAAAACAATAAAACATCGCAAAGTAGAAGCCATCGGAGCTGGCATTTTAATGATCATCAATCTCTATTCAGATTTAATACGAATGTCATCAATATTCACGAAATCTGGAAGTTTTATCCGCCTCAAATACCGATAATTTCGCTGCCTGGAATCTCGCGCATGCGCACAAGACACCGACGAATTCAAAGAGATTCGGGGGAGATAAATTTCGCTCAATGAAGAGAGACGGTGACAGATCTCGATGAGAGAAGAGAAATGATGCAGTCTGGAATTTTTGTTTCAATTTCAAGTCGATAACAAAAACATTTACGTTCAAAGTATCTTTTTCTAGAATTAATTGACAGAATGATTGATTTAATAAATCCCTCCCTCCCTCCCCTCCAGTGTTCAGTCTGAATTAACTTACGTCAATAATAGATTCTGATGGAGTGTTCAGTCATTTTGACTCTTGCTTCAGTTTATAGGAAGCTTCTGTCGGGACAGAGAGCTGCAAATGGAAAAATGGACAAATCTCTCTCTTTATCTCTCTCTCTCTCTCTGATATATAAAGATAAACATTAATCCCCCATAAAAATGTTACCCTCGCAATTGTCTTAGTTTTCGTAAAACAACACAAATCCCTTTTGGAAACGTCGAGCTCAATATATGCAAAGTTGCGAAGGGCTATCGGACCTTACCTTACAGACCTTACATATTTTGGTTTCTTTCAGAGAGAGAGAGAGAGAGAGAGAGAGAGAGAGAGAGAGAGAGTCTCTATTTATATGAAATACCGTCAGTATTACGATAAAGAATTAATTTACCATCATTTCTAAAGCTGTGGTTTAAGTAAAAAAAAAATTAAATACATAAAAATTAAAAATGTGAATGAATTAAGTGAAAAAAAATATAAATGCATAAAATCTACAAACGATCCATAAAAGGTCTGATTAGATTCTATCTCACTCTCCCTCTCTCTCTCTCTCATGCTACCCCCTAATTATTCAGAATCACTCACTCACTCTTCCCATTCAGATAACATTGACGTCCAACCTGACACAGTCACTTTTGAAGAAGCTCAGTTGACACAGGCATATCAACAAGCCATGCCAAATCCCATGTGGGCATTGCCCAGCCTCCGTAAAATCTCCTCTAATGGACCTCCATTAATCTATTCAAACGTTTACATTACGGATACATCATAATACAACAGAGTCCGGAAATATATCGTCTATTGAATACCAAAATGGCGGGTTATGGATTCGCAAAAATAAATTCGGTTATTTGTCACCGGGCGGAATCCTAATTCAGAGAGAGCATCTGCAAATCGCCTTTCAATTTTCAGTCATACATCTGTACCCGATTCAGAAGTTACTCTGAAGAGGATGTTGATAATTTCTTCATTCCGTGATTTGCGACAAATGAATGTAATTATTCACGACGCAAGAGACACTGATTGGTCGATGATGTGTTTGTCAGATTCTATGATCAAATGAATCAACATTTCTTTTTTATTATGCACGTTCTCTGAGTTTGCTCTAAAGCTATAATTTATTATCCCTAAGGAAACAAATGTTACAAAATTTATGGGTGATTTGAATAAATCAAACAATGGTATTTCTATTTTTCTCCAAAGCACCAAGGTGGTAGTATACATTTTTCTTCTGAGGAGTTTGAAAACCTGTCCCTACAATCAGAATCCCGTAGGGGCTAGTACCATCATGCACATTACATTGATGCACTGTAGGCATTACTTAAGGTTCTTTGCAGCATCCCTTAGGCCCTTTCACACTACGTCGTACGTAAATGCGACACGATGTCGGACCTACATGCGACTAGCAGTCGACTATTATCTCTAATGTACCTTTTCACACTATGTCGGTCCGGCATCGCATTACAGCCGACAGCCCCACTGGCCATGTCCGGTGCTGCATCCAGACGCGATTGCAGTTGGCCATTGCCTTCAATACGTGTCTTCACACTATGCGATTTTTCCTGCATATACGTGCGACAGCAGTAGACTTCCACTGCTTCTGGTGATCGAGTGCATTGGGTATTGAAAACATCTGAGGGATATAAATAGTGTTATTCCCGTTGCTGAATAACCACTGGTTCCATGTAACGAAAAAACACCATACAATAATAATAACAACATAGTGTTATTCGTAAATAAGAAAGAACTACAGGTATGGATAGCTTAAGTATAAACTACTGAGAAATGATTTACCAAATGATTTGCTGTTTTTTCATTAAGCTTACATATACGTTTTGATACTGAAATTATTAGAAGGTTATCGGCAGAATATTGATATAAAGAGGACTAAAAGCTTTTGATTTCGATATATATGATTTTTTTGAGAAGTTTTTATAGCTAACGCTTACGTTTTATTTACATTAATTAATGAAACAGAGATATGGATTTTTTTATATCAAAGCAAAAGATTTTAGTTTTTTATATAGATATATCAGTTTATACTTTTGATAAATAGAGATGTTTACAGCTAACACTAGTTGTTTTCATTTCTTTCCTCTTTAACTTTCTATGGAAAAGAAAACAAATTTACAAGGAAAGGTCCATATTATTTCCTCTTACTTGATGGTAACTGCCAGTTGTTGTGCTGGCGAAAATATCATCTCTGAATGTCGTATTTCTTTTAGCAACTGGTCATGTAGACGTGACAAGAATTCGTCAAAGGTTGTTTTAGACACTGAAGTAATTGGAAAATTTATCATTATCTCTCTTCAGCTCCTCGAAAATGGTAGCAAATGCACCATACAAAGTGCCTTTGTGTATTCAAAGGGTGTACCCAGTGAATTCTAGGTTTTCTCTTCTTTTTTCTCAAATGTAATAATAAAGACAATAATTTTCTCCTCCTGTCCATCTAGTCCACCACTACAGGCTGAGAGCAGACTGCAAGCGCTTGTCAAAATAAATTTAGGCGCCTAGCTGCGACCCATTTCGTTAATTTTTACTGTACCTCCTTTATTCATATTCTCTGTCTCATCTTACTTTCTTCAACCGTCTCCTAAGAGAGAGAGAGAGAGAGAGAGAGAGAGAGAGAGAGAGAGAGAGAGAGGGTCGCAAAACAACTTAACGAATGCCACTAAATTACACGTCCGTATACAACGCACCCCCCCCCCCTCTCTCTCTCTCTCTCTCCCTCTCTCTCTCTCTCTCTCTCTTCTCTTCTCTCTCTCTCTCTAAGCAGCAGGAAGTACACCTGCCATCATCAAGCCTACCTGACCTCATTTGCATTCAGCTGTTTAACTGACGTCATACAGTAACTGGAGAAAAATAATCAATGACTATTCTTCAAAATTATATATTTTGATGCGCCAGTTGTGGTTTAATACCGACAAATCCTATTTACCTGAAGGATTAGGGAGCAATAACTGTGTAGGAGAGGGGCGAACTAATTATAGGTTTACGTATTTTACGATTGAATGATGAATACAATATATCATTGAGAGGAAAATAAACATAGAATTTTGTGATGACTTTTGCATTATTTGTCACGAACAACATTGCAGCTTCTTTGGCGTTAACAAAAATGCGACTCAATCTTTCTCATTTTTTAATCCCCAATAATTTTTAAGGCAATACTATCTTCATCTCCATAGAGAGAGAGAGAGAGACTGTTTACAAATAGGCAATAAAGATAAAATCTACAAAAATAACCTTTAGTAAAGTAATGGAGAGAATATTAACTAAAAAAACGTGTATACGTAGATGCAGACATTGTGTCCACTGCTAACAATATTCAGACTTAGACAAACCTCTCATCGTGTCCCTCTGACACGATTGGGCACAAAATGAAAACAAATAATCAGTTTGTATCCTCAGACTCTCACTCTCTCTCTCTCTCTCTCTCTCTCTCTCTCTCTCTCTCTCTCTCTCTCACACTATACACAAGCATTAAGCTACAACTGTCCTTTAATATCTAATTCGTTCTCCCTCAGAAAATAATATATTTTCATATATGTTAACCGAAGGGGAATTTTTTTAGTTAGGAAATTCGTTGGATCATGGGCTCGAACCACGGAACCAAAAATTGAGGATGTAGGTACAGTGACGCGCGTAACATACAAGAAAATAATATTAATTCCAAGGTATAGAGCGAATTAGATATTAAAGGATTTTGTAGTTTAATGCTTGTATATGAATCATGGTGATGTGATAAAATTCATACTAAACACATATAAACACACACATGCATATCCGTCTAGTGTGCATCCGCACTCTAAAACATGTCACAAACACGTTAGTAACTTATCGCCAACACAAAACAAACAAGTTGAATGCAAGTTAACGACTAATCGGTATTCCTACCCAATGCTTCTTATCCAATAAAAAAAGGCCCATTTTGCTTCAGAGTTCTGCCATGTGTATATATTTGAAAAAGAAAATCAGGCCTAACAGTAACATGTCATAAAGTCAGCAACTCATATACATATCAGACATGTTGAACAATATGTCAACGACCTCAGTGAAGTTCGAATCCTTGGCAATGCTAGATACCGTATGAAACACTGGTTAAGACTCCCAGCGAGTCGCTGACTTGTATTCAACTTGTTTGTGACGTGTGGAACGAGTCGTCCACATATGTTTATGACATGTTTTTTATCACAAGTGTGGAGCACCATCAGAATAAGGACGAAGAATTTAAAATCTCTTTCCCCTTGAGGTGAGACCCACCATATTCAAGTCTCCTTTTCAAGGAGATAGAAGCGGTCTTCAGTTCCGTCCTATGAAGATAACACACACATTGACAGACAAACAGACACAGACAGACATTCAACACGAAAGGGCATCACCTGATACGCCCAACAGTTTCAAGATGGTATCCAAGACCACAGTTAGCTTAACATTACTCAGCAAAGGAACAATGGGACGTCACTTATTCAAATTTCCCAGTACATGTCTATTATAATTTCGAAACAGATGTAGTGTTTGATAAATAAACAAATATATAAACAAGTGAATAAATAAATCTATTACAATTTAAAAAAAGAAATATATAACAAAACAAAACAAATAAATAAATAATACCAAATATTCGCAGTACATGTCTCTTATTAAATTTTCAACAGAAGTAGAATAAATAAATGCTTAAAATAAATAAAATAAATAATCGAGTACAAAATGTAATGTAAAACCTAAATAAAAAAAATAAAATATATATATACACATACATATATATATATATATATATATATATATATATATATATGTATGTATGTATGTATGTGTTGTATATATATATATATATATATATATATATATATATATATATATATATATATATTACTCAAATAATATGTGACCCAGTTCAACCATACCCCTCCTTGCTTGTAGTCAGAAAACACATCAAAAGCCACACACCTGAAACACAAGAAAAATGCATCCGGTCGCCCTTCACAGACATAAAACTATTCCAAACGCAGCTCTTAGAAAATTCACTTTCTAGTTCTTCCAACTGAAAGGGAAGGATCAAAATGAAAGGAGGAGGAGGAAGGAGGGGAGATAATGAAAAAGGAATGAAGAGGAAAAATGAACAGCGAGGGGACGAGAGGAGGATGCAAATATTATGGAACACTTTTTTTTCTTTCGCCTCTCGAGAGGATCTTCTCTTCTCTCTCTCTCTTTCACACTCGGTGTTTTTGCATGTGTTCAGAGAGAGAGAGAAAGAGAGAGAGAGAGAGAGAGAGAGAGAGAGAATGTTACAAGAAGCATATGTTGATGGAGATTTTGTTCTTCATCCCTTCGCTGATATATATGTGTGTGTGTGTGTCACATTTATGAAACATATGGATCACAAACATCAAACAGTATGTACATAAGTAATTGAAACTAAAACAAATATCTCGAAATGCTGATGAACTAAACAATAAATGGTTAAAATCCATTTACGTCTGAACAAGCTCCTTCAAAACTACAGAATTCGAACGAACAAAAAATATGTCTAATATCATACGACATTCCCACTGGAGAACTGAATAATAACCGAACATCAACCGAATATTTGCAGCATTTTGACCTCCTCCAAATATACAATCAGTGGATTTTAAACTCTGTATTTGTCATCACTTCAAAGCATTGATGTTCCATGTCAAATGCCAATGAATGTTTAGTGAATATATTCTCTCTCTCTCTCTCTCTCTCTCTCTCTCTCTCTCTAAAAATAATTTTATTGTACACCAAATACCACATTCACTATACCAGTTTAAAACAAATCCATCGTAATCCTAATCTGTACTAATCCTTCCTTCCATCCACTTTAACCTTAGGATCGGGACAATCCTTTGAAACGCGGAGGTGGGCCTTCCAGTAACGAAGGTTCGTAGGATACTGAAATAGTTCCATGAAGAATTCTAAAGGAATCAATACGATTTTATTTAGAAGAGAGATGTCGTCCTAACTGTATCTCAGGAATATCCATTTGTTCTGAGTTATAATTTTAGAGAGAGAGAGAGAGAGAGAGAGAGAGAGAGAGAGAGAGAGAGAGAGACCATTACTTATCCTCGTGACAAAAAAGTTGGCAAAAAAATATATATAATAAGGGGAAGAGGAGAGAGCAAATATTCTCACTATCTCTCTCTCTCTCTCTCTCTCTCTCTCTCTCTGGAGAGTGACAGGTGACTGTGGAACAACTCCTAAGGTCAACTGACCTTGGCCTTTGACATTGTGACGTGACGACAAAAATCCGTCAAGAAGAAATTACGTCCCACGAAAGATGTTGTTTCATTTGTCTGATTATATATATTCAAGGAAGCCTTCCGAAATTAGAGTGAATAATTGATATCCATAACGCTCAATAATTATACTGATAACCATAATATTTAATAGTTATATCATAATTATGATGAAATACAAGTAATTTTTACAAATTATGAAAAAATACAAATAAAATTTATATTCAGACGTCAATGCTCGATTATACAGAGTCATAAACAGAATTATCATAATTATACAAATACGGTAAATTACGATGCAAAAGTTGCAGCCGAGAGACCTCCACAAAAGCGATAGGTTACAACAACAATAAAATCTCAGGACTTTTATTTCATTTGATTGACTTTCCTGATGAATAACAGATGAATAATGATGAACGCAAAGCGCCCCTATGAAGGGGATTCACTGATCTTTATGGACGTTAATCCAGCTGGATTTGGGTCGATGCGATTTGCATAATCCCCAGTCAGAAGGGATTTTCTTGCGAGTCATCACCGAAGTTGTTATGGAGTTCATGCATGCCAATTGAAGGCGTGATCGGGCCTCTTTAGGCCTAATTGCCCTACCCCCTCCCTCACAAATTGCAATACATTGGGCCTCTATCTGCTCAAACCCCTAAATTGCACAGTATATAGGCTAAGCATAAGCATGCATTGCTGTTTTATAACCTTACGTAATTCATGAGAGAGAGAGAGAGAGATCTGTTGTGACCAAGGCAACAGCATCGCAAATGTAACGATATTAAATAAAGAGCCAATTATTATTGTCTAGAGCCACAGAAGACAGTCTGATCGATCAGCTGAATATGAATGTGAACAGAATGGCGTTACAATCGCCAGGGTCACTCGAGAGAAGTTGTAAGAAATAAAAAAAATTAATAACAGGAAAAGCAGCCGTTACAAAAGCTCCCTTTTCTCAAACAAAAGAGCATCGTTGCTTTGTCCGAAACGACGACGTAAAATGAAACTAAACTAAAAGTGAATTCAGTCAGGCTGAACTTTTGAAACACTTTTTCTGTGTTTTTTTCTCCTCCATCTGCAACTCTTTTCCTCATTTTCTCTCTTCGTTCTGACTTGTCAGTTAAGTATCAGCAACTTTAAGTAGCCTGAGTAATGTCTAATTAAACCACTTATAGTCTAATTAAAATATTAACAATAACAATTCGCTTACCTGACTAGTCAGGTAAGCATCAGTCACTTCGTTTGTTTCTCTGCCTGAAAGGTCCAGATTACCGAAATATATCGTGTCAGTAAAATAATATAATTAGCGAATGAGCCTTTTCAATTACGCAGGGTTCCAAGTTTTTCAAAGTTCAAGTGAGACGATCTTGTGAAACAGAAAATAGGCCTAGCTCTGGTGGGGGCGGGGGAGGGGGTGATTTTTAAGCTATTGGTTTACTCCACACCCCCCGCCCCCTTCACCATCATGTCCAACTGACGCTAAATAATCATTCTACTTCCCCGAAATAATCGTTAACGTATTAACCACAGGACGAATGTAAATAAACATATTTAAGTGCAAGTCATTCTCGTATTGGTAGGTTTTGTTCGTGTGGTGTTTTACGTTGCTTGGAACCAGCGGTTATTCAGCAACGGGACCAACGGCTTTACGTGTCTCTGAACCACGTCGAGAGTGAACTTCTATCACCAGAATACATCATCTCACACTCAATGGAAGGCCCGAGAATCGAACTCGCAAGAACATACCAATCACCCCATTGAGTCGCTCTCGTAATGGTAAGAAACTGGGTCAATTTAAAAAAACTTGAGGGTCCTTTCTTACGTATATCGTCATTCCAAAGTCCCTCAAACAAAGAAGATTCCCGTTCAGAAACACCATTAATTCTGAAAGAGTACATTACATGAATCTTACAAGTATTATGCCTACACTCGTAGACAGTGGTACAAAAAATACGTTTATTCAAGGGACAATCTTATTTGGAGAGGCCTAGTTTACGTAGGTGTTGCACACTCAATGAAGGTTCCAATTCAGAAACACATTAATTCTGTAACTGTCCATTATACGAATCTTACAAGGCCTACAAATAGTACAGAAAGCAATGATCAGCCTAGACCTGTTCCTGCGTTGCGCGCTCAACGAAGATTCCTGTTCAAAAGCATCCTAATTCCCAAATTGTCCATTATACGAATACGACAACCATTAATAAATAAACAAGAGATTTTCATGTTCATTCATAATGGAAATTTACCCATTAGAGGGGCAAACTGTAGGCATTACTAAAGGTTATTTGTAGCGACCCTTCGGCCCCTAAATGCACCCACTATTTTTCTAAGCCTTTTAACTTGACCTCCATTCCCTCTCCATTCTTCAATCTTGCTGTCCTGTATCTCTAACTGTCATTTCTTAGTGGAACTGTGAGGGTGTCTCCCAATTCCAGCTTTAGAACCTTACTATATATACTTTCGTCTCCTTCATTTTCTGGATCTCTTTATCTTGCTGTCCAACCACTCCAACTACCACTGTCTGGGGCCCAAAGCATTCTGAGGTCAACTTCAAAGGCTCATCCTTCTCTCTCTCTCTCTCTCTCTTCTTCTTCTTCCTTTTAAAGGATTCTTAGGCCTCGGGGTAACCCTTGTCTTTTTGAGGATTTTTTTTTTTTTTGGGGGGGGGGCATATGATGATATGGGGTTTGAGGTGATGGGGGAGGGGTGGAGGCCGGTAAAGGAAGACGCGTTTCAGTCTGGCCACTAACCCGAAAAATTGTATTTTACTTGTGCCTGGAGGGAAAACTCTGTGTGTGTGTGTGTGTGTATTTGTGTGTGTGTGTGTGTGTGGAGAGCAAATCCGCAGGGGAGGCAAATCAGCCGAGAGGAACGACACCAAGATTCAGCTTCGAAAATGCGATTTGAATCCCGAGGGGGAGATTCTAATCCTTCTTCCGGAGATTGAAAATCCCAATCCTGTTGGTCCCTGTCAGGCCGTAACGTAATTTTAAAGTAAAATCTTTGTTTTGCCTTTTCGCACTGATGGCTTTTATTTTTCTATTGTTTGCAATTTTGTAAAACTAAGTTAAGTTAGGTATTTTGCTGTTGGTTTTACGTTAGTATATATTTTGGTTAAATGTAGTGCTAATTTACTTTGGTTGAAAAAGCTTAAGTTTTTGTGGCGCCATCCATTGAGTGCAGTTTGAAGTGCGGCCTTCCTCAGTGTTTTTGCTTCCTTGCCAAATTTGTAACTCTGTTTATTTTTCTTTATGGGTGACTGGGGGTGTGGGTAAGGAGAGGTGACTTGTGACTCTCCCAAAGTATTCTCGAGAGTCTAGTTCAAGGCCGATGAAGACTCTGGAGCTGCTGATCTGCTCTGTTGTGGATTATATATACATATCGTCCTATTGTGAAGATTTCTCGCTTGTTCTCGAAGAACATCTGCTGTCATTGAGCTTCTTCTTAATGTGAAAGGCAGTTATGCATGTGAAGACTACATGTGGGAGTACGACGTGCAACTGTGATTTAAGTGGCCTACTGGCTTATCTTGGTGTTGGCAGTTGTGTGTGATCTGGGCTCGAGAGCCTTTTTCGTCTTTTATGGATGTATCCACTGTATCAACACCAGAGTGGCCTTGTTGGAGCAAGTAGGGTGTCTTCTCTCAGGTAAGAGGACATCCCCACCCCTGTATCTTTGGCGAGCCGTAGACTAAAGTGTGGAATATCCACCAACGTTTGAAGTGCAGTTCTTCTGATGGGATTGACGTTCTGTGACAGCATTTTTTGAGCGATATATGGACTCGTCTGTATTAGTACTGGTCTGTGTCATAGGACCAATCTGTTTGTATTTTTAGCTACACCTTAAAGAGAGTGTAATTTATGGTCTTCTAAAGTGTGTGTTTGATAGTATATTAAGGTTTAGATTGATATGTCTTAGGTAGATTATAGTTTCTTTTTATATGTCCTTCCACTTCTTTCCTTTCTATTTAGTAATAGGTTAGCGTGGTGGGTAAATTACTTTGGGTCCCTTATTAAGATTAAGATTTGGTTTTCTTCACTATGAGTAGGGTTTAGCTTTAGTTATAGGTGACTCTTTGAGTTATTTGATGGCATTTTGTGCTGTCTATTTATTACTTTTTGTGAGCCATCAGTGTTTCGTACATTTATTGTGTAATAAATATTGTGAAATTTTTGCCTATGTGTCTTTCTGGTTTTTCCTCGCTCCTACTGATTTGTTTTTGTCACTGGATTTAAGATTTAAAAAAAAGAACCCGTTATGGCTTCCTCCTAAAGGGAGTACGTAACCGTCATTCTTTGGAATTTACTAACAAATCTTTCCATATCCATCTCGTCGATAATTAATTGATTCCATAATCACACGAAGGCAGTGTAGAAGATATTATAAAAAATGAAATACAGTCATAAGTCAAAATATTATCTCTGTTCTACAGAGGATTTGCCATCGATATATTCTTTGGTTTCATGGAGTCTGGACACCACATGAAGTGGAAGCTGAAGACTTCTTATACGAATATGGAAGTGAATTAAACAATAACTCTTCGTAGCACGAGTCTTGAAATGGAGAAACAACTCCTAAGTTAGTATTGGTCCAGTTGTATATTAAGACTAAATCTGTAGAGAGAGCTTTCGGGAATCCGTTCGATTCTCCGCTCTCCTCAACCTCTCTCCTCAACTTCCCTGGAAACACCGACCCTCAACCCTTTCTAGAGGCCTCCCTCCTCCCTCTTCACACCCTCGTCCTTGCGAAACGGTCCCTTGTGGGTGATTTACAGCTGTTTTTAAGAGAATCCAGACGTGGTCTAGGAAGATCTTGCCTTGAATGGTCTCTGGCCGCTGGAACAAAAAATCTGTTATTTATTTATTTGTTTTTTTTTATTTTTCTAATTTTGCTTGCTGAGACTGACGATGGTGAGTGAGAGATGAGATTAGATATAGGAATGGGGAATATGTTAGAGATTTATTATTATAATAATAATAATAATAATAATAATAATAATAATAATAATAATAATAATAATAATATATTAATAATAATATTATTAATAATATTATTATTATTATTTATTATTTATTATTATTATTTATTATTTATTATTATTATTATTTATTATTATTATTTATTATTTATTTATTATTATTATTATTATTATTATTATTATTATTATTATTATTATTAGTTATTATTTATTATTATTATTATTATTATTATTATTATTATTATTATTATCTTATTATTATTATATTTATTATTATTATTATTATTATTATTATTATTATTATTATTTTATTATTTATTATTATTTATTATTATTTATTATTTATTATTATTATTTATTTATTATTATTTATTATTATTATTATTTATTATTATTTTTCAGAGGATGAACTCTACTTATGTGGAACAAGCTCACCACAGGGACCAATGACTTCAAACTTAATCTTCCAAAAAAGATTGAGTTTAAAAGAAGTAAAATAAAGTAATAAGAAATACAGACAGGAGAGATCATATATTAGAATAGAAAAGAATAATTTAAATGGTTCAATAAACAGATAAATGTGTAAGTGAGATGCCAGACAAATGGCATAATGTGAAGTTCCTCTTTGATATCTGACGAATGTGGTCTCGTGATGGAAGGAGTTTTGCACAAGATGAAAGGAAACCTTTGGATTGCGAGGATTTAGACTCGGCGTCTAGACGGGTCTAGATATGTCTCGTACGTCTCCTTACACAATTCACAACTTCCCTTCCAGAGATGTGTATTCAAGTCGTCTGAATTTTTTAATACTTCTTTTCGAAATCCCAAGAGAAATCCGTCCAGAGGTCTCTAAATTTTACAAGTAAACTGACACCAATCAGGAGGTCGCTCTGTAATTAAGAGTTTTCCAGCTGCTCTGTAATTAGTTAGTGAACATAGTGAACATCCTCTTTTCCAATTAGGCAGTTCGGGTTTTGAGCTGGTCTGTGGTGAGTGCGGCATTTAGCTCTCTCTCTCTCTCTCTCTCACTAGATATCTTATTCAGCTGGGAAATATGCAATGGATATATGATTGGTTGTAAACAAGAATTCTTTACTCGAGAGAGAGTGAAGTCCATTGAATTTGAATCCGTGAATAATCGCACCGCTTGTTTTTAAAAAAGGAAAAATCGGGTAATGATGTTTGCTTGAGTCCTGATCATGTAGGGTCATGGAATCGTAATTCAGATGGTGCACTGGTATTTAGGACATTTTTAAATACCAAAAATGATTCATGATGGTTGTAGTTTACTGTAAAAGAGATAGATTTTCGTCTGTCCGTCCGAACTTTTACTGTTTCTTCTGTAGTCTTAAAAACCATAATCGTGCGTCTGGCACAGTTATAGGTGCCAACAATGCAGGGCCACCACCGGGCTATAGTTGAAAGTTTCACGGGCCGCGATTGAGGGTTTCATACAGCATTATAAGCTGTACAGAAAATCAATTGCGCCGAAGACACTGATTTATGTCTAATTATCTAGATATTGTCTGAAAAGCTTGTTTTGTGGTGTCACCTGTCTGAATCTTTGCTGATCTCGAAGAATTTTATCCTAGAGAGAGAGAGAGAGAGAGAGAGAGAGAGACTTTCCATAACATATTCATAAGAATCAGAAGTTATATACGAATTGTTCAGGTTTGCTATGTGTAAGGATTCCTGAAGGTCAGTAGATATCGACTCGATTTCAGATATCTTAGTATATATACCATTGGTTTCTTTTTAGTATCCAAGTTGCTTTTGTTTGTTTAAATTTCACACACTCATCACGCTAACAGATGGCGCTGGTTTCCGTTTCTCCTTTTTTTTATTTCCATATGTTTTGTTTGAATCTTCACTCACACAAAAGATGCTTATATTATTTCTTTAATTTTCCTTTGTGCAAGCGATCTAAGATAAACCCACTTCGAATTGTTTTTGATAGTACAGTGTAGTTTGATATTAGATCAGTAATAATGTTAATGCAAAATAATAATTGTTGCTCTTGTAAGAAGCAGAAGGGAATGAAAGATTCATTAGAAATGTTCCACGAGATAAATATGGAGAGGAGGTTGTCTGTAGGGTGTCACGCCAGTGAATTATCCACTGAAATGCCGAGTGCTGGCCAGTTATTAAGAAATAATGATTGTTTGTATGGTGTTTTTACGTTGCATGGAACCAGTGGTTTTCTCAGCAACGGACCAACGGCTTTACGTGACTTCCGAACCACGTCGAGCGTTGAACTTCTATCACCGGAAATACACATCTCTAACGCCTCAATGGAATGCCCAAGAATCGAACTCGTGGTCACCAAGGTGGTAATCCAAGACTAAACCGACCACGCCACTAAGGTGCTTAAAAGAAATAATGGCCGTTGGATTCTCGATTAAAAAAAAAAAAAACGACCGTAAAGTCTTTGGCTGACGTTTCCGCTTTCATTTGTCGGTTTTTTTTTTGTGTCAAGTTTATCATTATTTCAACATCTCATGGAAAATGACATTTCTGAGGCCGAATGTGATGGGGAACATGACGCCATGAATGTATAAATTCTCTTGGCAGAAGTAATCACTTTACAGAAGGTTACTTCACGTCGATAGGCCAAAATGATTAGACAAAGAAAAGATAATCGAAATCATGGATTCTGTTATTATATGAAGTCTAATATAAGCAAATAGAATCAGGGAAGAGAGATAATCGGATTAACTCATCGACGTGGAAAAAGGTTCACTGACTGGGAGAGGGAGAGAATGAAGACTCGAGTCTTGGGAAGTTATTTATTGAATATTTATTTGTGTAAATTTCACTGTATTTTAAGGGAATTGACGGAGAACAGGAAAATCTGCTGACGAGAGAGAGAGAGGGAGAGAGAGACATATATTTCGCAGAAATGAAGATCAGCCCACTATCTGTTACTGACAAATGATCAGCGTCAGATCACATTCCCAAACATCACGTCGATGAAATATCCACGTGACATTTATTCTGGACGAATAAAAGAAACGGAACCTATAAATAAATAAAATCTCTCTTAGTAGTTCTGCAAGAGATTAAAATCAGATTCAATATGGACAGAGTGACCCTCAATGAAATGGCTTTTATTTAACCGTGTAACGGGTTTTGAGAAATTGCTTTCATAATCTATAAAGGTGTTTTTATTTATTTCTTTTTACAGGAGGACTTATCGTAGATTTTTGTGATGTAATTCACTGAGGCTGAATTGCTTCCGCCGATTTTAATGATTGAATGGACGCAACTTTTGGATGATCGTTTTTATCTGCAAATGAAATTTGGTTTTATTTTTTTCTTGGAAAGTACAGAGATTTCGCATCGAGTCTCTCTCTCTCTCTCTCTCTCTCCCTCTCTCTCTCTCTCTCTCTCTCTCGATTTTTCAAACAAAAGAGTTTGGCTTTCCTAAATTGATCATTGCAATTTGCTTGTTTTACTTTTGACAACAGGTTTGTTCCTTTCCCAAAAAATGTTTAAAGTTTTTAATGTTAATGTGAGAACAATTTAATAAGGAAACTCTTCACTTTTGCAAACACGTTGCATTAACGAAATTCCATGCAGAGATTGTGATAAAAAAATATATGGTCAAAGTGGCAAGCTATTGGCATCAAGATTTACATCAACACAAATATTGTGTTGGGTGTAGGAAATACATCGAGTGCCCTCTTGATACTTATGAATAATTTTAGTCATGCAATTAATTGGAAAATTTCAAAGGACATTTTATTTTGTATGAGATATTATTGGAAGAAACATTATAAATCTAGTATTATAAAATATAAGTCAAGTAGTGTTTTTAATATTAGCAACAGACAATATAAACTACATAACTGGCTTACTAAATGTATTGTTGACAACTTCGTAACTATGTAATTGACTGCATAGTAGTTCCATTTCCGTTTGTATTAGTTGTCCTTTATAAGTATAATTCTGGGCTGTGGACATTTGCTTCTGACTTGGCTGTTTGATTGTTCTGTATTTTACTTTTTCGTTTTTATGTTTACCTTTCATATTTCGAAGCTGTTTTCATTCTTTTTTTTATATATTGT
Organism: Macrobrachium nipponense; assembly: GCF_015104395.2. Lineage (NCBI taxonomy): Eukaryota > Metazoa > Arthropoda > Malacostraca > Decapoda > Palaemonidae > Macrobrachium > Macrobrachium nipponense. The sequence goes on from NC_087214.1 coordinate 25,703,065, forward strand.
ACCCTGATGAGGTTTATCAAGAATACACGAAAGCGCTAGGTACTGCTGCTTTTCATTTTTCCTGCTGGCTTTTGATATACATACATACATGTATATATATATATATTTATATATACTATATATATATATATATATATATATATATATATATTATGTATATTATATATATATATATATATATATATATATATATATATATATATATATATATATATATACATACATTATATATATATATATATATATATTATATATATATATATATATATATATATATATATATTATGTATATATTATGTATATATAGTAGATATATATATATATATACTATCTATATATATATATATATATATATCTATATATATATATATCTATAATTATTTATGTTAGTAATTTGTATCTGTTTTTGCGAGGCTGTTTAAGAAATGTCCGTAGCTAAGTGTGGTAAATTATTTATAATAATTAACGTGGGTAGACTTTTGATTTTAATTAACTTTACAAGTTAAGGTTCATTTTGTAACTTGAAGTTGAGAGGAGAGAGGAGAGAGAGAGAGAGAGAAAGGAGCTTGGACCATCCTCTCTTTGTGTAGATTTTTTATATTTAGGTTAAATGTGTCTGTCTCAGCAAACGACTTCTGAGGTCTCTCTCTCTCTCTCTCTCTCTCTTGTTGCGAGTAATTCCTATGCCACCCATTCCCAGCCTATTCACTGTGCAGTATTAGTACTTCGGTCGCGTATGTTCCCGGATTAAAAATGTTCCGGGAACTCTCTCTCTCTCTCTCTCTCTCTCTCTCTCTCTCTCTCTCTCTCTCTCGCCCGGTAATTAAGGACTGAATGATTTAGAACCATTCGTCAGAGGCACTTTTAAAATTCCTGATCGTTAAGACAAGATTATAGCAGAGATAATTTTGTTGTCCCCAGCGATGGTGATTAAGATGATGGAGCGATGAAATTTTTCCTGATGGAAGGATTTGAAGCAAACGTGTGAGAGAATCTGTAGGTGAGAGAGTGGACTTGTTTGGTGTGGAAAATGTGTCTGAGACAAGGATGTGTTATGTCTCCATGACTGTGCAGTTCTATTATGGAAGTGGCATAACTGCAAAGTTGTCGGGCACTAAAATGAGTCATGAATATTGTGTGGGTTGGTTGGTGTTTGCCAGTGGCACAGTGCTGACTGGAGAAAGCAAAGAACTCAGAGACTAGTGAAGGAGTTTGAAAGTAATTTAGAGGTGAGAAAGGTGAAAGTAAATATTAGTAACATTCAGGTATTTTGTGTAAATGTCAACCTGGAAGACGCATTGGAGGCTAAGGTATGTAATATGGTAGAAGAAAGGAAGCAGTTAATCGCATAAGTAAACTTTCAAGCAATCGCTCCTACCTCTATAGAAGTGATAGTGTCATTCGCAATTTCAGGTGTTTCTGAAGCATTGGTTTCAGTCTATATTTCAGCCTGAATTGCAACACTTTTATCGGCTTCGAATTCATTATTTTCCTTTCACGTTAATTCATTTGAGCATTGAACTCCTGAACGAATCCTTGAATGTTTGTCGTTTGCGAAGCTGTGATGAAAGTTCGAAGGTCACCGACGAAGAAGAATTTGTCGAGAAAGAGAATGAATTCATTTCCGTCGCATCGGGAATTCCTCTTTGGAAACTCATTCCTTCTGCTGTCTGTCCTCCATTTTGATTTCTTGGATAGAAATGATGCTAAGTAGCTGTGGTTTCCTCATCAACGCCATTGCAATAGACGCGGGAAATTCGTCTAGTTGCTCATTCGAGGGAAATAGAAGGTTCTTCCTCGTTGGTATGAAAAGACAATTCAAGGTCTATGAAAATGAGGCTCTGAAGCCCAGCACTGAACAACATTCGGCCACTGAGCGCTTCAGGCAGTGACAAGAGGGAGTTGGAGTGGTTGGACAGCAGGCTGGAAGGAAGAAAGGAAGGAAGCGTGAAAGGAGGTGAAGTAAAAGGCTAAAAAACCGGTGTATGTAGCCAAGGGCCGAAGAAACGTGCAATCAACCTTTAGTAACGCCTACAGTGCACCACGTGAGGTGCACCGACGGCACTACCCTCGAACAGGTAGGTGTGAAACCATAACAGTAAAACTTTAATATAGATTTTATAGAGATAAAACTGTCTTTGTTGTTGTGTTCATTTTGTACGAAAGTAGAAACGACCTCTCTGTTAGAAACCTGAACATTTGAATAGGTTGTCAAAGGGAAGCAGCTATTTTTTGCTTAGAGAACACGAGAAGGAACTCATGTGAAGGAGGGTGAGGGGGGGGGGCTGTGTGTGGGGAAGGAGACGGGAGGGTGGGGAAACAGAAGCTTAGAAAATCAGAATCTTGATCCCCAGGAAAAGTATTGTATATAATATAAATGCTCCCTGGGATTTCTTGAGGGGAAAAGTAGTCGTATTATTAGGAGTATTTTTCTGCTTGTTTTTTCACTTCAAATGAATCCGATTTATTTTTCTTCTTCGTCCCGAGATTTTCATCTCTGGGATCATTTGAGAGAGATAGTTTAATTTATTCATAGTTTAATCCACTTTTTAATTTTTTTAAAACTGCATATATGTACTCTCTATTCCTCATTATATCAATGAAATCGGATTGCATTTTTAATTATATTAAACCTCGTAAAAGTTTTGCACAAAAGAAAGAAATTTATTTAAAATATCTTTCTTTTTCGTCCTTCACCTTAATTTCCCACGTGTCAAAAGACAGAAATTATTATTTTTTTTTGTTTATTTCTTAAACAAATTCCTTCACATGAACTTAGGACAAAAAGGTTCACTTGTCTCCGAACGTTTGGAGGGAACTTTGGAGCTATTTCTCTTTCCTCATGTTTCAGCGTTTCCTTTTGCTTAGTCCAGTATTCTCTCTCTCTCTCTCTCTCGCTCTCTCCTCTCTCTCTCTCTCTCACACACACACACACACACTTTAGGTCCAGAGATTAGTATTGTAAAGATATTATTTATCATGAAATGACGTTTTAGATATATATATATATATATATATATATATATATATATATATATATATTATATATATATATATATATATATGATAAATAATTATATATATATATATATATATATATATATATATATATATATATATATATCTAAGTCTTATCGCTTGGCGATAGACTTTTTGTGTTTCTCCTTACGACTGTCATTCGTAAGTATTTTTTGGTTCCTCTCATCTCCCTTGGATATCTTAGTAGAGAGGTTCTTTCTTGACTAAAGGAGATGATTCAAAAACAGGCAAGTTGAACAAGATAACTTTATTCTGTAACTCCATACTAGGAGATGCAGCTCGGTCGGAAGACCGATATGTTGATGGTTGGCGTGGAACTGCCATTCTAAAGCATCGCGTCGATAGCGGAACATTAGCTATCTAAGCAATTCATATAAAAAACATACGTAGTCCGCCGGCTCGGAAGTTACAAGTTTCCGGCGTAGGTTAACAGGTCAACGCTTCCCATGGAAGTTGTGTGCAAAGTTTATCATAAACATAAAAAATGTTGACAAAGCTTTGAGCTAGATCAGGCTACTGCAGGACAGCGCATAGCGTAATCTAGGTCTGCTTTGGTCACGTAGAACCCTCCTAATGCCATGACCTCAGGTCATGGTTTTATATTTACAGATCTTGTAAATCTAATATATGTTAATTACATTAGGCTCGGACTGCTACCTATTCAAGCCTTGAATAACAAAAAAAAATTTACTTTAAACATTGGTTCATAGGAGCGTGCTCGTAAACATACGTCTAGGTATAACATAATAAGTGATTAAATGCATAAAAAGGTTCTGTTACATACCCTTGTTGACATATTCATAAACAAAGATAAATGCATGGAAAATATAGATCCATGTTTGGTAATACTAATTGATTAGGGATCCAAAAATAATAAAAAGGTAAAAATCACAACATGTATACATGATTAATATGATAAACAGGTAACCTGATTAAGAATAATGGTTACTAAATAATGATTATAGCATGATCATGGATAATTGTTAAAGAGTACTTGACACTCTTGTAATAGATAAATATAATTGTACAATGGTATAATAGTATAAACTATGGAAATCTGCAGAAAAGCAATATATAGGGCTGATATATTTTATTAGGTGCCCGAAAAATACCTTTAGAAGATATTTAATGTATAATTATTGGGCTATAATGCTTTATTAGGCGCCCTGGAGATACTTTAACTGTTTCAATGCAAAGGCGTGAGTCTTTCTTGTCCTACATTTTTGCCAGCATACGGACCGCTTTTCACACACAACAACAATTCCAGACAATTCCTAGGCACGAACTGAAGTGGCCAGGTTCAGGCGGCCCTAAACGCAAACGACTTGAGTTTAAACGGGTACGTCATCTAGACGGGCCTACGTTCCCTTGGAGATCCTCTGTTTACGCCTCAGCCTACGCCAAGCAAAGATGTTGACGGCGATAACCAATATGGCCGTCACGCTGAACACGGCTAGCAGAATGTAGTAGCGAAGATTTTCTCCACCTGCATAAGTCGATGACGCGTGGGTCATCTCAGCCAGTTGCGTCAAACGATGAGCTACTCGCGCGTTGTATGGGAGAGGTAGTGATGGGACGATTATTGTGGAAGCCCACAGTGTAGTTCGCGAAATACGCCTTCTCACGTATTATCGTGTTCAAGGTATATAGAATAAGGGAGAGAGGTACAGTCACTTTGGTCGCGGGGGTAGTTGTGGGGTATTTCCGTGACAGGCCTGGAGGCCAGGGTGGGAGCGGTCAAGGCAAGTACTACCTTGGGAAACAATTAAGTACCTTGGGTCGAAGAGATTAGGCCTGTAAGATGTCCTTTTCACCCTGTTATCTTGTATACGTTGGTGTTCTTTTGAATCATATCGGTCACTGTACTACACATACAAATCGTGGATTGATAATGTTTGGCTCTCTAATATATAATAGAAACCTTAAATTAATATGCTGACAGGACTTAAAAAAATATTAAATTAGCATTTGACCTGGCAATTTATTTACAAAGGCTTATGTATAATTTTTGACAGTACATTATTTAATAAACTAACATAGATAGACATAGATAACAAATAACAGTATCTGGCTTCTTAATGGAAATGAAAAACTACTTTGTAAAAAGTGTAAAAAAAAACAACAATTTTTAAAAATTTTTAAAATTTTTTCATGGCATTATTTAGTTAATTTATGGCATTTTTTTTCGTTGTTTTTTGCCAACTTGATAAAATTTGGGCATTCAGAGCTCTCATCCTAAAAAACATCTGACATAAAACAAATATTATTTTAAAAGGCAAGGATAACAATTTTCAATATGGGCGCTGCCAAGTCGCATAATGCTCCATTGCCTGGTTTCAGTGTATTTTCTCCATTGTATGTTTGAAACATTTTTTCCGTTACCTTTAATTTTTCAAAATAACTCAGCACTTGGTTCCGTTAATTATCATCATGTCGCTCTACTGCACTAATCCAGGTACATTTCACTATTTTAAGTTTACATCCTAAGAACTGATAATCTGGAAATTTAGATGCCACATAACCTCCAACAAATCGAAGGCCCTCTTCGTCTGCAACATTCTCTAAAGTTATTTCATGAAATTCATTTTCAAAGTTTTCTGAATCTTCTTCTGGCATCTTCTCATCTTCAGTAGAGGCAAACACCATTGCAGAAATCATAAGCTCTCTTTCAAGATCGGTTTCATTTGAATCATTATTTTCACAACTTTTCTCTTGACTGAACATTCCTTCCGACATATTTAAAGAATCGCACTTTTCCTTCATCAAGTACACTTTTTTCCAGTTTATAGAGTTTATTTTGCCAAGTAAATATGACCTTATTCTGTGTTTGGACTTCATCTGGCGTAGGATGATCATAAGTTTGCACCCACATTTGTCTAAGACAGCCAAACATGTTTTCAAGTCCATCTTGGTTAAGTCTGGAGGTAATTATGTATAATACATCATAGTTACTTTTCAACATATCATGCACCTTGGCAAGGATTTGCATGACACAATAAGTCCCTTTTGGAATTGATAGATCTTATTACTTTTGCAAACTCGTATTGTTTCAGCAGTACACTTCATATTGTCAAAGGATTTTTATTCTGTTCCGTCAGTTGCATCCCATAAGTATTATAAATTTTTTTTCTGTCATAAGGTACCTTGAATTGAACACATCAAACCAGGAGTCGGCAAGCTTTATAAAGTCCCTTGTACTTTCCCAGGACATGCTCGTCAAAAGTCCCTGACTTCCATAAAAATCTAAAGCTTTAGATGTTGTTTCCGAAAGAAGCTGCACTGCTTTCCTCACATTCATACGTCTGAATTTCATTGCTGGGGCTCGCGATCCAGAAGTTCTGCTGCAGGTCTCTTTTATGTGCATTTTCTTCAAAATGTCTACTGCTTATGCGATGAGTAGTATGGTTAAAGTAGTCCTTTCTATTACAACGATTGAACCCACTTTCCGTCTTGTTTCCTATCACGAGGGAATCGGAAAAAAGGATACCTCCTCCTTTTTTCTCTACCTTTTGAAATAACAACCAAACACGGCGCAGTTGTTTGGCATTATTAAATAATAATTTAGATTGTATAAAAAATCAAAACTATGGTTGTATTCGAAGAATGTAAAACTAAATCAATACAGAGATGACTGAAGTGACCTGTGACTCTTTTTGCCCTGACCGGTAGCTGATGCCTCTCGCCCTGACCTGGTCCAGGTACGCGGCTCTTGGGGGGATAAGCCGCAACCCCCACAAATGACTCTACCTGACCATTCTATATACCTTGATCGTGTTGACCCCTCTGACGGTATAGTTTGTAGATGTCCCCGTACAACCATCGGCTGCTACGAAGATAGGGGCATGGCGGTGGTACTGTCCGGACACACGACGTCGAATCCGGCCTTATCATAACGGATCAGGAACCATTATTCATCCTGTAATTGAATTTATTACCGTAAAAGGGATAAAGTTTCCCCAGACAACCTTCCCTTGTATGAGAGAGAGAGCCGTTTAGCACTATGTCTAACTCACATGAATCCGTGATATGGATAGAATTCAAAAGAGTCAGCTGTACAAATTTTATATTCATGGCTTCTGAACAGTGAGTGAGTTTATCTGAGTCTTTAATGATTGTAAATGATTTCTATCAGAAGAAATCAGTACATGCCCGTTAAATTGGATATTACTGAATTTGAGTTATTCGCCATGAAAGTAGGAAACGGTGCTATTTTGTATGATTTGCCAAGCATCGGAAGATCAAAAGGAATTGTGATCATAATTCTATAATTTTCAACGCTGGACTGATATTAGGCTATAATAGAATTCTACTTTATGGGCATCTAATAAAGGAATATAACCTAGCTTCTCCCGTCCGTTTTCCAAGTTAACGTCAGATCTTAATAGGCATGAGGTGAGGAGATAACACACCCTTTGTTGCTAACGTAATTGCTTCTACGTAATCTTTTGACTTTTCAATAAAATGTGATATTTTCACACGGATATGATCTATTTTCGAACTATAGTAGTTAAGTTAAAGTAGCCAGCAAATGTTGAACTTCCATGAACCTGATCGATATTATTTGAATGTTCATTAACCGATATTCATTATTGAGTGATCGAAGATAAACTGGCTGCGAAGTTCGATAAAGCCAGTTCTGTTTTTGTGTTTTCAAAAAAACTCAAGTCTTTCATTTTTGATTATTTATCTTGAGGCGATTTGAGATTCCTAAGCCTAGATTCGCAACTGATCCTAAGATGTTTAGTCCAGCCAGAATAAGCGGGTGCGGCGTTCAAGAGTATTGTGCCGCACAGACCACATCAGCAGTCACGAGCGAGTTCTTCTGCCTCGGCGGTTTTATTTTGTATGTCATAAGACAACATTTCCGCGACGCTTAGGGTTTGAGCTAGCGAAATCTCTGAGTTAGCATGAAAGTTACGTTCGTGCATTTCCTTAAGGGAAATACCAAACCTCATCAGGTCATTCTTTAAGTTAAGGACGTCATCTTCAGGCAAGAAAATAGCATGCATATCTACTTCTATAACAATATTACTCGATAATCGAGCCATGATTAAATTCTATTTCTTTCGTCCTAGCGCTCTTTCCATACAAACAAAGATGTCTGAATACACAATATCACTCCTAACAATAACAGATTCATTTTTGAAACCTGCAATGAGTAAACATATGTAATAACTCGCGTAAAAGAATAGGTTTACATACAATATGATTAATAGATATATATATATATATCTTATTATACAAGTTTCATAAATACAAGCATTTTTTTCCCTCACTCCATCTACCCTTCCTTAGATTCTGATATGTGCCAATGGGACTATTCTCACATCAGTGGGTTTGGATACATTTTGAACCCTAACTCTATTGGCCGTTAAATTTTCTAAAATGTTTAAACGGGCTTCAAACTTAGGTGTCAGTTTATAATTTAAACCTTTACGTACGTATACTTGTATGTATACCTGATCGCCCACGGCATATGTTCTAGTTGGCTTAGCTATTTTTTATCATGATTTTTTTTCATTACGATCTGTGCTTCTTCTAAATTCTTACGAATTATATTATATCGACTTATGCTTGCATCCATAACATCCTTTAGAGGATTTGATAAATTAGTTGTAGGCTTTAAGATGTGGAAAGGCGTTCGGGCCGGATACCGTACAGTGCCTCGTGCGGTGTCATTTTAATAGACACATGATACGAGTGATTAAGTGTGCTTAGTACCGCAGGTATGGCAATGTCCCAGTTGGGGTCTGCCCCCCCTAAGGTGACCCGTAAAATGTTTAAAACCTTACGATTTGCCCTTTCCACTAGCCGATTAGACTCTGGGTGATAGATCATGGTATTGATTTTCTTTATACAAAGGAATTCGCACAAGGAGTTAAGGAAATGATTATTGAACTCCCCGCCCGAGTCTGAGATAATGAATGTGGAATTCCATGTTTACAAATGTAGCACTCGTAAAACTTCCTAGCGCACTCGACCGCGGTTTTTGTTTTAAGCGCTATAAGTTTCTGTATATCGAGTCAAAGCGTCTATAATTACTAGAGGTGCTTATTTCCTCTGTCTGACTCGTAAAAATCCTGTTAATAAATCTAAATGTACTCTTTCAAAGGGTTGATTTGGCACGGGGTAAGCCCCTAGGCTGACAGGTGTCTTCGTGTGCCCTTTGTATTCTTGACAAGTGCGACCATTTGCTATGTGCTTTTTTATATCTGTAAGCATCGTATGCCAATAAAATAAGGTATTGGCTTTCTGTGACATCAAGGTATAACCCAGGGTGTCCGTGCAGTGGATTTTCATGCAACCACTTTAAGAACAGTGGGTTATGAGTGAGATAGGCACCACCACCTGGTTGTTATTCAACTGCGGTGTGTTGCGGGTTTTCCTCGTCACGGATCTACACAGGATATTGTCCTGTAGGATATAATTCTGCTGCTTATACTTTAGGTATTCTTTTTCCTTCGGATTTCCGTTTAACGCAATGATGATTTTTTCTATTTGCGGATCTTTTCTTTGTTCCGTCTGTAATAGTTCAGCACTCCAGCCCAGATCTTCCTGTTCAGATATAGTTTTAACAACGGGCGTGGAGGTTGAGATATCTATTAATTCAGCTAATGGCTCGGTACAAGATGAAGAGGGGTTGCGTGATAATGCGTCAGCAATGATATTTGCTTTCCCAGGTAAATACCCGATCCTCGCGCCAAAGTCCTGAATGATCATGTGCCACCGAGTTCGCTTGGGGCTGTGACTAAAGCCTTTAAAGAAGTCGGTTAGGGGCTTATGATCAGAGAACCTTGACGGGATAACGTATATTATGAATTTAAAGTGCACGAGGAATTAACAATAGCGAGCCCTTCCTTGTCTATTACTGCATATTTACTTTTCGGAAGGTCTCAGTTTACGTGAATAAAAAGCTATAGGGGAAAAACTGTTTATCATATTGTTGAAAGCAATACCCCACCTACTCCTAGGTCTGAGGCGTCTGTTGCTATGAAAAATTCCTTACCAAAGTCAGGAAATTTCAAGATAGGAGAACTACACAGTTCATCTTTCAATTTATCGAACGCCTGTTGATGAATTTCAGACCATACGAAATCTACGCATATCCGCCAAGTTCGATCTTTTTTCGGTACTACTATTAACGGAAAATTATAAGGGCTGTTTGATTTCCTAATGACTCCTTCTTTTAACATTTTACCTACTTCCTCTGTTATCTCATTCTGAAATTTCATAGGAAGTCGGTACGAAGGTACATAGATTACTTTCTGTTTGTCCTTGAGCCTTATTTGATGCTCGATGACATCCGTTTTTCCTAAGGTTCCATCCGTAGTGGAAAAAACATCATGATATTTAGTTAAACAGATTCAAAAATTTCTGCTGAATTTCTTCTTCTTGAATGTCCTTATTGATTTTGTTCTTTATAGATTGCAAAAGGGGTTCATCCGCGACTGATTGAGCGTGATTTATCTCAGCTACGGTAAGAATGCGATGTTTATAACTTCGGCATCCAAGATATGTTGATTTTTGTGGATTACTAAAGTGGTATTCAAATGATTACAGACTTCGATGTTACATTGTTGTTGTGAGCCGACTGTATAAAACGGCTTGTGTGACGGATAATCCGTGTGTTTTTCAGAGTTTCGGAAAGGGATTAATGTTTCAGATCCTGGCAAGGTTCTCTTTATACGCACTAATATATTTGAAGTTACGTTCGGCTCGAGAGTTTGCGTGCAAGCTGATATTACGGGTGAGCGAGAGTTCTGTTGGGTTGCCTGTATTATTCTTGGTTCATGAGACAGGTGATTGGTTCCGTAATGTAAGTGACAACTCTGTCTGTCTCTTTATTATCTAAAACTGATTTTAGGGTATTAGAAGACCTATAGAATTTCCCTTTGATATACACGCCGTGTTTTGCAGGTGCTAAGATAATATTTTGAGTGCCCATAGACGGGTATCCGATAATTACTGCGGGATACATATTAATGTTTTGTAAAACGACAAAGGTATCAGCAAACGTGGCGCTTACCGACCTTGTACTGTACATGAGTTACGCCCACAACATTTAATTCATTATTCCCAATGCCTGAGAGCCTTATTCCGGACTTTTCTATAGGGAAATTTGAAAAGAGTAAATGATGAGTCCTTAATCCATTATATTACGTGGACTACCAGAATCAAAGAACAAAGTGAATGACTTATGGTCCAAATTTACTGCATGTAAGGTTGGTCGCAAACTCGTCTTGACTAATAATTGCATGAATTTGTTGCAAATCTACGGGAACCTGCACAGATTCTTTTGATTCGGCCGTGTGTTTCATAGGAAAATCAATTGTCTCACAATGATCTGATAAATGATTAAAACTGATTATTTGATACGATTATTTGATAAAAGATGTTGATATTGATGACCCAACATCGCCCTCTCCCCCCTTGGAGTGAACTACGTGGATGTTTGTTTTGTTTATCACACCTGAAAATTCGCTTGCCCTTGCGAGTTCTGGCTAGACGGCCAGGAACAGAGGTACCTGAAGCACGATTTGTTTGTTTCTGCTGTTGTGCAGAATTTCCGTTTGGTTGTTTCTTCTTATAGTACTGATGACCCTTCTTTTTATTTGCACTGGCAACTGGTTGCGTGTTTGTAGCATTCTGCTGTTGATTCCTCGAGTAGCAACGGTTATATGAATGAGTTGAACTATTGTGTATTGAACAAAAAAACGCGTCCGACAGTCTGAAATCATGTGACCTGGCCGTTTACAGTTATAACAAACCATCCCTGCAACTTGATTATTATTATGTACCACATTTTTGCTTTGCTTGTTGCTTGTTCTCATTTTTTGCAAAAACTTGAATGAGCGAAGGATCTAGGTCGGTACATTTAGACATGTGTTTTTTTATTTGTTTATACACATCTAATTCCGTACTGTCGGGCTGCAATTTTTATCAAACACCGTACTAACGCTTCAGGCAACATTGCAGTGATAGACGTAAGGTAGATCAAACGGATAAAATCTTTCACTTTGATTTTAGCACCGCAAACCCACCCGGAGTTACTTAAACTATCCTGATATTCATTTAGCCGGTCGGCAATTAGCGCCGCCCGCTCGACAACATTGAGCTGAGTCATGGAGGCTTGGTTAAGGATATTTCTCAATGCAATACTACATCTAAAGCCTCTTCACCCCCATACACGGCACGTAATCTAATTTTGAACTCGTCCCATGTAAGCGCCTCTTGGAAAGAAACCCCCCTTAGATACGCACTTGCGTCACCCTTTGCAAAGTCAATGAAGCTCTTGGCCTCCTGTAATTGTACTGCTGGGTCTGTGATGCTTTTGCTTTTAAATGAGCGTCTACAGATGAGATCCATGCCTCAACATTTTGAGGCAGGAACCCATTGACCCGACCTTGAAAAGACAATCGCTGACCCTCCGCGCTAACGAGAGTCACCACATGGGGTTGCCAGCCGGAGTAGTTGCCATTTCGGCTTTCACTTTTTTCTTATCACTTCTATTCCTTGCAATCCTATCAAATAATCTATAAGAGTACACTCGACCACTACGTAAACGCATAAGCAATGTGGCTGTATAAGTGTGTTATAATAATAGGAAATCCCCCAAAAGATACAAAAATACAGATAATATGATAAAATATTATACGGAGAATTCCTGCAAGAAACGGTTAATGACAACGAGAAGAGAAAAAAAAATTAATCTGCGGGCGAGAACCTCGTAGTTTGAAGATTGATTCTGTAATGAAGGAAGATTAATATGGCGAACAACTCACCCCCAGAATACTGGATGATCGACTCTTGATGAACAACACTTCACTGAGGAAAAGACCTGAATAGATAAAAATGTACTTAGCTCCAGATTATATTGCGAAGGATTGTTGACATGGATGACGTCTCAGTTCCTGTCTACGTCTCGCGTCGGAAGTCGTGATGACGTCACGGTCTTCTCTCGGTGCACGATGCGTGGGGAAGTCCAAGATTGATGACGTCACAGCCTCCGTCCTTGCACTACTGCGTCTAGCTGTACACTCTGCGTCCTTGCTCGTGATCGGTGATGTTCCCTGTGTTTGTTTTCTTCTTTCCCGTTGATGTTCGATGCTGCTCTCGTCCGGTGTAGATTCTCGAAGATAAGTGACCACAGTTGCTCAAACGTCGGTGTTAAATGCTTGTATTCCTCTCGATGAAGGAGGGCATGGTTGCGTCTTCATAAACTGTTGCGTTGATTGAAGATCCCGTTTCCTCTGTTTAGTTTGATGTTGAAGGTGGAAGTTAGTTCTTGTAGACCTTCGGTCGGCTGATATGGGTCTTGTTAATTATATCTTCGTTATACGCTGCCACCACATCTAAGTCTTATCGCTTGGCGATAGACTTTTTGTGTTCTCCTTACGACTGTCATTCGTAGTATTTTTGGTTCCTCTCATCTCCCTTGGATATCTAGTAGAGAGGTTTTTTCTTGACTAAAGGAGATGATTCAAACAGGCAAGTTGAACAAGATAACAACTTTATTCTGTAACTCCATACTAGGAGATGCAGCTCGGTCGGAAGACCGATATGTTGATGGTTTGGCGTGGAACTGCCATTCTAAAGCATCGCGTCGATAGCGGAACATTGAGCTATCTAAGCAATTCATATAAAAAACATACGTAGTCCGCCGGCTCGGAAGTTACAAGTTTCCGGCGTAGGTTAACAGGTCAACACGCTTCCATGGAAGTTGTTGTGCAAAGTTATCATAAACATAAAAATGTTGACAAAGCTTTGAGCTAGATCAGGCTACTGCAGACAGCGCATAGCGTAATCTAGGTCTGCTTTGGTCACGTAGAACCCTCCTAATGCCATGACCTCAGGTCATGGGTTTATTTTTACAGATCTTGTAAATCTAATACATGTAATTATTACATATATATATATATATATATATATATATATATATATATATATATATATATATATATATATATTCTGAGGAATATATCAGGAGTGAGCGTAGATGTGTTTTAAGAATAAGCTCGACAAATATCTAAACTGCATCCCAGACCATCCAAGATTGGAAGATGCAAAATATACTGGAAGATGTACTAGCAACTCTCTGGTAGACATTAAGAGGTGCCTCACACTGAGGACCTGGGGAACCCGAACGAACTGTAAGGTCTGTAAGGTAAGGTCTCTCTGGTAGCAGTCAGAGATAGCCATCGAATATGATTAACTTGTAAGGTTAAATGCAAAACTGTTCGTCCCTTATTAGGTAAATTCTATGAATTTTTGACATTATTATTATTATTATTATTATTATTATTATATTATTAATATTATTCTATTTATTATTATTATTATTAACCTGATATGCTTGATAACTTTAAAGGAAAGGCTGCATATTGTATTACGTATTTTTTTCATCACAAAGAGGACATTACTATTTTAATATTCTTATTTAACGTTGATTTCAAGATATCTGTTATATGACTGTAAGTAAGAATTTAATATTGATTCCTTTGAAGGTTAACAAATGCCTGTCATTTGTGTGTTTTCACTTTCACCAATATTCAAGTTCTCTTCACCTTCCCGTCTCAAAGGTCTCATCCTCGGAGGCCCGGATCCTTCAAGTCCTCTGGTGCCCACAGAAGCCCAGCTGACTTTATACACGTCTGCTCCCACGGTGGACATTAGGTTTAAGGTTCTTTCCTGCTTCCCTTCGGCCTCTAACTTAATTCTTTAACTGCACCTCCGTTCGTATTCTATTTTTTCCATCTTGGTTTCCTCAACCTTCTCCTGAAAATGGTTCCATAGCGCTTAAACTGCAAAAGATTTTCCTCTTGTTACACCTTTATAACTTATTTATTTTCAATTTCCCTTTCATCGCTGAATGACCTCATAGGTCCCAGCACTCGGCATTTGTCTAGATTTTAGATTCTCTGTTCCCTTCTGAGTAAGATTGGTTTCACTCTTAGACGTAGTTTCATTGTAAGTAGCTATTGCTACGCATTGTTGGGCTTATTGCCATAATGGACATTGCCGCACGCACCAAACCTCTGTTTCAGGTTGCAAGACCCGGCAAAGACGAAGCTTCTCGCGGGGTGTAGGGGCGTCTGTCGCACCCCCAACCCTCCTTCGTTTTCCAGACCTGGGATTAGCGCGAGTTAATGAAATCTCCAGGGAGAAAGAGTAGGAGTGAATAGGAGAACTGAAGAACTGGCGTTGCTTAATCTAGGTTTCTGCTGATTGTGGGAAGTAATTTGAAACTATGGCTTCTTATCACCTGTTTCAGTTGTGTGAACAAAATTGTCTTATTTCCTGGTGGAAATTCCTGTTGTACAGAGAGCATTAATTAAAAGTATATTTCCTCCAAAGGCTTCGATGAGCTACGTTTATTGCCTAATGACCCAAAGGCTATAATCTGACTGGTTAGCCTTCTTCTTCTTCTTCTTCTTCTTCTTCTTCTTCTTCTTCTTCTTCTTCCGTACGTTATAGAGATTAATTTCTTGCTTCTTTTTTAAGTTTTGGTGAAATTTGAGATGAATAGTTTTGATGGAAGCTGTCTGTGTGTCTGTTTATATGATGATCTGCTTTGTGAAGAACCAGTTGCCTGTTATCTTGACTCTTCTTGAAGATTTTAGTCAGATTAGTAAGAATATTATCAAGAATCAAGTTAGATTCAAATGAGGTTCTCTTGGAAGTCAATTGGTATTATTGTTTGTATAGATGAAAATGTGTTGCATTACTCGTATATAAAGTAAACATTTCTCTGATCATTAGTATGAATATAGCTTATTTGTTTTTTTATCTTTTCCTAAATTAAACTAACAGTATTTTTTCTCATAGGAAAGATGAGATTTCTTTTTTGATAATTAGTTGTTTTTTCCATTTAACGTTTAATTTCTTTAATAAAACTGTCATGTATTTATCATCAATATTACATTAAACTGGGGCACAAATGTCTCAATTTCAGTCGTTTCAAGTTCCTCTGATAATCCTGGGATTACTTTGATGTATAAATCAGGATCCTATGTTAGAATTTATCTGATTATTATCATTAAGTGAAATTATCTTCCTTTAGCCTCATCAGATAAGAGTCAATACCAAAGGCGCGCTCTCTCTCTCTCTCTCTCTCTCTCTCTCTCTCTCTCTCTCTCTCTCTCTCTCTCTCAGTAAACGCTGGTTTACTAATAATGACACTGAGAAAATTTGCCAATAAACAAAGCACTGATTCTTCAAAAAGTTGAATATATTAGAATTTTTTTCCTCTCTTCAACCTTTGCAGCTTGGAGTGTGTGATTAAACGTCTCGCCAACTAAATAAATCTTATGATTTAGTTTCTAACTGTCCTCCAGGACATTTGGATTCGATGAACTATTAAAAAAAATAATTTATTGGGTGGTGGGTCTTTGATTTCATTAATGTATGGTACACTAAATTTAGGGAGAAAATATATGGAAAAGTGTTATATTAGACACTCGGATGAATTAACATTGATAGATACTGAAAAAGAGTTCGTTTTTCACTAGATGATTTTATCAGATATTATAGTCTCTTGAGAGAGAGAGAGAGAGAGAGAGAGAGAGAGAGAGAGAGAGAGAGAGAGAGACCTTTCAAGAGGATTCCTCCTTAATTAAATGACATGCATTTCAGCTGAAGTTCATCACCTGAAGAGAGAAAAACGAATACTGGGAACTTTTAAAACTGGATCCGAGAACTGGAATGTGGGAATCTTTTTGTAGGAAGTCGCGCTTTCTTCTTCCGAGTGGGGAGCGGTTTTTAAAGAGGCTTGAGAGAGAGAGAGAGAGAGAGAGAGAGAGAGAGAGAGAGAGAGAGAGAGAGAGAGGTGCTAGTAAATGGGTTTGTTTTAAAATCCTATGATAATTCTACGTAGTCTTTATCGTTTCGTACTTGTGGTCGTCGACTTGCTGTACATATGTTTGGGACAAGTTACCAACGCGTGTTTATGACATTTTTTAATGTACTGTTGACGCACCTTTTAAACCTAAGACCCGACAAGACCTTCTCACCACTTCGATTCAATTCAAAGTTTATCATATTTTTTAAACTTGTTTTTACTGTTAACTTTTGTAATACAACTTTGGCGTTTTATCAGAACAGCGCTTGAGTTTACATTTTTTTTGCAACTAACTTTGGATTTATTTGTATCTAGTTGTTGAATTTTTTTATTCAGTTAAATGTTTCCTTGTGACATAATTTTTCTAGATATTTCACTTTCCTGCCGCCTCCTGTTCCCGCTACATTTAGCAGGAATCGCTAACATACAAGAGAAGCTATGTGAAAGTCAAGTTAGAGAGTTATCAATCTTTGTTGAATAAGATTAAATGGAGTTTCAGTGTATTTAATGGAGGCTTCAGTAAATGATTACGATGGTAAACCTGTTTGTTTATAATTACGTAAATTGTTCCGCTTTAAACTATAGATAGAACTTTCATTAATTGTTGTTTTATTAGCAAGAAAAGATTCTAGTATTGTTTGGGCTAGAGAAATTACTCTGATTAGCAAAAGGCCCCAGCCTTTTAGCTTAAAAAAAAAAAAATTATTTTTAGTATTAAGTATATGTCCCTCGGATAGCCTGTCATTTTAATTTTCTTTCTTGATTTCATTCTGTCTTCTGAGACAGAAGTCTACCTGGTAGCCTCTACCTCAGTTCCTCCCTACTCGACAGAGGCTCTGTCAGTCCAGTTACGACCTATTCCTCCGAAAAGCAGCTGTCTAGCCCTAAGGTACCCATGCCCCTTGGGGATCAAGAGACGGAAAGGGACAGGTCTCGGGGAAATAGTATGAAAAGAATGGCCCTAATTACTGTCTCCTCCCCCAGGGGATGGCGTTTGAAGGGAGATATTGATCAAGGGTTTTCTGTCCTGTTGAGTCGAGATTTGAAACTTGATTAAGATGATGTTTCTGGGTTTTGATAGCTTATAGTATCTAGTGATGTATACCATTTATGAATGAATTTGTGACTCACATCGGGATCGAACCCAGGCCTCTCGAGTGAAAGAGGTGGTCACTACCAAGTGACCCACACAGGTCATAAAAGTAGTTGGAACCTGCCTTGTATATACAGTAGTAGTTAGGCTCCGGCTTCCTTGATGACATATGTGAGGCATTTGGTGGCGCCCTGGTCTTTCATTTGAGAAACCGGGTTCAATCCTGATGTGAGTCGGAAATATATTTCTGTGAAACATGAGCTCATGTGTTGATTAGTAGCTTTCGTAAAATTAGGCCTAAGGACATGTTCGTGAATTTTATTTTCTATTTCGATGACTATTGAATTCATTATAAATCAAGTCCCCAAGTATTATTGTTATCATAATGAAAAGGAGTAAAATTTGACATTCAGAGGAAATCAAAGGCCTCTAATCCTGGTAGGTGGAAGGAGACTTACATAGCAACGAGAGAGAGAGAGAGAGAGAGGAGAGAGAGAGAGAAGAGAGAGAGAGAGAGAGAGAGCTTTCCTTCAAATGACAGAGAAGGCAACTCCCAGGCTTTCCACTAGGGTGTTACAAAGTTAATAAGGAGATCCGTCGTGAAGTTTGAAGAATTAAGATGGTATCCCACTCGTAGCTTTGAAAGACAAAGTGAGGTTCGAAGACCCTCCCTTCACAGGCGGATCCCAGACTTTGTGGCTTCGATCTGCATTTTCCTTTGGCCTAATTTTTATTCATTTGGACGAACGGTTATGTTAGTGGGTCTAATAGAAGTTGTCTTGATTATAGTATGACATCTTTGAGAAAATTCACTCAAGAACAGGTCTTGATTTTGGAAAGACATCTTCTAGAAATATTTATTCAAAAGTAGGTAAACTGTGGTGTCAGTATTGTTTACACACTGTTTATTCCCGTGCTTGGGTGCAAAGTTTTTTTGCAGGTTTTATAGTTCTCTCTCTCTCTCTCTCTCTCTCTCTCTCTCTCTCTCTCTCTCTCTCTCTGTGAATGTAGCAAATGAAAAATATTTATTTACATACTCGTATTGAAAGTAGATGATTTTCCACGATCCTACATTTCAAAAGTATTGTCAGTTCCTTGAAATAAATAGTTTAAAGTTATGAGAGAGAGAGAGAGAGAGAGAGAGAGAGAGAGAGAGAGAGAGAGAGAGAGAATAACCACGTATATCTCCAGCTCTCTCTCCCCGCATAGACATCCCAAGAGCAGCAACCCTTAGGCGTCGTAATGAACCCCACCTGTTGAGTCACAGGCTCCTTCCACATTCTCGGGCTTAAAAGAAAAAAAATCTACAGTGTCATAATCATTAATATTTCATTAGAATTTGTGTCCACATAATACATTCCTGAAGGAATGTCTATTCTGTGCTTAAATTCGTGGATTATTGTAAGGAATTTGAAATCCGGGTTCATCATGAATCTCCTGTCAGTGGAGCCTTTCACCACGATTCTTCATAAGGCCGGATTTGCGCTTTCCGACTTTCCTCCGATTTCCAGACATTGTGCGCATGCGTCCGGATAGATTGGGCGGTGGAATAAGTAATGAGAGAGTGTGTGTGTGTGTGTGTGTGTGTGTGAGAGAGAGAGAGAGAGACAGAGACAAAGAGAGAGAGAGAGAGAGAGAGAGAGAGAACATGGTCTATTTCTTGCTTGTCAAACTTGTCCCTAAATTAGGGGCATTTTTCAATATAATCAGAGGGTAATCTTTATTATATTAGAGCCCTAAAAGCATCTTTTATTTATTTTTTATTTTTTGTGATATTAACGTACTTCTTTTGTTTTCGTCTTTGCTTTTTTTTATTCTTCTCCCTGAGGCTGTCTTTGAATTGTATGTAATAAAGAATGGCTGGAGTGTGATAGATCGCCACTAATCATTTGCCTAAAGTTAACAACACAAAGATTGTCTTCACTTTTATCTTTGGTTTCTGCCTTTTGTCCGTTTGCTTAGAAAGACGAGATCATGAGTTTCAGAGAGAGAGAGAGAGAGAGAGAGAGAGAGAGAGAGAGAGAGACCTTTTGCAGCTTTCTCTCCCAGCGCCACCTTGCTTGTTCTCATTCCCGAGGTCATTTCCAGTGAATAGCGGAAGGCAGATATTCCAGGAGGAAAGGTTAGTTGGCTCTCTCTGAATATTTCTTTCTATTGGGAGAGAATCCTAGAAATAACACGTCGGTACTCTACATTGAATTCTCTCTCTCTCTCTCTCTCTCTCTCTCTCTCTCTCTCTCTCTCTCTCTCTCTCTCTCTCTCTCCTTCATTGATGGTTCATAGAGGAATGTTTGAGATGGGCCGTGTTTGTTCAGTTAATTTCGTACTGGAATCATAACCTTGGTATTGGAGTAGTTTTGACACCGTGAACTACCAACAGTTTAGGTAATGTAACGCTTAAATAAATATTTCTTTCAAACTTGAAGATCTCGTGGTATTATCGTCTGTCATTTGATACTCCTGATATTGATGGCGCTAACCATTTAGTCAAATGTTCCTTTCGTCTTTGGAATTGAATCAAAATGGGTTTTCATTATCTCCCCATCTCTGCAGACGGATTTCATCTTTCTCGCTTATGAAATCATTCTCTCTGTCTCTCTCTCTCCCTCTCTCAGGTAATAGCAAGGGAATAGATATTAGAAAATCACACCTCGTGTTGAATCTTAAACTTGAGGCAAACTCAACTAATGTACTGTTCTGTTTGTGGTCCTAAAATTTGCATGTACCAATTTTCAGAGATCAAGAAATTATAATTAACAAAAAAAAAAAAAAATTCTTTGATAATTTTTCTTTGTATTTAAATCCATTCTATGTTTTTGTACATTATATCCACAACAAATTGAATATTAATATGCTTTGCAGACTCACGAATTGCTAAAATACCTCAACACAAGACAGTAAAATCATATTGGAATCTATAATGAATATTGACAGACCAATCAAGACGTTTGTTTACACTCCACTGATTTTGCAAGTAATGGTAAATTTCCAGTCCAATTTCTAGTTGGAAGTATCATGCCATTTCCTCGTGAGAGAGAGAGAGAGAGAGGAGCTGAGGGTGCGGTCGGGAGAGGGGGGGGGCGGGGGTGGTTGTCAGGGGCGTTCGTATCGTCAAGTGTCTCACAACCAAACAAAACACGATTAATGTGCGCGATGAAACGCAACCTTAGTTCTCTGATATTAAATTGAAAATGTATATAAAAACAGCGAATGAAACAGCAACAACAATAATTCCGAAATGCAATTTGGGCACAATTTGTTGGTTCCCAAACACTCGGTGCAAAGCTGAAACCCTTTTCAGAGTAAACAGAAATAGAAATAGAACGTAATTTGGGCAAATATTCTTGTCCGACATGAAAGGGTCAGGTGCCAGTTCAGGGGTAAAAGACAACAGTGTTGCCAACACCCTCTCCCCATCCACCCCCCCCCCCCCCTTTCTCCCAGAGTCATGATTACAAAGATTTGAGGTGTTCTAGGAACACACTTCCAGCCATTTTGTCAATTGTTGTGAGATTTTAGAGATGGGATCAGTTCATGATATTATTTCCTGTTTGTTATCTTCTTTTGACCAACCCAGGTCACTAAGGTTCTGGCTGACGGATGTTGCATTGGGCCAACATAGGTCTTGCTCGATGGGCGTCTCATTATTTCCCCAAAACTCTTGAGCCAACGTTACCCTTTGTCCCTGGCTTCGGGGAATACTTCCAACGGCAACAGCTGATTTCTGGCCACGCTGCACAAGAATGCATCAAGATCGGCACCTAATTCCCCAGGTGGTGGAGAAAGTTCCTTAAGTGAGGCGGTAAATTCCCTCTGTGGTAGGGCTAATTCTCTAGATTCCCCAGAGGTTGATGAAAATTTCTCTGGTGATGGATGGCCTTAATAGGTGGAGAAAATTCTCATGGTGCTGGGGGAAATTCCGTTGATGAGTAAAATTCTCAAGGTGGTTAGGAAAATTTGCCAGGTGAAGGGGAAAATTCCCTTGACGGGGAAAATTCTCAAGGTTGTAGGGAAAATTTACCAGGTGATGGGGGAAATTCCCTAGATGGGGAAAATTTCCCAGGTGGTGTGGAATGCCCTAGAGTACTCGCCCTTGTGGGGTGAAAATAACTGTTTGCATCCAGAAATTGGAGGAAAAATAGCAAAGTTATCCCTTATGTGAAGGAATAACTTTCAGTCTAATGTTGCAGAGGAAGAAAAAAAAAAACCCTTTCCTTTGATTAACCCTTCTCCATTACAGGACAATCCCACACCCCCCCCCCCCCCCCGCCCCACCCGCCCCCCAGGTATATCGGTTTTCCTTTCTATTCCCCCGTATTTAATTTTTTATCACCACTTTCTCTCTCTCTCTCTCTCTCTCTCTTCTCTCTCTCTCTCTCTCTCTCTCTGTCGCAAAATATTCTTCTGAATATACGTAAAACTGTGAGCGAATGTTCCAGGGAGAGACATTTGATTGGCTGGTCCGATCGAGAAATGTTTCCAGATAAAATTAGGTTTTATTTAGTGAGCCTTCGAGATTTTTTCTGTGCATTTTTCCGTGATTTCATTGTTCTGTTTGGTATTTCTTTCTTCTTTTTTCTTTATTCTTCTCCGGTTTCTTGTTTTGGCATCTTCTAGAACAGTCTTGGATCGTCGCCATTACACCATTGCTTAGGGCTGCAGTCTTTCAGTTATTTTCTTGAATAAATTCGTGGGGAGATGTGTCAAACATTCTTACCAGTAAAAGCAGCCTCTCCATTCACTACAGTTCTTAGGATCACATCGATTTCTAGAATCTGTGGAACCTTCCTTTGCTTTTTAGATTTTTTCCATTTTCTCACGTAAATTATGCCTGCAGATAATATGGGACCACTGTATACATTTTTTGCCTTCTGGCCACGGAATTGTTTGTGTTCATTTGCGTATATTTGTGCGTTTATATGTGACGCGAAGCTGCTTTTGTGGAAAAAGCTAGCTTAGCATTTTTTATTGTCACGGGATATTTGAGAGTAATTGCTGAACCCGTTGCTTCTTACTTTAGAAATTCTTCTGATTAAATCACGATTTGTCCGAAAGAGATTTATTAGGTCAAGTACCACTAGGCTCAGCCAACAAATAACCCTTCTCTCTCTCTCTCTCTCTCTCTCCCATCTCTCTCGTCTCTCCTCCTCTCTCTCTCTCTCTCTCTCTCCCCGTATATAGGTCCATAGGCCTAAATCATCTTTCTCGAAAAACATTCAGTAAAACGATAAACTTTGAAGTGGTTTCCATTCCGCCAGTGTCCCCTGGAATGACAAGCGTGAGGGATGTTGGCAGGTCATTCCACTCACACCTGACACCTGGTCAAATTGCAGCCCTTTAGCCTCAGTATCTTTTATTATTTTTTTTTTATCTTAAGTTAAAGTTATCCATAATCGTGCGACTGGCAACGCAACAACACAAGCCACCAAGACCGGCTGAGAGTTTCATTGGACGCGGCTCATGCAGCATTATACCAAGAACACCTTAATGATAAGCTGTACAGAAAACTCGATTGCGCCGACGGTTTCTTCGGAGCATTTATCACTTGTTTTCTGTGTGCACAGTTGATTGAAGGTTGAGAGAGTTGGGTGTCAGCGTCTAGTATTGACATAAATCTTTATAGCTATCAATTATCAGTTCAGATTTGTTAAGAATATAATATTTCGACGCAGTTTTATTGAACTTATTAGTTTTTATATTGATCGAATATTCCAGGCAACAGATTGAAATAAAAAATTTAAAAAATCATCCAAACAAGATGATGTAGACATTCCATCAGTCACACGAATGTAGACACATTCAATTCATATCTTTCATTTTTCCTTTAAATTCCTTCAGCCTCTATCTACCCTTCCTCTTCTCTCTGTCTCGGTCTCCGCTCTTGAATTCCTGTATAAAAACCTAATTTTTTTCATCCACAGGCAAAGTTTTTATTTATTTTGCCCCTTTCTTGACAGAGGAGAAAGTTGGAGAGGGTTTGTTGGTTTTTGTCTACCTGAAACTCTCTCAGAAACTCCATAGTTATTCGTGACGCTTCTCTTGTTCTTTTTTCCATCCTGAAGCGACGCGAGAGGACTCTTCATCCCTTATGCATGGGTTCCTCCTCCTCCTCCTCCTCCTCCTCCTCCTCCTCCTCTTTTCCATAAAGGCCTTGAGATCAGACTTCCTTTCCTGGCATTCTTCATAAAATTATTATTTCACAAACAACAAAGAAAGAAGCGTCTTTTGGTCACTAGGTTGAGAAAGTGTCCTCTCACCTGGAAGTCTTTATATTCCTTTTATTGACAATGAGATATTAATCTTCTTTTATTGCGCTTCTGTAGAGCTCCTGAATTTTTTCAATAGGTCTTCTTCAAATCGTAATGTATATTTTGTAAGTCTTATAAACACGCACACACATATTTATATCCTATAGATAAAAATAAAAATTTGAAAATGGCATATCATACATTAGTACATACATTCATACATATACCCTTGTATGCATTCCAATATGATCAGGAACTTAGTTACAGATGCTGAAAACAGAAGACGTGTGTATAATAATAATTCACATTTACAGATTTTCTCAGTTTTTATCGCTAATCCAGCGTCTGTTGATGGCCTCCTTGTGTACAACAATTCCTTTTCATTATTTCCCTTTTTTTGTGTGGAAAGAAAATGTTAGAAAAATCTTATGAATTTGGGATACTTTCGGATTCACTATTTAAGAGGATTGTTGGTGGTAACTGGATTTATACAGTGTAATTCTCTCTCTCTCTCTCTCTCTCTCTCTCTCTCTCTCTCTCTCTCTCTCTCTCTCTCTCTCTCTAACGCATTTTCAAATGAATTAAGGAATGAAAATCAGTATACGAAGATCATTTGGTATAATATTTTTTGCTTTAGGATATGAAACGTGGATAGTTAGATAGATCTTTCTGAGGTGCCAGCTGACATGATTTCTCTCTCTCTCTCTCTCTCTCTCTCTCTCTCTCTCTCTCTCTCTCTCTCTCTCTCTGCCTCCTGTATGGGAGAATCAGCATGGCCCTGTCTATTAGTATCGAGGAATTGAAAAGGGTTTTTTTCATATCCAGTCCGATTCCTGGTCCTCAGTGGCAAGAGCATCGAAGTCTTATGATGCAATAATCAGGGTCTTCTTTTCGATGTTTGTCGGAACAGGAAAGAAAACATCATTGGGATGCCAGGAGTAACTCTATCGGGCGGTTCTGTAGAGGAGTCCTTACTTATTGTAATATTTCTTGGCTTTTGTTGCTGTATTATTGTATAAATGTTTGTATTTGTAGATGTGTAAGCGATCGTCAGATTGCAATGTTGGTTTTCCATATACATTGATTTTTAAGTTTCATAGTGGGGTTTTCATTTCCTTTGTTTATTTTTCTGTGTTACAAGTGCTCTCTCTCTCTCTCTCTCTCTCTCTCTCTCTCTCTCTCTCTCTCTCTCTCTCTCCCCGAGCCTTTAGTTACTTACAGTCCAAAAGGTACTAATGGTTTTATCCCCCAGTAGAAATTAACTCTATTATCGGCTCAGTAATGACACTGGGGAGAGTGAAAGGTCTTAATAGAAGTTCTGTGGCTTTCGAATTCAGGCGGAAGATTCAGGGTATTTTTGTCTCGCTGCCAGATCAGTTCTGTACTCAGAGAAAGGGCAGTTGTATCAGTGGATATGTGAACTGTGGTAATATTTGCAGGAGGAAGAAGACGCTCAGGATTTGTTTACCAAGAGAAGAATTTCATTTCTGAAAGGGTCTTTGGTCGCCTTTTCTTGGGCCTCATTTTACTTTCAGAAATCCATTTTGGGCTTTTTAGTTCTCGCCGGCTCTGGATTCAGTTCTCCCTCTTCATTTCAACTCATTGGGTTTTGGATGAATTTTCTAAACCTTTTTGTATTTATTTATTTATTTAAGTATTTACAGAATCTAACATAAGATTAACATGACACAAGTTTGCTAATTTCCTTAAGAATCAATCAGTTTTATGCAAAGATTGGTAAGTGCGCTCTCTCTCTCTCTCTCTCTCTCTCTCTCTCTCTCTCTCATGAAGAAGAGGAAGAGGAAGAAGAAGAAGAGGAAAACGGAAGAGAAGTAAACAAAACTGAAATGACAGAAAAAAATCAGGAAAACAAAGAACAAGGTAAAAGTATGGATGCAGAGATACTCATTGATACTACATATGAGGCAATAAAGCAGCATACTTACGAAGAAATAAACTACGATATGACAACACAAAAGAAAATCCTGAAGAGGCTCTACCCAGATCTACACAATGACGGGAAAGAGGAAAAAATAGACAAAAAAGACAAAGTCTGCACCTTTTGAAAAGAGGGAATTGCAGATTTGGAGAAAGATGTTACTACAAACATCCTAAGGTATGTCACAACTATGAAATATATGGTAAATGCGCATACCTAGATGGCTATGAGGATGATTGCAGAGATCTGCATCCAAAAATATGCAAAAACCTAAAAGATGGAAAAGAATGTAAGTTCGACAAAAAATGTAAATATATGCACCCTGTAGCCATGATCATAATCAAATAAATAATCAATCAAGTAATAAAATCCAAAATAAGAAAGAAACAAATAAAGAGAGGTAATAAAGAATATCAGGTAAAAGAAAAAAGCAAGCCATCAACGAGATATGCAGATGTCAGCAAAAAATTTCAAAGCATCAGCTCCAAAATTCTACTCAAGAGATAATAACTGTATTTATTATGCAAGAGGATATTACAGAAACGGAGAAAATTGCAGATTCAGACAAAATGAATAATTATGATGAAGGAAGATCAAATATTATGGAAAAGTTGGATTTTTTAATGTCAGGATTTCTGGAAATGAAAAAAAGAACAACATACCAGAACAGGAAAGAGACATGGGAAAATCCTTATTACTACCAATATTAAATGAAGGAGAAAACACGCAAACCATCATAGTGATGAATGCGCAGGGTTTAGTTACGAGTAACTCAAAAGAAAAATAGAGTACTTAGAAGAACTAACCCAAATTGAAAAAGAAAATAGATATAATGAATATAAGTGGAGCCTGGTATTTCCAAGAGACTGGGAATGATGATCAAATAAAAGGGTTCCAAACTTATAGATCAGATAGAAAAAATAGGAATCAAGGTAACCGCAATATATGGGAAAGACAAAAAACAAGGAAAAATATATGAGAAATAAAGTAACTCAGAATGTGAACTAATAGCGGTAGAATTTGAATCCGAAAAATTAATGAACATAGTAATATATAGACCTCCTAATACTAAAGAGTTTGACTTAATAATAGAAAAATTGGATGATATATGTAGAAATCACAAGGACTGGACTATTCTCCTATCTGGAGACTTCACTTTCCTTTTCGTAGACTGGAAAGAACGAATAGGAGATTGTGGTTGTACTTATACATATAAAAAAGAGAGTAATAGTAGTGCAGAAGATAAGAGGCAATTCGAAAAGCTATTAGATATGCTACTAGAATACAACATTCAACAAATAAATCACCTGCCAACAAGAAAGGAAAATACTTTAGACCTAGTATTTGTGAACGAGATGAATTATGTTAAAGAAATAATAGTTTATAATGCGAGTATTTCAGACCATAATGTCATAGAATTAACAGTCCATTCCAAAGCAAGTGAAAACAGAGATAAGCAAGAATGAAAAAGTGTGGGAAGGATATGGAAAATACAACTTCTACAGTAAAAATATAAAATGGTCAGAAATAAATGAAGAATTAAACAAAGATTGGGATAACATTTTCGTAAGTGATGACATAAGGGTAAATACGGAGATATTATATAAAATATTAGAGAAAATAGTGGATAAATATATACCGAAGAAAAAAAGTAAACATCAGTCATGCATACCCAGAGACGAAGGATCTTGTTCCAGAAAATCAGAAAGTAGAAAAAAGGTCTTGCAAAAGAAAAAAAAATGTATGGAAAGTTATAGAACTAAAAAGTAAGATAGAAAATGCAGAACAAAAGATTATACAATCAAAAGAAAATGAAAAACAGAACTTGGAAGAAAAAACCCTAATAAATATCAAGCAAAACCCAAACTATTATACTCATACGCGAAAAAGATGAATAAAAGAAGAATAGAAATTGGCCCTCTAAGAATTGAAGGGAGATTAACGAATGAAAAAAAAGGAAATTTGCAACATATTGGCAGAACGATATAAGAGAGAATTCACCCCTAGAATAGATAATGAAGATAATGATATAGAAGTAAGGGACGAAAATAGTGAATATTTAGCTGACATAGATATTAATGAAGCTGATATTGTGCAGGCTATTAATGAAATAAAAAATGGAGCTGCAGCAGGGCCTGATGGAATTCCTGCTATTTTGTTAAAGAAAGTAGTTCATTCTATCGCAAAGTCACTTGCAATATTATTAAGACAAAGTTTAGATACAGGCAAGATTTATGATGAGCACAAATTAGCATATATTACCCCTACTTTCAAAAGTGGATCAAGACTAGAGGCAAGTAATTATAGGCCTGTGAGTCTAACATCACATATTATGAAAGTGTATGAAAGGGTAATGAAGAAAAATATTATGAAACATTTAATAAAAAATAATTTGTTAATATAGGACACATGGTTCGTACCCGGAAAAAGTACACAAACCCAATTGTTAGTCCACCATGAGAACATATTCAAAAATATGAAAAGCGGAAATGAAACAGATGTGGTTTATCTAGACTTTGCAAAGCTTTTGACAAAGTAGACCATAATATATTAGCGAAGAAAATTAGAAAACACAATATCGTGGATAAAGTAGGAAGATGGTTAAAAGAATTTTTACACAACAGAAAACAGATAGTTATTGCAAACGATGAGAAATCGGATGAAGCCAAGGTAATATCCGGTGTGCCACAAGGTACGGTGTTAGCTGCAATACTGTTTGTTATTATGATTGAAGACATAGACAGTAATGTTAAGGATTCGGTAGTGAGTAGTTTCGCTGATGACACAAGAATAAGTGGAGAAATTACTTGTGATGAAGATAGGAACGCTCTACAAAGAGACCTTAACAAAGTATATGATTGGGCAGAGGTAAATAGGATGGTATTTAACTCTGATAAATTTGAATCAATCAAAGTTATGGAGACGAGAGAAGGAAAGGTATAATGCATATAAGGGGAACCTAATAATGAGACAATCACAAATAAGGAAGCAGTTAAAGACCTTGGTGGGATGATGAATAGGAACTGTTATGCAATGATCAAATAGCAATTCTTTTGGCAAAATGTAAAGCAAAAATGGGAATGTTGTTACGGCACTTCAAAACAAGAAAAGCTGAAGATTATGCTTTATAAAACATATGTTCGTAGTCCACTTGAATATTGCAATATGATATGGTACCCACACTATCAAAAGGATATTGCACAAATAGAGAGTGTACAAAGGTCCTTTACAGCTAGAATAGAAGAAGTTAAGGACCTTGACTACTGGGAAAGACTACAATCCTTAAAATTTTATACTAGTCTAGAAAGGAGAAGAGAACGCTACATGATAATTCAGGCATGGAAACAGATAGAAGGAATAGCAGAAAACATCATGGAACTAAAAATATCAGAAAGAGCAAGCAGAGGTAGATTAATAGTGCCCAAAACTATACCAGGAAAAATAAGGAAAGCACACAGGACATTAATCCACTACGCACCAGCATCGATAATGCAGCGTCTATTCAATGCGTTGCCAGCTCATCTGAGGAATATATCAGGAGTGAGCGTAGATGTGTTTAAGAATAAGCTCGACAAATATCTAAACTGCATCCCAGACCATCCAAGATTGGAAGATGCAAAATATACTGGAAGATGTACTAGCAACTCTCTGGTAGACATTAGAGGTGCCTCACACTGAGGGACCTGGGGCAACCCGAACGAACTGTAAGGTCTGTAAGGTAAGGTCTCTCTGGTAGCAGTCAGAGATAGCCATCGAATATGATTAACTTGTAAGGTTAAATGCAAAACTGTTCGTCCCTTTATTAGGTAAATTCTATGAATTTTTGACATTATTATTATTATTATTATTATTATTATTATTATTATTATTATTATTATTATTATTATTATTAACCTGATATGCTTGATAACTTTAAAGGAAAGGCTGCATATTGTATTACGTATTTATTCACTCACAAGAGGACATTACTATTTTAATATTCTTTATTTAACGTTTTGATTTCAAGATATCTGTTATATGACTGTAAGTAAGTTTAATATTGATTCCTTTGAAGGTTAACAAATGCCTGTCATTTGTGTGTTTTCACTTTCACCAATATTCAAGTTCTCTTCACCTTCCCG
>NC_087214.1:25733841-25763841 GCF_015104395.2 Macrobrachium nipponense
AATAGGAGAGAGATGTATATTTATTAAATGCTCATTTGAATATATCCAATTGCATAGATATTTGGCGAAATGTTATGTTTATAATCCCATAGAACTTGAGTTATTTCGTACAGAAATAACTGATTCTCGTTTATTCTCATATATGAAAGAGAATCAGTGATTTTAATTTATCCTAATGTAAATGAGAATCACTAATTCTCATATAAATGAGAGTCAAAGTTTCTTTGTCTAAATCAGCGGTAAAAAAAGTCTTTATTAAGCAAGTTATGAATATTTAAATTAGGCTGGTTTGGTGACGCTGATACAGTTTATAAATATAAACATTTTTATGTTTTATTTATTTATTTCGTCAGAATTGCTCATTTTTTTTCCACCATTTTGTCCGGACGCGAGCAAATTGTATCTGGATCGGTGCCTTGGCTCTAAAACCCTTCTAGGTATTAAATAGTTTTTTTTTTAATCTGGTTTATTAATAAACGGTCGGAATATGTGAAGCATAAATGGGGTGCTCAATATGTTTATTTTTCTCGTTTCCAATCGGAGTACGGGACTAGAAAAGGCCTCTCTCTCTCTCTCTCTCTCTCTCTCTCTCTCTCTCTCTCTCTCTCTCTCTCTCGTACAGTTTGAAAATATATATATATATATATATATATATATATATATATATTATATATATATATATATATATATATATAATATATTTACATATATATATATATATATATAGATATATATATATAGATATAATATATATATATATATATATATATATATATATATATATATATATATATATATATATATATATATATGTATATATATATATATATAGTATATATATATATATATATATATATATATATATATAGTATATATATATATGGTATATATATATATATATATATATATATATATATATATATATGTATATATATATATTATATATATATATATATATATATATATGTATATATATATATATATATATATGTTATATATATATATATATATATATATATATATATATATATATATATATATATATATTTCTTGAATTGCTCAAATTTATGCAAAGGTGTCCTAAAAGAAAGGTGCTGTCATTAGGCCGAATATTCACAATCATATTTATAAAGATTTAATTAACATCTGAGAAGGTCTAAGAGAGCTCTCTGTCGTAAGCTGAGCGGGCTTTAAAGCAACACGGGCTCTTGCTTATGAACACAATTGTGTATGGAAACGTAGACCTATTTCACATTGGATGGATGTTGGAATGTCCTCAGACTCTAACAGAGTTATATTCACGGCAGTCGTTTTCTCACAATTCCTGGCCACTATATTGTGGTCTCGGTAAATATTTTGCCTTTTGCTTGGGAATTCTCGTCTGCAAATAGGAAATTGTGCAAAGGTTGGGTACTTCAGAGAGAGAGAGAGAGAGAGAGAGAGAGAGAGGATGGGATCTTTTATCTCCATGACAACGAAATTGATGTCTGACGTAAGTAGTCTCTCCTTGTAGAAAGAGGGAGGTAAAAGTGATGGTGGGGAGAAGTGAAAAGCTCTAGTGAAAGATTCAGCCGAATATGTGGCCCAGTTTGCGCCAAATTTGCTGGGATTTTCAGGTAATGACCTCCATCATTTTCGGACTTTACGTGCGGGAAGTTTTAATGGAAAAACGGTATTGATATGAATAGGTCTGTTAACTACTCTCTCTCTCTCTCTCTCTCTCTCTCTCTCTCTCTTCTCAGCAGCATAGATAGACTCCTAGGAGAGGAGGGGATTTGGTCTTTAAAAGTATGAGAGAGAGAGAGAGAGAGAGAGAGAGAGAGAGAGAGAGCTGACCCATTTAAGGGAGGATTAATTTTTTCACGAAATAGATCAGAAACTGCTTATTACCGTGGCAAAAACCTTTATATATATATATATATATATATATATATATATATATATATATATATATATATATATATATATATACATATATATATATATATATATATATATATATATATATATATATAAACTTGACCATTTACATTCTTCCTGGTTCGCAATTAATGTTGACCTTTGAACTCAGGTCCTGCGACTGATTATGAATGACATTGTGCCTAATTACTATTCTCCTAGCAATTGATATTTGGCTTCCTCTGTCATCCATGTTCTCCCTTTTCTGATTTATATCTGTTTGAACTTCTACTTCTTGCCTCCTGTCATTATTCTTTTGTTCTTATTATTATTTTCTTTTACTAATGTTCTTAACTTGGATGGGAAACTCCTATCTGACAAGTTTCCTCAAATTCCGTTCACCAGTTCTTGAGATATGTTGTTAACTTTAGCATGAATTCTCAATTCTTGGAAAGTTCAGTACCGAGCAACACGTCGGCAACTTATCCTGTATAAGCTACAAACGTCATAAACATGTTACTGACTTATTGCATACATGTCACGAACAAGTTGGCAATACGTTAATGACCGTAAGTGGAGAACTAATCTCTAGCAGATGCTTGAGAAATGTATGAACAATGGCTTTATTTCGGCAATGATTTTAGACTTATATTATTGCCTATGCTTCAGTTGCTGTTTGTACCTAGTATACTATGTGGTGCGGGAATTTCCCACTAACTCTGGATTTCCTGTGAGAAAGTGGTCGAAATCGGTTCCATATCTTAGCTAATTCTTTATCATCAGTTATTCTCTTTTAAAAGAAAGTAAACACAGTCCAACTAATTCTTTATTTTCGTTTATTTTCTTTCAAAGGAAAGTAACGACAGTCTCTAAGGATCA
This sequence comes from Macrobrachium nipponense, assembly GCF_015104395.2. Lineage (NCBI taxonomy): Eukaryota > Metazoa > Arthropoda > Malacostraca > Decapoda > Palaemonidae > Macrobrachium > Macrobrachium nipponense. The sequence continues at coordinate 25,736,620 of NC_087214.1, forward strand.
GTCAGAACTGGTCAATTGATGATTTTAGAATCTAATGAAGGTGCCACATATATATACAGAATCCTAGAATTTCCTGTGGCCGTTGTTTCCTGTAATTAGCTAGTAATTAGACAGTTCATATTAGTGGAGAGAGAGAGAGAGAGAGAGAGAGAGAGAGAGAGAGAGAGAGAGAGAGAGGAACTTAGTAGACAGTCAGGAAGGGAAACAGGAAAATTTTTTCCAGCAAAAGAGAGGGATTACATTTTATAATCACCTTTGTGCCGGCCCACCTCACTTTTCCTTTTCTTCCTGAACGGCCTTCTGAAAGTATTTCCGAATCTGACAGTGTTTTGGACCATAGGATAAGATCAGAGGATAAGACCTGTAGTGCTATCTACACTATTTCCACTGACACCAGAGTTTTATGGTCTTCTGAAGAAGATATTCTTCAATTTGTTCATTATTGTTTTTCTTCAATAAGCTGGTCTTCAAGGTGCTATGAATAGCTGAGGACACTACTTACCAAGGATTTTTATCATGAGGTTGCTTGGCCTTTTCTTATGTTGACAGAAATAGCCACTGGAGCTCGTTTATGCCAACGATTTTTGGCTATCATAGGTGGTCATCCAAGAAACAAGTGATAAGACTCAATAATTAACTCGACTGACTGAGAAACTGATGTGATTTAATATTGTAATATTTTAGTCCCAAATGCTTAATAATTGCAACAAGTTTCTGCGAGAGCTGCGAAATTTAAAAAATGGGACATTTTGAATTTTTGGAATTTTGGACGAGAGAAATAAAGTGAAAAAATATCGAGCCGTTGGGAAGACGAAGCTGATAACGAAACTGCGGTTATCGAGAAAAACTTCCGGAATCGTTACCGGAGACGTACGAGGCCGTAAGTTGTTTCGAAGGAGCCACAAATCATCTTTCCATATTCATAAACATCTCGGCGTTTTGTGTTTCCTTCAGAGAAAAAAATAATGTTTTTCCTCTCTCCGAAGAACGAGGCTGATAAACAACTCTTCCCCGTTTATGGCAGTTTCCAGACATTTATGGCACCTGTTTTTTTCCATGTCTGCTTTTGTTCCCCCTTTTTCTTGGCTCCTGCAGATGGTGTGATACCCAGGGGCAACCCATGGCCATGGCAAAGGTGGGCTGGGCACTGCACCACTCAACCAAAATCTTACTTTGGTTGAGAGCATCCTCTGCAAATGGTTGTTGGTGTCGCCATATTGTCCGTTTCTGAGTTAAATTTTTCCTCCTAAAATCGGATGCTTCTTCAGCAGAGGATTTTAGAATTAATACGGTTATACAAATTACAAACGAGGGTGGAAATACTGCAGCTTTTTTGCATAAACCTCTGCATAATTGCATCTTAGACACTTTTATATACAGACTGGTGATAAACAAGATATTAGCCAAACAATGACCGCTGGTTCCTTCTACCTCCCTCCCTCCTTCCCAGTTGTGGCTTCAATGCAAAGGATATTCAGGTTGAAACAATTCACCTTCCCTTTCCATTCCAACTACTTGGCGATTGCTGATTGATTGAAGTATCGTCTATCCATCTCTTGCGCTACACTGAACCCAGAAGGCTCTGAAAAGTCTATAGACTTTGTTTAGCAAACATTCGTGGCCTCTCTCTCTCTCTCTCTCTCTCTCTCTCTCTCTCTCTCTCTCTCTCTCTCTCAAACTGATTCATGTTAATACGATTCACAAATGAGAGAAACCAAGACCTAGGATAAGGAAACTTATAGTTTACTGGAGTCAACGAATAAAGCTACCGACACCAGACAGAGAGAGAGAGAGAGAGAGAGACGAGAAGAGATCGGAAAACGTGTCGGATGAAGATCAAAGGAAATGCTGTCTGACTGAGGGGGAGGGGAAGGGAGAGGGGAGGAACTGACTGAGGTGCCTCCAACTTCCCTCCCTTCCAACTTCGAAGGTGACTTGAGGCGTCTGAAATATCAATCGCCTGGAATATTCCCAGGATTGCATTCAGGAATCTTACAATTTATTCCGTACTAAGGGTCATCACGAGAGAGAGAGAGAGAGAGAGAGAGAGAGAGAGAGAGAGAGAGAGAGAGATAAAAATTAGGATCTATTTACTACTGAGGGTGATCATTCTTTCAAAAAGGGAGCCGGTTATAATTTCCCCAAACTTGAACCTGTCATATTCCTCCTCCTCCTCATCCTTCTCCTCCTCCTCTTTTTTTTTCTCTCATAAATCGCGCCAAACTTGGCATGAAACTCTTATCAGAAGTTTTTTTTTTTTTTTTTTTTTTTTTTTCTAGTCACTGAGGAAAATTGCCTGTGCTTTCGAGCAGGAATTCCTCAGTTCTTAAGAAAACTTGTATTTTCTTATATACGAAATAATATGAATATTTCTATGAATTTCGATGAATTTTTGTTTCCATTGCTTGTGAAATTGCTGTCGAAATTTTTCTCCGAGTTTCGTTGGAGAAAACAGAATTCATTTTTTCTCGATAGAAACACTTTATGTATGATTTCTCTGGTGACTGAATATGATGTCTTTGTGTTTTATTATTTTGAGTATAATCGTAATATATAGTTTTATTTAATCATCCAGCAAAAGGGATTTTTTGCCGGACTTAAAAAGGACTATTTTTGTATTTAAATGTCGATCATAATTGATATTTAATCTAGAAAGACTTTGGAATGCTTAAAATGTGCTGTAATAAACTCAGTGATCAAGAATATTAGACGTCTCATATTCCACCTGGCAGAAATAAACGTATATGTGGGTTTATTCCTCCTCCCTCTTGTTTATCCCCCGTCCTTCATTATTCCCCCTCCCCTCCTCTCTTCTTGAACACTTCTGTTGGTCGTGACCCATAATTTGAGAACCACTGGTTAGTTGGTTTTCCATTAGTTGTTTTCCCTATGACATGTTTTATTTATTATTGTTGTGCAATTTGTTGTTTTTCCCATGAGGGTTTTTCCCTTTGAATTGTTTTACTCATTAGTTAGTTGTCTTTTTCTTTAGTTGTTTTCCCCATTTAGTTCTTTTACCCAAAAGTTGGTTTACCCATCGGTTGTTTTGTTTTACTCATTAGTTGTTGTACCCTTTAGCGTTTTGCCTATTAGCTCTATCCACGAGATGTTTCACCCATTACTCTTGTTGTTTTGCCCATTACTTATTTTACTCATGTTGGTTTTTTTATGAGTTGTTTTACCAATGAATTGCTTTGCTCATTAGTTGTTTAACTCATGAGTTTTTCCCATGAGATGTTTTACCCATAAGTTGTTTTAGACTTTTGTTGTTTTGCCTATGAAGGTTTTCTCTTGTTTTACTCATTAGATATTTTACTATTTGGTTGTTTTGTCCATTAGTTGTTTAACTCTTCTGTTGTTATTTTACCCATTAATTGTTTTACCCATGAGAGATTTCCCTTTTTTCATTAGTTGTTTTACCCCTTTAGTTTTTTAGCAATTAGTTGTTTTACCTTATAGTTGTTTTGTCCATTAGTTGGTTTAACCTGTAGTTGTTTTACCCATTAGTTATTTTACATTTGCTTTTTTTATTTTACCCATTGTTTTCCCAATTACTTGTTTTACCCATTGTTTTGTTTTACCCAATCGTTGTTTTGCCCATTAATTATTACCTATTGGTTGTTTTGCCTTTAGTTGTTTTACCCTTTAGTTGTTTTGCTCCTCAGTTATTTTACCATTTGGTTTTTTGTCCATTAGTTGTTTTACCCTTTAGTTGCTTTAGCCATTAGTTTTTTTTACCCATTTGGTTGTTTTACCCATTAGTTGTGGCAAATTCTCTCAACTTTGATGGAGATTTGACAGGTTTTATCAGAAGTCAAATTTAGTCAGAATTTGCCAAGTTTGAAGTTTCGTCGAATTTATTCTGAGCTTCTCAAATTGGATTTCTTCAGTTTTTTCAATTTTGTCTGTCTGGTTTCCCTTAAGATTTTCACATTCTATCAAACCCTCAATCCTCAATTGCTCAGTCCTTCAATCCTACAATCCTTCAATACTTCAGTCCCTCAATCCTTTAGTCCCTCAATCATTCAATCCTACAATCCTTTAGTCACTCAATCCTACAATATTTTAATCCTTCAATCTTACAATCCTTTAGTCTCTCAGTCCTTTAGTCCTACGGTCCTTCTGTCCTTCAATCCTATAATCCTTCTGTGCTTCAAACATTCAATCCTTCATTTCCTCAATCCTCCAGTCCTACATTCCTTTAGTCCCGCAATCCTACAATCCTTCATTCAGTCTTTCAATCCCTCAATCCTGCAATCCTTCCTCCTCCCTCATCTCCTCCATGGGTGATTCACAGCTGCTGTTAACAAATGGAGTCGACAGCCATCAAGTCCTGTGACTCTAAAAGAGGACCTTGGTGTCTGACAGATTTTGGGACCCCGGGTCTTTTCAGGTTTTGGGGTTGGCTCCGAGATGTCTCCGTTTACACCCTGAAAACAAATTTCTTCTTCTTCTTCTGTTTGTCGGTGTTGACGCGTTGGAGGACGAGGGAGAAGCGGACTACCAATCAGACTCCGGTTTCTTGTGTCGATTTTTGTCTTGGAGTTCTAGATTTGATGTGCAAACGGAGATTCATATGTTCGCAGTACTAAGGGAAGTTGGTAGAACCCGTTTTGTGGACAAAGGATCGTTTTAAGAAATCAGTAAAACCTCGGTTTTTTTCTTATATGTGTGTTATATACGGGACTGGAACGAATATCTTTGAGTGGGACAACTGGAGACTTGGAAAATCCACCACTGATATCCTGTAGCCTAAGGACCTTTGCCCTCTCCCTCTTAACACCCTCCTCGAAGGCCCTAGAAGAGTCCTCTCGGGTCCTTTAGAGGAATCGATAGTTGGCAGATGTGGTCACTTGTTATCACTCCTTTTATCTCTTCCCCCAATCCCCAAAAACAAGATTTTAAAAAAAGGGGTCTTTGTATATTGATTCGAAGCAGCGAATTGTCTCTGTTGACATTTTCTAATGTTATCCATCAATTCCGTTTTTTTTTATAAATCTAATTTTCTTTTTTAGGGGAACTCTCGATTATTTCGGGTGAATTCTCTCCTCCTCGTATGGTAATCCTTCATAGACCAGTATCTGGTCCTTTGTCACTTCATTCCAGACGGCCGATATTGCCAGATCGCTTTAGGAAAATCTGTTGAATGACGAAAAGAAGAATAGTCCAATTCCTCACTATAATTAGAGTCACGAAAACCGTAAAGATCATTTGTTTAGTTGATTTGGTGTCCATCCATGTCAGCAGATTCTCAGGGATTCAGTCCCACTAAAACCATCTACAATAATTTCAGGGTAAAAGGGCATTATATTTCTCTGTCCCGTGCCCACACTGCAGTTATAAACATGTCATAAACACGTTGGCAACTTTCACACAAACATCATAAACATGTTGAATACAAGCCCAAACCAGTAGGTACTCCTTATGATTATCCAGCTTTTGCCAAAGGTTAGTTCTCCACTTATGGCTGTTGATATGTTTACAACTCGTCTGTGACATGTATGTGATAAGTTGCCGACGTGTTGGAGACATGTTTTATTAGTGTGGGTGCACCGCTAAAAAAATTAAGCAACTTTTTCGATATATCATTGGTTATCGGGAAAGGTGTTACTCACTAGTAATGTGATACGAGTCTGATTTGTGTGATAATAGGCAGTGATGCCTAAGTCAGTCATATAATACAAATTGGCTGTTCATAATTTGGAGACTGACAAAGGCAGCTTTTGGTACATTGTGGGCTCCTGGCTCATTCGAGTGGTCCTGATAGGGATTCATGGCACATACCCCATTGACAGTCCTCCGGGAAAGGCGCACTGCAGGCAAATGTCAGAGCTGCCAAGATTAGGCAAAGTGGTTCATTGTTCAGGTAATCGACGCCATTTCTTGGCTTCGCCTCACCTGCCCTGACTGCTTGGCTCAGTGGGCAGTTTCACTTTGACAGGTTGCAACTCTCTCTCTCTCTCTCTCTCTCTCTCTCTCTCTCTCTCTCTCTCTCTCTCTCTCTCCACAGTCAGGATTAAGGACATAATTTTGGGAACATATTTAAAAAGATGATCTTTCTGGTCATAAAGTTTTTCGTCAATGAATGATTTCGTAAAAACGCCATACAAACAAACAAACAATGAATGATTTCAAATCAAAATCTCCTCTGTTTATTGTTTCTCAAATCACAGCGTAAGTCAACGACGAAGGAATTGAAAAAAAGAAATGGGGTCTCCACTCTTACACCTAAATTATTAATCACTACTACACAAAAAGTTTCCGATGATACGATCACTAATGCTCCTTCAGTCATTAAATAAAGTCACTTTCAACATTAAATAAGTCCAGTCGACTATATTTTAGTTTCAAGTTTGTTTCCACCAAAATGGCTACAATTTTTTTTTTTCTTTTCAAAAATGTCTTGGATTCCAATTAGTTTTCCTTCACTGAAAGTGAAAAACGAAAGCTTCCGGTGCCGCTCGTTTTTGGGAAGACGCTCTTTGATGACCCCTCTAACAATATATATATTGACTTGTGAGGAGAAATTACTGTCCTCTAATACCGAATGAAGACTTTATCTTGAGAAGAAACGAATGAAAACACAAGGTGAATATCCTGGAGTGACCTCAGCCACTTCAAATCCCCCAGTTGGTGGTCTTGTTCCATATGAATAGGGTTCTCTATCTTCTGAATAATAATAATAATAATAATAATAATAATAATAATAATAATAATAATAATAATAATAATAATAATAATAATAATAATAATAATAATAATAATAATAAAAGGTTAATGTCTCATTTATATTTATATACTGACATGTCGTTTAATACCTTGTCTCCTATCAGCTCTTCAGTGCCTTCAATTACTTGAGTGTCACAAAGACAATATTAGTTCTATTCCCAATCGGACTCATCCCAATTCTTGTCCCTTATAACGTCATTGTGGACCACTGGAGCCACTGAGTGGCCTTTAATAACTATGCAACGCTACGTACGCACTGTACAGACCCTCATACTTGCATATTGCAGAAGAAAAGATTCATTCCACTGCATTACCTCGACGTAATTTTACAACGGGACTGTTCCTTAGCACTGAGCAGACTTTTCCAAGGAATCCCTGTGGTATCCTATTCAGGATCTGGACACAAACCATTAAAAGTGTCATGTTCATTGATCCTGGGTCTTTGTTAGCTGCTGAGCTTCAAGGTTCCAGGAGTCCTTCATTCCACACACCCTTGGACTCTGGAAGTGTCTCCCTGAGGATGTGGTGTCACTGGAACCTGCAGTTCCTGTGTTTTCATAATTCATTTACATTTCTATCTGTTTATTTGTTAATTTGCCGATTCATTTTTCTTTTCTAATAACTGATTTGTTCTCTGTATTTCCTATTACATTCTGCTGCTGCTTTCAAATGAACTACACAACATTCTTTGGAAGCTTCAATTTCGAATCAATGGTCACTATGGGCTTGTTCCATACGAAGAGGGCTCGTCTCCTGAATAATAATAATAATAATAATAATAATAATAATAATAATAATAATAATAATAATAATAATAATAATAATAATAATAATAATAATAATAATAATAATAATAATAATAATAATAATAATAATAATAATAATAATAATAATAATAATAATAATAATAATAATGAGGATGATAGTATAGTATAGTATAGTATAGTATAGTATAGTATAGTATAGTATAGTATAGTATAGTATCGTATGTATAGTATATTATAGGTTATTTAGATAGTATAGTATAGTATAGTATGGTATATTTGTTTGTCCTTATTTGTTACAAATTCATAAAATAAGCAGAAAATTCGCCGAAGCAATTTAATGCTTACATGGCGATAACATAAAGCAAGTTTACTGGTTTTACCTAAAAGTTATACAGACTTACAAGCTAAAACACAGACATAAAAATCCATGGGTCGAGCCTATTTTGACAAAGGATTGTAATACTAAGTAAGACATTAAAATACAAAAGAAGACAAGTCCAGCTTGCAACACAAAAAGCATTTATACAAATGCCAGTAAAATAGCACACAGGTCCAGCTTGTGTTCCAAGGAATAAAAGATACCTGGGTAACTAAAAGGAGTCTTTTAAAAGCACAGTTCAACACTACTGAAAATACCTACTGTTGTGCAAGTAACAGTTTTTTGTAATTTCTGAGAGAAACATAATAAACGTCACTCCAAATCTGGGGAAGTATAATCATCCTAACAAAACTTAATTCCCTCAACCACAGAGCATCTGACAGAACAACAAAGCCACAGCCTCTGTGGTCTTCCGATTCCCATCTACTTTCCCCAAAAGCACCGCCGACCTCAGCAGCTGGATAAAACCGCTCATTTCTGCCTGAATTCGAAGGCCATTAAGCGAAGATGAAGATCTAAATCCCTCTAATCATAAGTAAATGAAGGTAGTTTACTGCTGATGACATCCAGGTCGCACCAAAGACAGATTTAATGTGATTTATTGCTGTGTGTTGCAAACATTTCATTTCAACACTCAACAGAATGAATCTATGAAGATGGTCATTTCTGAATGCCAGTTCAATTTCAAAACCTTTTTTCAAACCTTCCAGTTGATCAGCTTTGGTTTCAGGTGCCTTTCAGTACCTCAAATGTCATGTTTCAGCAATCGAGTTAACTTCGTTATCTCTGTTAAAGAAAAAAAAAAAACTTTTACAAAAAGATCCAAATTGCCTTTGGGGCAAATGAGGTCATTTGCCCTATTTCACAGACAAATGAAGGCAGGAGGCCGTTGGCCGCCGTCCCTGGCGCTAATGGAAGTGTCACTTTCGGTAATCGAGACTTGGCCTCCTTCCTCTGTGAGGTTATTTACTAGTTTCTTGTTCCTAGGATGTTCAAGCCACTATCTCAGCTTTGATTATTATTACAAACATGTTGGAAACAAATCACCGAAACATTCGGTGGCTGGTAGTGACATCCCATACATGCCACAAACAAGTCGGAAACATGTCAACGACTTTAAATGAAAACAGTCTATTGGCAAGTGCTGGATAATCACATGATGCACTGGTTAGGACTACTAATATATCGTTGACTTGTTTTTGGCATGATTTTGATGTGTGTGCAACAAGTTGTCGATATTTCAGACATGTTTTACTGCAGTTTGGGCGTATCTTTAGGCTCGTCAGTGTGCAGAGCTGTGGAGAAGAAAAATTTGGTTATGAAGAAAATACGGTAGTTTTCGGCCTATGTTTCATGATATTGTTGTGGGGTTCGGTTCATTTTATTTATTTGTCTATTTTTTTTGTAGGCCTGAAGGGAGGGAGAAGTTTCGGTTCACTGGTTTTCATTCCATTTGAACTTTTCACATTTTTGTTAGCTAAGGAAAACAAACACTGAACTATTGGTATAAAATTTTACTGTGTCCGTGTGGATGGGTGTGTGTGTGTATCAATACATAACAGCTGCCGGAGGTTATAGTATTCTGATACTAAAGAGATTAAAGTTTGTATATATATATATATATATATATATATATACATATATTATATATATATATATATATTAATATATATATATATATATATATATATATATATATATATATAGATAGATAGATAGATAGATAGGATAGATGATTAGATAGATAGATAGATAGAGAGATAGATATAGATAGATAGAATAGATAGATAGATAGATAGATAAACTAACTCGAGGAAAGGCGCAGAAGATCCGCCAGAAATGTAATAATTAGAAAGAAGACTTTGTTGAACCGCTGAACATTTTACAGATGACCTGAGAGAAGCCGAAGTGCAGTGAAAAATATTTTCTAATTACATTTTCCTTTTGTGTGTAGCCATTTTTTTTTTTTTTATTTCTGATAATTGTGGTTTCTTTTTTTCAGATGGATTCGAATGGCACTGCATACAATGAATTCTCTTGACTGACACTTTTATCTCTTAGTTTTTTGGGAAATAGAAATCGTGATTGAACTGATGGGTTTCCTATAAAGAGGTAATGTGTGACATTTTTAATCAAGATGACCATTCTGGGAGCGATTGTGTTTGATGTTTTGGGGATTTCCAAATCATTTTCCTTGTTCGTTTTTAGGGGGAAATAAAGACTCCATTTTTGTATCTCGGAGATTGGTGTTTAGCCTGGATCTAATAACTAGGGTTGGCTGCAGAGGTGCCAGTCCATCGTGAGCGCTCCAGGTAGGTTACGTTGCCAGGTTGTGATTTCTCTCCTTTTATTAGACAGGGTCAATTGGACGATTGTAACACACATACACACACACATGTATACATGTTTGTTTGTGTATGTATGTGTGTTTGAGAATTAGAAGAGGATATCTGTTACATACCGAAGACAAACCATCAGGTGTCAACGCACATTCCCTCACACTTGAGAAAGCGCATGCGCGCGAGATAATGATTATAGAGTATATATAAATGCAATAATGTATCCCTTCTTTGAAAATCGATATATACAATAGATCAAAGGGTCAGTAATTGAAATTTTGAGAGCGATAGTGATTTACTTGTTTATCTCAGCCACTCATGATGCCAACAGCAGCTGAGAGGAAGCCTGAATGAATGATAAAGAAGGAGAATAAGAAGAATGCAATAAGCAATGAATGGTAAAATAGAGTAATTAATTGTACGGAGCCTTTCGTTGTTGCTATTAACTTCTCTATATATCATTGGCTGTGAGCTAGAGAATGCGGAAGAAATTTGTTTAACTTGAAAATGTAGGTGGATTTAGGCCTATGAAGCCTGCATCCATTTTCTCTCTTTCCTTCTCTCTGTGTTTTTGATTAAAGTAAACGAAACCTTTTCGCTATATATATATATATATATATATATATATATATATATATATATATATATATATATATATATATATATATATATATATATATATATTCCTCTTTACTTTATTTGCTGAAATAGAAATTGGGAACGAGAGAAAGAAAAGGAAATTGACTCCGACGTCAGAAAGAATTCCAATCGACGAAATGTTTGTTCTTAAGGAATCGGGAAGGGATATGATTTTGATAAACAGAATCCAGTTGCTTCTGTTCGCTGGATAAAGGGTTCGGAAAGATTCCTTCCTATAATCCGCTGGGTTTTTCTAAAGATCTGTCGAGTTTTTGTTCTAGTGAATTATTTCTTTCACGATGGATATCTTAGTGGCTTTCAGGAACACTTGCAAATAAATACACGTATCATACAGACTGCCTACATGCTGTGTACATAATCACAGACACGTACAGATACGCGTCATGGAGCGACAATTTCGTGGTTGCGTAAATAAACGCGCAGACAAAATGGCTTTTTTTTTTTAATTATTAGCAAATAACCCAAAACCTTTTGACGACGTTGCAAACGGAAAAGACACTTTCATTGTAATATTTATTCATCGCAGCCGAAGTGAAACGACGGTGGAAGATAAATACAACATTATTTTCTATGTCATTCTCAGAACACGAGCTTATAGGCTTCGGAAAATGTCATAGATGTGGCCTGGAATGAAAGCAGGAATCGCCCGTTGATGAATTTGTATAAAGTTTGGTCGAAACGGCTCTAGCAGTTCGGAATTATTTCAGTGATGATTTTGTTGATATACAAATTTTGATAAAAGCAGAATTCTTTAGTTTATAAAAAATTCATGATTTACTACGTTTGTTTGCTTCTATCACTTAGCAGATTTTAAAGACATATTTCAAGTGTCCTTTAGAGCAGAGTTTAAAAGAAAATAAAAGTGGTGTGACGTTCACACTGTGAAATGTGAACCTACTCCATTTTTCACACTTTCTTAAAATAATGGAAAGTGCAGACATTTGCAGATTATGTTCTAAACAAATATGAGTCCTTTTGAGATATGAAGTTAAACCTTTAGAGAAAATGTTTCATTGTGTGTATTTATATTAATGATGATTTCTTCTTTTTTTCAGGTAAGATTCCTCCTATTTTCCCCACCATCGAAGAAGAAGGTAAACTCTCTTGCTATAATATTGATTACTTGAAATATCCCGTAGGGGGTGTTAGTGCCGTCAGTGCGCCTCACGCGGGACACCGTAGGCATTGCTGAAGGTTCTTAGCAGCGTCCCTTCCTTAGGCCCCTAGCAGCAACCCCTTTCGTTGCTTTTACTGTACCTCCGTTCATATTCTTCTTCTTCCATCTGACTTTCCCCAACCCTCTCCTGACAATTGTTTCATTGTGCAACTGCAAAAGGTCTTTCTTCTGTTACACCTTTCAAACCTTTTTGCTCTCAATTTCTCATTCAACGCTGAATGACCTCGTAGGTCCCAGCGCTTGGCCTTTATTGTCAATTTTATATCCCGTTCCATTTTCCCATTTTAGGGGCTGGGAATAGAAAATCAAATATTCCCGGATTGAATTCCTAACCTTTTTCGTGTTCCTGGATGACAGTTCTTGAAGTCACTGAATTAATTCAGTGACTTCAGTCTCACGTGGGATTGTGGTCTTCAATTCATGCAAAGGGAATTTATATTCATCAATGATAAACTCTACCCTGGGTAACTTTATTGTAGGAGTAATGATGAATTCCACCCTGCATCACTTCATTTTCGGGAGAAAGAGCCCGTGCTGGTATAAGGCCAGCTTATGCTAAAATATCCTCTCTCATTAGACAAAATGAAGGCTTCAATATCTCTTGGAATTGTGGGTGTTTTGTGTCTCTGAAAAAATATAAAAATAAGAGAGAGAGTTAGATAAAAAGGGTAACCTTACCATATACAACATTGATACATTTCATAAATGTAGGTCATTTCATACATTTCGATATAATGAATTTGAATTTATTTGAAACCCAGCTGTCATTCTCTTTCGGTCACCTTCTTCAGAGAGAGAGAGAAGGATTGGAAAACAGGAGAGGAATAATATATATAACTCATTAGATTTGAGATTAACTAAATAATATGACTTAATATTTACTTAATAATATAAGGCGTATTAGAGATCATGTTCGATCCTTTGCAACACCTGGAGACTGTCATCAGTCATTCCAGGACCTCCAGAGGGGAAGTCGAAGTGGAAGAGTGAAATCAGTCACGAACTGAGGAGCCTGGAACGGCTGACATTCTCAGGGGATGATTCTGTTGTGGTTTGGGCCAGTGAAGAAAAACTGCGCAGTCTAGTGGGGTCAGGCGAGAGTCATAACCAACACGAAAAATCTCTGGTATTGTGAACAAAAACTACAAACTAGTGAAAGTTTTAAGTCATAAACAAAATTAAATCTCTTGAAACTTAAGACTGTTTTTAGTGTCTTTGGACAAGTGAAGGAGACCTGCAGAAACTACATATATAGTGACAGCCTTGTCAAAGGAGAGACGGAAACCAGGTGTCGAGACTCAATCAATCATTTCCAGACCTCAAGAAGGAAAGTTTCAGGCGGGAGATGAAACGTCATTCTTAGTTTCACGTTTCATTGAAACTGTTTCTTCTGGAAGGCTGGACGTCGGGTTCATTTAGAAGCGGAAAAGGCTTCGTTTGGGAAATTTGCTACGAATTTTCTGTTAGGCAGAATAATTGGTGGTCCCGGAACTTTTCCAATCTTATACCTGGTGCTGAAGAATGACAGAGTTATCCCCCCCTCCCCCCCCCTCGCCCCCGCCCCACCTCTCTCTCTCTCTCTCTCTCTGTCTCTCTCTCTCTCTCTCTCTCTCTCTCTCATGAATTTTCAGTATTCTCTTCTCCCTATACTATTTACGTGATTGAATGTATTTTTACTTATTTATAAGTACCTCTCTCTCTCTCTCTCTCTCTCTCTCTCTCTCTCGTTAATGGGATTTAAATTTTAATAAGGGATATAATTACGTAAGCTGACAATAGACAGAAATTCCCAAATTTATTATTATTATTATTATTATTATTATTATTATTATTATTATTATTATTATTATTATTATTATTATTATTATTAGTCGCCTCACGTAGTAAGATCAAGAATAATTCTTTTATTCTTCTGATTGAATTTATGAAATACATTTGAGACTAGAATCTGCAAGTGTTGTTCTCTTTTTAAATTGATAGACTTTCCCCCTTAAAGTCAGAAGGTTGAAATGAACTGTATCCGTGATTACCAAAGCAATTCCACAGCGAGAGAATTATAAAAAAAATCAGTACAATAACATATCTAAATCATTCCCTCTAGCCTAGATATGGATAACTATCGAATCTTGGCGTGTCGTCAGTGGTAAAGAGAATAAATTATTGGCAGTTATTTTCATTTTAATCGACTTTAAGTCAAAATCGTCTTAAAACTTTAGTGATCTCGTAAGTTTTTCATCTCGTCTTCAAAACATTTTGGGCAAACTGGTCAGTTTGCCTTTGCTGACGCTTCTAAATATAAACTTGGGGTGTCAAGTTTAACTAAACGAGTTTGACTGAAACTTCAGAATAAAAACTGGTTATGTCGAGTTTTTGTATAATTAATCTTTAAAAGTTTGTGAATAAATTAGCAATATTGACAGAAAGCAACCTTCATTTAAAAATCGAATTAATATCAGATCTGGCGAAGGGGAGTCCATACTCCGGAGTCACTCAGACTCCGTCATTGGACGAAGCTTTGGAAACTGAATTAGGATTCCAATTGCCTTTGATGCAGGGGCCAAAATGAAGCCGAAAACGTTGTCCCTTGAGTCTCTCGGGGATTTGGAATCATTTGCTCTTGGGGTGATCTGGGAAATCAGAAGGAAATAAATTTCCCGAGTGATTTAATTGGCGATGAGTTGAAGCTATCTATTGTTTGACTTCTCCAAGTACGTGGTGCTGCAATAGATCATTTGTAATCTCGTGAATGGGTTGATTTTTCCATTGGAAAACGATGCTCATGATTCTTTGATTTGCAGTTGATTGTTAATATTATGAGAGTTGAAATCATCCATTTAGCTCTCTACAGCTAAATGGATTGAAATTCTATCGCCTCCAAAAAGGAGTCGCGGAATTCTGATTGTAGAGTACGCAGGCCAGTTGCTGGATCTGTCACACTTCCAGTATTCCAGTATGCACCAAGAAGAGAAATAAATTTTCTATAACCCTCCGGGCCCTGTTAGGAGTTAGTGCCGTCAGTGCACCCCACGTGGGGCACTGTAGTTCGTTTGCATCGTCCCTTCGGCCCCTAGCTTCTGCAACCACTTTTTTAAGCCTTTACTTGACCTCCATCTCTATTCCCCCTTCCTCTCTTTCAGTCGATGTCAAACTTCTCTGAGTGTTACTGTGTGTTTTTCTCCCTTCTTTAGCTCCCTGTAATTCTTATTTATTTTGTCTTTTTATCTTGCTGTCCAACCACTCCAACTTCCTCTTTTCCTCTGTCTCGAGGCTTTGTGGCCTATTTTTCGTAAATAAGTCCAAAGGAGCCTCTAACAATTATTGAGATAGATAATGCTTATTTTCGCCATTGTAAAGACCAGCCAAAAACTTCCACTCGTCACAAAATGTTGACTATCGGCCTTTCCCTCTTCACCTTCTCGTCTTTCCCACCTCACTCAATCAGAAGAAAAAGGAGAAGGAGAAGAAGAAGAGGAAAGAAGGACTTCCTCCCGTATTTAAATATTAATGAGGAGTGTTGACGAGGTCGTTAAAATTCCTCTTCCCTGGGAGGTTCTCTCGAGTGGGGATGTTGTCGTCATATTTGTCATTTGGGGTCTTCAGAGAATTTCTTTGCCTCATTTCAGCTTTTTTAAAATCTGTTGTCCTTTTTAGGTCTTTTTAACCTTTTTCAAAAAGTCTTTTAGTCTTTTTCAATTCTTTGTAACCTTTCTGAAGCGTTTCTAGCTGTTTTTTTTCTAGTTTTTTAACCTGTTTAAGTCGTTTCAGCCTTTTTTAGCGTTTTTTTTGGCTTATTTTAGCATTTTTGGTGTGATCGTTGTCGTACTCTGGTCACAGTCCGTCATCTGCTAACTGAATGCCGTAAATTCGAAAGAAAACGAAGATCCAACAACATATATAATAGACCACCTGAAGAACTATTGGGAGAAAATGCCCCACTTCAAAATATAGTAAATTATCTCAAAGAAATGAACCTGCTTTATATGATATGACGCGTATTATAATTTCATAGTTATACAGTAAGCGCTGAATGGCCTTTGCTGCCCCAGTGCTTGGTGTTACACCTAAACTTTATAAAACCAACCAATCTCTCTCTCTCTCTCTCTCTCTCTCTCTCTCCGGTAATTAAGGACTGAATGATTTAGAACCATTAGTCAAAGGCACTTTTAAAATCCCTGATCGCTGAGACAAGATTATGGCAGAGATAATTTTCTTGTCTCCAGCGATGGAGATTAAGATGATGGAGCGATGACATTTTTTGTGTGAGAGAATTTGTAGGTGAGAGAGTGACTCGTTTGGTGTGAAAGTGTGTCTGAGACAGGGATGTTGTGTCTCCGTGACTCTGCAGTTCTATCATGGAAGTGGGCATAACTGCAAAGTCATGGTGCACGCAAAGGGTCATGAATAGTGTGTGGATTGGCTGATGTTTGCCAGTGGCACAGTGCTAAATGGAGATAGCGAAGAAGAACTGCAGAGACTAGTGAAGGAGTTTGAAAGTAATTTGGAGGTGAGAAAGGTGAAAGTGAATATGAGTAACATTCAGGTATTTTGTGTAAATGTCACCCTGGAAGACGCATTGGAGGCTGAGGTATATAATATGATAGAAGAAAGGAAGCAGTTAATTCCTATAAGTAAACGATTAAGCAATCGTTCCATCCTCTGTAGAAGCGATGGTTTCAGTCGCATTTTCAAGTGTGTCTGAAGTATTGGTTTCAGCTTTGATTATATGACGTTTCTCGACCTTTGAGTTAATTATTTTACACTAGGCGCTTGATTTGAGCACTGAATTCATCGTGAATAAGTTTTTATTGTTGCTTTCCGAAGCTGCGATGAAGCTTTCGAAAGAAAGAAAAGAAGTCATTAAGGAAAATATTGAATTCATTTTAATCTTATTCTAAATTCCTCTGTAGCAACAACAGTTGTAGAGGAAGGAAGCTCATTCAGTTATTCTGTTGCTCCAATTCGTTTTAGTTTTCTTTTCTGTCCTCCCTCAGATCTCAAAAAATACTGAGGCTAGAGGGTTGCGTGTGCGTGTGCGAATGTTAGTGACCTATGTTTATGACATGTTGTACAAAAGTGGAGAATTCACAAAGGGACAAGACTTCCACTTCTTTCCTCCAAGCACGAAGTCATAAAGGTGTTCATTTCACACAGCTGTACCTGATGACACCAGATCTCTAAGGTGTGATGCAAGCTTCTAATCTTTGAGTTTTGGGATGAGGTCGCAAGCTCTGTCTGTGCCTTCGCCAATTACTGAAATTTGCTTTATTTGATATGGTTTCCATTGAATTCATATCTTGTCAAGCCACACATTTGTAAAATTAAATATCACTAAAACAAGTGACAGGGCAATCAAAACATGCTCGCGCCCTGACTTTGCAAATAACGAAAGTTTTAACCCGCAGAAGTTGGGGCGTTGATGCATTCAAGCACTTCACAGACAGAGAGAGAGAGAGAGAGAGAGAGAGAGAGAGAGAGAGAGAGAGAGAAGGGGGCGGAGGGAGGCGGGACTCGAGACTGAGATTGTTTACATGTTGCGTTCATTTCGACAAGTTTCACAAAAGTATACAGAACTCGGCTGTGACTTTTTTTTTTTTTTTTTTTTTAATTAAGATCCGTCTTCTCATCGTAATATTAACATAACTGTTAATACAACTGTCATTGAAATCTGAGCAAATAAACTATAACATACAAATGAATATTAATGAACGAAGCACTTGTCAAGGCTTCTTTTAGAAGCGACTGGAAGTCGAAAAAACATAAATTGAGAGAGCATCATTCTACTCGGAATGAACGGTGCCAGGCGTCTCCGATTCAGATGCAAATGACAGATCGCTGACAACACTCGCTCCTCCTTCCCTCAGTCGCTCTGACGACAGGAGAGAGACATTCCCCTGAGATGTTGTGTAATAAAAATCTCTCTCTCTCTCTTCTCTCTCTCTCTCTCCTCTTCTATCTCTCTATCTCTCTCCTCCTCCTCTCCTCTCTCTCATCTCTCTCTCAAATTTTCACGTGTCCTTTTTGGCTTGTGTTGGCTAGACAAATGCTGATGCCCTGTAGATTCTCTCTCTCTCTCTCTCTCTCTCTCTCTCTCTCTCAACCACCTCCTATCCCTACCTAATAGGCAGGATTTCCTCTTTGATACGCTCATAAGTTTCCTCTCTTGGTCTCCTCACTATTGTAGAGGCTGATTTTTACGGACTCATCCTCCAGAAGAGACTAAAGATAGGATGAGGCCTTCGTGAGGATGAATGTGACCAAGGCCAGTGAAGGGGAGGATGGTGGCCCTAAAGAAGCCACGATAAGGATTTAGGTTGTATGTGAGTCTTAGGTTTAATGTAAGATTCAGATTGCTTTGTACGAAGTATTTATACACTCGTAATTGCGCAGGCTTTTGTTGTATTTGTAGGAGCTCTCTCTCTCTCTCTCTCTCTCTCAAACGGGAGTTTAAGCATCGTTTGAAAGATTTTATCAGTCAGTAGTCCATTGACTGACAGAAAGATTGAGAGATAAAAAATAGCCTTGAAAATCATGGGTTCTCGTATCTCTCAATTAACTGCTAAGTAAGAGCCCGTGCCAGCATAAGGCTGCCTTAATCCAAAACGAACGAAATGGAAAGAATTTGGCAAAACTGAAAGTTTTAACCAAAATATCTTTTTAGTGTTAGTAGCTGATCTTGTAGTATTGGGCTATTTTTCAGTTAAATTAGTAAGGAAAATATTTAAATTAATAAAATTTATCCTACAGTATTGAATATAACGCCAACAAATTATAATTAAAGCGAAAATTCTAAACAGATGCATGGCAACTAAAATGACGTTCACAAATGACCAATTTTTGTTAATTTTTTTTACTTTATTCGTTGCAGTCTTGGGTCATTTTCCTGTTAGATTAGTTATGAGAAACTGGCAGTTGAATTGATAGAATAGACCTTACGTCAATGAACAAAGCGAAAGATTATGAGCTCTTCATAGCAACTAAAATAACTTTAAAAAATGACCCCCTTTTTGGCTTGTTGCTACTTTATTCCTTAACACTTCACTCACGACTCTGTTTCATTCAATTTGCTTCTTATTACTTAGGAAAGTTTTTTAGTCCCTCATTCAGTTTCCTAATTAGAGACAAATATGAATGTGTCTCCCTTTCTGTGACCTGTGTTGACCTTCTCTAATGACCCTTCAGAAGCGAGGGTTATCTGCATCTATTCACCCATTCTTCTAATCAACTATTCATCTGTTCATCTATGCAGAGATCTGCTACATAGTTCTATCATAGGGCTGAGAATTCATTCAGAGATGTCTGTTATTATTATTTATTATTATTATTATTATTATTATTGATTATTATTTTTTTTTTTTTTTTTTTTTTTTTTGCTCTATCACAGTCCTCCAATTCGACTGGGTGGTATTTATAGTGTGGGGTTCCGGGTTGCATCCTGCCTCCTTAGGAGTCCATCACTTTTCTTACTATGTGTGCCGTTTCTAGGATCACACTCTTCTGCATGAGTCCTGGAGCTACTTCAGCCTCTAGTTTTACTAGATTCCTTTTCAGGGATCTTGGGATTGTGCCTAGTGCTCCTATGATTATGGGTACGATTTCCACTGGCATATCCCATATCCTTCTTATTTCTATTTTCAGATCTTGATACTTATCCTTTTTTCCTATTTTTTCCCTCTCTCTTCAACTCTGGTGTCCCATGGTATTGCGACATCAATGAGTGATACTTTCTTCTTGACTTTGTCAATCAACGTCACGTCTGGTCTGTTTGCACGTATCACCCTATCCGTTCTGATACCATAGTCCCAGAGGATCTTTGCCTGATCGTTTTCTATCACTCCTTCAGGTTGGTGCTCGTACACCTTATTACTGCAAGGTAGCTGATGTTTCTTGCACAGGCTCCAGTGGAGGGCTTTTGCCACTGAATCATGCCTCTTTTTGTACTGGTTCTGTGCAAGTGCCGGGCATTCACTTGCTATGTGGTTTATGGTTTCATTTTTCGTATTGCACTTCCTACATATGGGAGAGATGTTATTTCCGTCTATCGTACTTTGAACATATCTGGTTCTTAGGGCCTGATCTTGTTGCCGCTGTTTATCATTCCTTCAGTTTCCTTCTTTAGCTCTCCCCTCTGTAGCCATTGCCAATTGTCATCGCTGGCTAGTTCTTTAGTCTGTCTCATGTATTGTCCGTGCATTGGTTTGTTGTGCCAGTCCTCTGTTCTTTCTGTCTTTCTCCTGTCTCTGTATATTTCTGGGTCTTCGTCTACTTTTATTAGTCCCTCTTCCCATGCACTCTTTAGCCACTCGTCTTCACTGGTTTTCAGATATTGCCCCAGTGCTCTGTTTTCGATGTTGACGCAGTCCTCTATACTTAGTAGTCCTCTCCCTCCTTCCTTTCGTGTTATGTATAGTCTGTCCGTATTTGCTCTTGGGTGTAGTGCTTTGTGTATTGTCATTTGTTTCCTGGTTTTCTGATCTATGCTGCGGAGTTCTGCCTTCGTCCATTCCACTATTCCTGCGCTGTATCTGATTATCTGGCACTGCCCATGTGTTTATGGCTTTTATCATATTTCCGGCGTTGAGTTTTGACTTGAGTATCGCCTTGAGTCTCTGCATATATTCTTTCCTGATCGTGTCCTTCATCTCTTGGTGTTTTATATCTCCTCCTTCCATTATTCCCAGGTATTTGTATCCTGTCTCATCTATGTGTTTGATGTTGCTCCCATCTGGTAGCTTTATCCCTTCAGTTCTCGTTACTTTGCCTTTTTGTATGTTGACTAAGGCGCATTTTTCTATTCCAAACTCCATCCTGATGTCCCCAGATACAATCCTTACAGTCTGGATTAGGGTATCTATTGCCTTGATGCTCTTACCATACAGCTTGATGTCGTCCATGAACATCAGATGGTTGATTTTGTTGCCTCTTTTCTTGAGTTGGTACCCGGCATCCATCTTCTGTAGTACTTTTGTCATGGGAATCATGGCTACTACGAAGAGTAGTGGGGACAGTGAGTCTCCCTGGAAGATCCCTCTCCTGATATTAACCTCTGCTAGTCTTATTCCAGAGCTTGTAAGTATTGTATTCCAGTTGTGCATTGTATTTTTGAGGAAGCTGATGGTATTTTCCTCTGCCCCATATATTTTCAGGCATTCTATTAGCCATGTGTGTGGTATCATGTCGAAGGCTTTCTTATAGTCTATCCATGCCATGCTTAGGTTGGTTTTCCTTCTCCTACTGTTCTTCATTACCATTTTGTCTATCAGGAGCTGGTCTTTTGTGCCCCTACACTTCCTTCTGCAGCCTTTCTGTTGGTGGGGGATGGTGTTTGTCTCCTCTAGGTAGTTGTATAGCCTTCACTGATGATACCTGTTAGTAACTTCCACATTATTGGTAGGCAGGTGATAGGCCTGTAGTTACTGGCTATATTTCCCTTACTCTTGTCTTTTTGTACTAAGGATGTTCTTCCTGTGGTCATCCATTTGGGTGCTTGGTGATTTGAGATACAATGCTGGAGTTGTTCTGCTATTCGTGGGTGTAGGGCCTTGAAGTTTTTTGAGCCAGTATCCATGGACTTCATCGGGACCTGGGGCTTTCCAGTTTGGCATTTTCTTTAGTTGGTGTCTCACTGTGTCTGTCGTGATGTCTGTGAATCTTTGTTTTTATTCTCCCTGTTTTTTCTTCCTTGACTTCCTGGAGCCATGTTGCATGTTTGTTGTGTGATACCGGATTGCTCCATATGTTTTCCCAGAGTCTCTTACTTGGTTCGGCTTCAGGAATTTCTTGGTGGTTGTCTACCCCTCTTAGTTGGCTGTATAGTCTTTTCTGGTTGGTTCCGAATAGTTTGTTCTGTTGGTATCCCTTATTCCTGTTCATGTACCGTTGGATCTTGTGTGCTTTGGCCTTAAGCCTCTGTTTTACATCTTCTATTGTGTTGTTTAGTCCCCTCTCTTGTACTTTGTATTTCTCGTTGAGTTTCCTCCCTTGTTTTCTTGCTTCTTAGCCTTTTTTTCTGCCATCTCTTTCAGTTTACTCAAGTCAGATCTCATCACCATGATTTGCTTTTCCAGGCGCCTTTTCCAAGGAGGTTGCTGTTTTGGTTTCTGTTGGGTTGGTTGTGACGGTGGTGTTGGTGTTCGAATCCCCATCAGTTCTGCTACTAATCTTGCTCCTGCATATGTCAAGTTATTTGTTTCTGTGATACTGGTGGTGTGTATTAGGCCCATTATTTCATTGACCTCACTTGTTTTCTCCCTTAATTTCTTGTGTTGTAGGCTTTCATGGAGGGGATCTTTGTTCTCTCTGTATCTGGCTCCATCCATTGTCTAATCTTTTCTACCCATTCCGTCCTCTCTGTTACTTCGTCGGTGTTTCTTCGTGTGTCGTTGTTTGATACCTCATCCTCCCTGTCGTCTTCTGTGGCATCGTCTCTCAGTTCGTCTTCGTGTAATTCGTTGTCGTGTGACATTTCCCTTTCCAGTTCTTCTCTTTATTATTATTATTATTATTATTATTATTATTATTATTATTATTATTATTATTATTATTATTATTATTATTATTATTATTATTATTATTATTATTATTATTATTATTATTATTATTATTATTATTATTATTATTATTAAGGATGAAGAAATCCACAGTGGTGGAAGTGTAAATATATATCAGAAATAGATATTCAAACGATATATATTTGTATATATTTGTATATATATAGATATATATATATATATATATATATATATATATATATATATATATATATATATATATATATATATATATATATACATATATATATTATATATGTATATATATATATGCATATATATATATATATATATATATATATATATATATATATATATATATATATATATATATATATATATATATATATATATATATATATATATATATATACTATATATATATATATATATATATATATATATATATATGTATATATTACATATATATATATATATATATATATATATATATATATATATATATATCTATACATATATTATATATATATGTATATATATATATATATATATATATATACTATATATATATATATATATATATATATATATATATATATATATATATACATACATACATATACACTTACACCTCTGTGGATTTCTTCACACCATTCAGGGACTCGTATTATATCATTAGATTTTTATGCAGAGATCTGCTACATAGTTCTATCATAGGGCTGAAAATTCATTCAGAGATGTCTGTTGTTGTTGTTATTATTATTATTATTATTATTATTATTATTATTATTATTATTATTATTATTATTATTATTATTATTACTAAAATATAAATATAACAACCCAAAAATGTCATGGCCTTACACAGCTAACTTCCAAAACGGAATTTCCATCTGTAAAAAAAGGAATGCTAAAAAAAAAGGGATTTCACTTGAATAAACAATGGTTATTTGCAACATGATGTTTTCCCCTTTGGGTTGATTGACGACACAATTCATCCGGTGTTGGTTATTCGCATTTTGGATGTTTTGTCTTCGATGTTTGTTCTGCCATACTCTTTGTTATATATTGTTTTTCTTTTTTCATATATAGTCATGCAAATGCCTGACACATTAATGGCCTCTCTCTCTCTCTCTCTCTCTCTCTCTCTCTCTCTCTCTCTAGACAAGTTACCCTCAGGCTTCCCGAAACGGTTATTGGAAAAAAAGTTTGGAAATATCCGAAGAAAAGTCGTAGACTTTTAGATTTCTCTGAGAGCTCTTCAGTGGGAGGATGGGGGGTTGTTGAAACCCCCTTCTCTCTCCCCTCTCTTCCCCCTACCCATTTTATCGGTGTTATCTCCCTAATTTATTTAACATTTATGATTCAGCTCCCAATGATTCCTTGCAGATTTTATCTCGTATCACACCAGAAGTTAGCGCTTCAGTTGTACGCTATCCCAATATCACGTTTCAGTTTGGGATCAATTTCAGAGGTTTTCAAATTTGTTAAGAGTTGCTGGGTATTAAATGCTGGGAGTTGCTGGGTATTAAAGTACAATAAACAGCTCGGTGTTAACTGAATAAATTGATGTCACCTAAAACATCGAAAATGACTTTGTCTCGTTTAAGGATCAGAGCGAAGAAGTCTGTCTGTGTCCCCAGCAGTTCTCTGAGGGCACCAGTCACGAAAGACGCCCCTCGTCAGAAGGAGGCGCCAAGAGCAGCGAGAGTTTAGCAAATGGAAGGCAACACAGGTTTGTTGACCATTGCGTCAGGATTCCAAGACTTCCCCGAAAAGTGTCTGTGTGCGTGTGTCTGTGTGTGTTTGATGTTTGCCTTCGTCGAGGCAAAACTGCGATATTTTGTGGAGTCTGGTGTTTGCCTGACACTACCTTGGAAGGCGGTCTCTCGCAAATCTCTTGTTATAGTTTGAGTTTATTTCTTTTAGCAATTGTCTGTTTAAGCTTCGTTTGGGTGTTGTTTAGGCCCCTTTACTGCAAACGATCATCAAAAACTAATTTCATGACAACAGAAACCTACTGAAGTAAGATGTAGCAACTTTCAGTACGATGTAATTATCTTTATTACTCAAGTGATGAGATCATGCAAGCGAAGGTTTTCCCGATTTGTAACTGTAACGTTTTTATTTATCTTTTCCTGATTTTGCTCTCCGTCATTCTTTGGAATTCATCAACAAGACTTTCCACTATCCATAGAGTCAATAGTGAAATTGATGCCGTAGTCACACGAAGGCAGAGTAGAAAATGTTATAAAAAATGAGATGAAGTCATATGTCAAAATTTTATCTCTGGTTTTACAAGAGGATCTCCCATCGATATTCTCTGGTTTCATGGAAGACTCGAAACTTCTTATACGAACATGGAGGTGAATTAAACAATACTCTTCGTAGCAGGAGTCTTGGAATGGAGAAACAAGACCACACTTATGTATGGTCCAGTTATGTATTTAAGACTAAATCTTTACATATAGCTTTCGGGATTCCGTTCGATTCTCCGCCCTCCCTCAACCTCTCTCCTCAACCTTCCTGACAACACCGACCCTCAACCCTTCCCAGCAGCCTCCCTCTTCCGTCCTCACACCCTCCCCCTTGCGGTACTCTCCCATGTGGGTGATTTACAGCTGTTTTTAAGAGGATCCAGACGACGGCCATGACGTGATCTGGGAAGACCTTGACCTTAAGGGTCTCTGGCCGCTGGAACAAAAAATCTGTTAGAGATTTTTATTTTATTTTATTTATTTATTTATTTATTTATTTATTTTTTAGATTAACGATGGAAAGTGAAATGAGATATAGGAATGGGGAGTATGTGAAGGATTTTCTATTATTAATATTTCTATTATCCGAGGATGAACCCTATTTATATAGAACAAGCCCACCAAAGGGGCCACTAACTTCAAACTCAGTCTTCCAAAGAAGATTGAGTTTAAAAGAAGTAAAATAAAGTAATAAGAAATAGACACAGAAGAGTTCATATATTAGAGGAGAAAAGAATAATTTAAATGTTTCAATAAACAGATAAATGTGTAAGTGAGGTGCCAGGGAAATGCTGTAATGTGAAGTTCCTCTTTGATGTCTGACGAATGAGGTCTGTCGTGGTGGAAGGAGTTTTGCACAAGATGAAAGGAACCTTTGGATTGCGAGGATTTCAGACTCGGCGTCTAGAGGGGTCTAGTTGTGCCTCGTACGTCTCCTTACACCTAGGAATAGAATTATTATCACAATTCACAACTTTCTCTCCAGAGATGTGTATTCAAGTCGTCTCAAATAGGCCACCGAATTCTTTCTTAGAATAGGGAGGATAGCCCACTGAATTATTTAATACTTCTTTTCGAAATCCCAAGAGAGAAAGGACGTTTGTGTCTTGAAATGTATTACAAAATCCGTTCAGTGGTCTCCTAATTTTACAAGTGACTGACACCGATCAGGAGGTCGCTCTGTAATTAGTTTGTGAAAATCCTCTTTTCCAGTTAGACAGTTCGGGTTTTGAGCTGGTCAGTGGTGAGTGCGGCATTTAGCTCTCTCTCTCTCTCTCTCTCTCTCTCACTAGACATTTTTTTCAGCTGGGAAATATGCAATGGATATATGATTGGTTATAAACAAGAATTCTTTATTCGACAGAGAGTGAAGTTCATTGAATTTGAATCCATGAATAATCGCACCGCTTGTTTTTAAAAACGGAAAATCTGGTAATAATGTTTGCCTGAGTCCTGATCATGTGACGGCCATGAAATCATAGTCCAGAGAGTGCGCTGGTATTTAGGACATTTTTAAATATCGAAAACGATTCTTTGATGGTATTAGTTTTCTGTAAATATTGAGATGGATTTTCGTCTGTCCGTCCGCACTTTTTCTGTTCTTCTGTAGTCTTAAAAACTACTGAGGCTAGAGGGCTGCAGGTTGGTCTGTCGATCATCCACCATCCAGACATCAAACAGTAGTTTTTTTTTTTGTTTTTTTTTTTTTTTTTTTTTTTTTTTTTTAAGGTTCAAGTTACCCGTTAGTCATAATCGGTATAGGTGTCAACTATGCAGACCACCACCGGGCTGTGGCTGAAAGTTTCACTGGCCGCGGCTGAGTGTTTCACACAACATTATGAAATGTACAGAAAACTCGATTGCGCCGAAGACACTTCGGAGCATCTTTTACTAGTTGTGTTTTGCATTGAATCTATGACTAATTATATCTGTATTGTCTGAAAAGCTTGTCTTGTGGTGACTTGTCTGAATCTTTCGCTAATCTCGAAGAACTTTATCGTAGAGAGAGAGAGAGAGAGAGAGAGAGAGAGAGAGAGAGAGAGAGAGAGAGAGACCTTTCCTAACAGATTCATAAAAATCAAAAGTTTATAGACGAATTGTTCAGGTTTGCTCTGTGTAAGGATTCCTGAAAGTCAGTAGATATGGACTCCATTTCAGATATTTTAGTATACATATTTATCATTGCTTTCTCTTTAGTACTCCAAGTAGCTGGGTTGATTATCTTTCACACTCACTTAATGACATCAGGCTAACAGATGGCACTGGTTTACGTTGTGCTTCAGCTGACGCTCCGAGGTCCAATTTGAAGTCTGTGGATCCATTTATTGGTTGCCATTTTCTCCTATTTTTTTATTTCGATATATTTTGTTTGAATCTTTACTCACTCAAAAGAGATGCTTATAGAC
>NC_087214.1:25768841-25796341 GCF_015104395.2 Macrobrachium nipponense
GCAGCCGACACGCAGGGTCCACTACCCGACGAGAAGCGGTGATGGCGGGGCCGGCAGCAAGAGGGGCGTTCGTCAGCAGGGGCGGGGCGGCGCAGGGGCGTGTCAGCAGGGCGGCGGCAGCAGGGGCGGCGGCAGCAGGGGCGTCGTCAGCAGGGGCGGGGTCGTCGCAGGGGCGTCGTCAGCAGGGGCGTCGTCAGCCAGGGGCGTCGGCAGCAGGGGCGGGTCGTCAGCAGGGCGTCGTCGCAGGGGCGTCGTCACCGGGGCCGGCGGCAGCGGGGCGCGGCAGGTCGAGCGAAGTTGGCCCTCCTATCTGCCCTTTCCTCTAGGGGCAGATCTGCAGCTCGGGGCAGGGGGTCAGTTATGGAAGGCCACTCATCGGGATCGAAGTTGATGAGGGCATTCCCGGCTACCTCTAGGAACTGTATGTGGGTCAACCTCGGAAGATTGTCACCGCGGTACCCACAGTACAGTATGTAGGCATTTTGGAGGGCCAACTGAAGGATGTATTTGAGGAGCTTCTGTGTCCACCTTCTGGTTCTCCTGGCGAAGGGATAGTACTGGATGAGCTGATCAAAGAGATCAACTCCTCCCATGTGCCTGTTGTAGTGCCCAATGACAGTAGGCCGCTCGGTACGAAACTCCTCAAACACAACTCGGCCCTGTCGACGTGTCTTCTTCCGCTGTACGATCTCTTCTTGGATGGGTTCATGACTCGTCGTAATCATGGGACAAGTCGGACACCCTTCCAACAGATGACGAAGACAGTGCCCTTCCGCCGCCACTCTGTCTCTCCTCTTGCCAGGTGTTGCGGATGACTAGCGAACCTCTTGAGGACATTCGGGGCCCACGCATCAACCGAAGGGTACCACTGACGTGAACACCTGCTTCATACAGTTCCTGGGCCAGGGATACCGATTTATAATAATTATCCATAAACAGGTGATATCCCTGGTTACGGAAACGTCCCACAAGGTTGAATACAGTGTCACGCAGCGTGGAGAAGACCCCGGTATACACTGAAAAGTCCACAACGTATCCAGTGTTGGCCTCTGGTAATGAGAAAGAATTTCACACCATATTTCTTTGGCTTCTTGGGGTTATACACTTTTATACTAAGACGTCCTTTGTAAGGCATCATCCCCTCATCCAAAGACAGGTTCTTTCCAGGAATCACGAGATTACTACACCGCTCACGGATATAATCCAAACACTGTACGCACTAAAATGAGGCGATCACTGTTATTCCGGGGTATGGCCCTTCGGTTGAAGGCGTTTGAAGTACCCTGTCCATCGCCAGGAAATTATCACGGGACATAACGCCAGGCACATTCGGCATACATAAAAAATAATTTCTCCTCCAATATTGCCTGACGTCGACAGCAGGTGTCAAACCAAAATAAATGTGGAGCCCCAAAAAATGTGCCATGTCAATGAGGTTGCAACCCCGCCAGTAATACGACAAGGTCGTCTTCAGCTCATACCGGCAGTACCGAGCGTAGTCCACCGTCTCGTGTACCAGGTATTCCAGCAATTCCCGCGTCAGGAAAAGCTGGATGAACCCCAAAACAGTCAGGGGTACTAGTACGGTCATCCCAGGGGTTGCCGTGAAGGGGTGCATGTTAGAGGGGTGGGGTCCTCCATCCACCCCTCGTCACTCTCCGACGACCGACCTTCACCTTGGCTGCGCGGTGCGGGCACGATGCACACTACCCCCCCCAGTTGGCCCATCACCCTCACTTAGGCCCTCACTTTCTGTATCGTCCTCTGCGATAAAACTTGAGCCCGTATCCCCACCCTCCCCCTCCTCCTCAGATTCCCCCTCGTATGCACTGAATTCGAGCTCACTTTCGGGATGTGAGCCTCGAACGGACATTGGGGGCAAATATTCATCCTCACTTTCATCGGGACTGACGTCATCACCACTCGATGACCATCCGCCATCAAAATGAGGACTTGCGACATGTTCCCGATCAAGCTCCGAAAGATATTCGTCTATGTCCCTTGGTTGGAGGCCTCCCAAATGCCTATGAATGCCCCTAAGGACGCCCACATGCTTCCTAGGGGTAACCAAAGGCATACGATGTGTTCCCAAAACACTTTCAGCCACACATGGCCGCACAGAACGGCCTTGAGGCGCGGGGTCATGCTGTGTGCTTGGCCCCATCGCCAGCATCCAGGTCCAAAACTCGCCTTACACGATCCCTTCCGACGGGTAAAACGCGCCTTTCACGGTTCACACGTCGTTGAGACATATCTAGGAATGTCCTGTAGCAATACAAATGCTCAAAGTCTTGCACAAGTCCAGAAAAACACGCTTTTCACGAAAGATCGCTCTCGGATGGTGCGCTACTGATGCTGGCTGGAGCGAGAAGAAGGGATATCGCGCATGCACACCTGGGTCACGCTTCAAATCAAAACAAGGCCTTGATCCGTGAACTCCCAGCATTCCCCAAGGCGCGTGATTCAAAAGTTTTAGGCTGGTAGGCCTAAAAGTATTTTTCCGCGAATTTTAAAAAAAACTTTCGTATGTCGATGTAAAATACGTCCAGTCGGCACCCGACAGACAATTTATCTCGACGTAAAATACGTCCAGTCGGCGTTTAAGGGTTAAGATAATAAATGTTGCTCTTGTAGGAAGCAGAAGGGAAGAAATAGTCATTAAAAAGATACTCATTTCTTCAAGATATATATGGGAAGAGGTTGTCTGTAGGGTGTCACGGCCAACGAATTCTCCACTGAAATGCCGAGTGCTTTCCAAGTTAACAAGAAATAAAAATGCGTTGTGTGAGATCTCCATGACTGAAAATTCTTTGTAACAAAACGACCGTAAAGTCTTTGGCTAATGTTTCAGCTTTCATCCGTCGGTTGTGGTGTCAATTTTATCTCTGTTTTAACATCTCATAAAAAATGACATTTTGTGAGGCCGAAAGTGATCTGGAAAATGACCCCATGAAATATTGATTCTCTTGGACGAAGTAATCAATTATATTAGGTATCTTTCACGTCAACAGAAAAATTATTAGAACAAAGGAATCGCCAAAATCTTGGATTCGGTCATTTTAATATGAAGTCTAATACAAGCAGATAGAATGAGAGAAGTGAAGTAATCCGATTAACTTATCGTCGTGGAAAAACGTTCGCTGATAGGGAGAGGGAGAGAATGAAGACTCGAGTCTTGGGAAGTTATTTATTGAATATTTATTTGTGTAAATTCACTGGGATGTGAAGGAAATGATGGAGAATAGTAAAAAACTGTTGACAAGGTGTGTTTCCGAAGAGAGGAGAGAGAGAGAGAGAGAGAGAGCCATATTTTTCACAGAAATGAAGATCAGCCCACTATCTGTTATTGACAAATGACCAGCGTCAGATCACATTCCCAAACAGCCATCCATCACATCGGTGATCTTCCAGGTGACACCTATATTCTGGACGAATAAAAGAAGCGGAATTTATAAATGAAATCTCTTGTAGTTCTGCAAGAGATTAAAATCAGATTCAATATGGACAGAGTGACCCGCAATGAAATGGCTTTTATTTAATTGAGTAAAAGGGTTTTCAGAAATTGCTTTCATAATCTATAAAGGTGTTTTTTTTTTTTTTTTTTTTACAGGAGACTTATTGTAGATTTTTGTGATGTAATTCACTGAGGCTGAATTGCTTTGGTTGATTTGTAGTGACTGAATGGACGCAACTTTTGGATGAAGGTTTCCATCTGCAAATGAAATTTGGTTTTATTTTTTCGTGGAAAGTACAGAGATAGGGCATCGAGTCTCTCTCTCTCTCTCTCTCTCTCTCTAGAAAAAAATATTTTGTGATGGGCAACAAAATTGAGAGTAAAACGCCGAACGAGTGAGTTAAGTATATCTTATTTTACCAGGCCACTGAGCTGATTAACAGCTCTCCTAGGGCTAGCCCGAAGGATTAGATATTTTTACGTGGCTAGGAACCAATCGGTCACCTAGCAACGGGACCTACAGCTTATTGTGGGATCCGAACTACACTAATCGAGAAATGAATGTCTATCACCAGAAATGAATTCCTCTGATTCCGCGTTGGCCAAGCCGAGATTCGAACTTCAGACCACCGGATTGGCAGCCGAACGCGAAAACCACTTGTGCAACGAGGAACTCGAACGAGTGAGACATGATTGACATGTCGGAATGAGCAGCCTCTTGTGTGTGTGTTGCAAAGGCTATTGGCTTTCCTAAATAGATCATTGCAATTTGCTTGTTTTACCTTTTGACAACAGGTTTGTTTCTTTGCCAAAAATGTTTAAAGTTTTTTATGTTAATGTTGTTTTTAGTAACGCTCTGTCTGTGAGAGCAGCTTAAATAAGGAACTCGCCACTTTTGCAAACAAGTGCATTAACGGAATTCCATGCAGAGATTGTGATAAAGAATATATTGGTCAAAGTGGCAAACTATTTGCATCAAGATTAAATCAACATAAATATTGTTTTTGTGTAGGAAATACATCGAGTGCCCTCTTTCTGCAAAGGAAATTTTATCTTGTAGAGATATTATTAGAAGAAACATTATAGAATCTAGTAATATAAAATGTAAGTCAAGTAGTGTTTTTAATATTAGAACGGACAGTATAAACTAGATAACTGGCTTCCGAAATGTATTGTTGACAACTTCGTAACTATGTAATTGACTGCTTAGTAGTTCCATTTCCGTTTGTAGTAGTTGTCCTTTAAGCATAATTCTGGGCTGTGGACCATTTGCTTCTTGACTTGGCTGTTTGATTGTTCAATATTTTACTTTTTTTCGTTTTTATGTTTGCCTTTCATATTACGAAGCTGTTTTTCATTCTTTTATATACTGTACCCTGATGAGGTTTATCAAGAATACACGAAAGCGCTAGGTACTGCTGCTTTTCAGTTTTCCTGCTGGCTTTTGATATACATTCATGCATACCTACATACATACATGTATATATATATATATATATATATATATATATATATATGATATATATATATATATATATATTGTAACAAAAAAAACTCTCTCTCTATGGTAAGGATTTACGAGGAGAATATCATCAGGAAACAGTGACAACTCACTATAACTTAAAATGTACTTTAATAACAACTAGTAAGGAAATTAAAGTCACAAACAGAACATTAAACAAATTACGGACGCTTTACACAAAAGCAAAGACTCGCTATACAGCACTTCATCAAGACTACTAATCACTAATCACTGCATTTTACAGTATAATACCCAAGTCACAAAGCTTTACATCAACACAACATATAATTCACTAACATCAAAAAGTTAGTGGCAACCAACGTTACATCACACAAGAAAACGTCCAAATGGATAAACAGTACATTACCATATATTCCTCAAAACTTGATACACTATTATAATCACTTGTTTGTTTCAGCTCCAACGAAAATCGTCGTTTTGGGCCTTTATATACCAGACTCACGCTAGACATCCATGGACCAAATATCATTGTTTCGGTACATTATCCTTGGCGACTACCGCCTACGCCAAGCGCTACTGCCATCTGTTGTCTAGTGTACACTTTTTTTCTATGCAAATATCAATTTTCAACCTTTTCTGCAATTTTACATTCAATAAATCAATATTCCTTTACATTCCCCCCCTTTTAACTCAGCGGCTCTCTCCTCAGTCCATTCTGAATTTTCACTCTTACAGTCTTAAACATTAGCTACTTCCATTTAGCAACTGTCGGAGACTGCCACGTCGTTGGTAACAAGCACTTTCCTTTCGATAGTCTGTACACATTCTTGCACTTCCGTCAGGTTTGTCGACTAGAATACATGGGCTAGCCCATTCACTATGGCTTTCCTCTGCTAGTCCGTGTTTCAGTAAATAAGCAACTTCGGTCTTTAACTGTTGTTGTTGCCTCGGCGACATTCTGTATGGACGCTGACTTATTGGAGTCTTCTCTCAACCTGATTTTTATGTTGTACTCCTTTTATCCTTTTAGGATGGTCTGAAAATAGATCTGAAAAGTTTTGAATTAGCACTTTAAAATCATGCTGCTGTTCATCAGATAAATGAATACATAACTTCCTAAATTTTTCATCATCACTCAAATAATCTGTATTTTTTAATCTAAGTTCAATTTCTTCTTCAACGTCTTTTTCATCATCCTCTTTTGCAATTGACAACACTCCACTGGATTCGTTATACTTCTTTAATTTGTTAATATGGAAAGTTTTAACTTTCCTCCGTCCTGTAGGAAATTGAATTCGATAATTAACATCACTTACTTTTTCCTTCACCGTGCAAGGTCCTATATACTTCTGGTTAAAAACCTTACCAGCTGTAGGGAGATACACTAGAACCTATCTCCTATGTCGAGTTCACGTTTTGCAGCCTTTTTGTCGTAATTTCTTTTCATCTCTTCTTGTACTACTTTAAGATTCTCATGTGCTACTTTCCATATTTTCTTTATTTTTTCCTTCATTTCTTGTAACGTGCTAGAATCCTTCTCATCTGAAATCAACTGATTCTTTATCACCTCCATGGGTGACCTTACCCGATGGACATATACTAACTGAAAAGGAGAATAACCCAACGATGAATGTACGCTATCACGAACAGCAAATAGCAACATTGGTATGTAGACATCCCATTCCTTTTCATTTTCACAACAGTACGTGCGAAGCATGGTTTTGAAGGTTCGATGAAATCGTTCGACCACTCCTTGGCTCTGTGGGTGATAAGGAGACTATAAACAATGCTTAATATTCTGACAGGCTAAAAATGAGGTAAACTTTCTAGACGTAAAGTTGGTTCCTTGGTCGGTTTGAACTTCTTTTGGCAAACCTACCAGCGAGAAGAACTTGTTAAGCGCTTCAATTATCTTATCAGCACTCACAGTTCTTAAAGGAATAGCCTCTGGAAATCTGGTAGCACTACACATAATTGTCAGCAAATACTAGTTACCTTTGCTAGACCTAGGCAGAGGTCCTACACAATCCAAAACCAGTTTCTCAAAGGGTTCTCCTGGAACTTCAATGGGTTGCAATGGCATCACCTTAGGGTCATGTTGAGCTTTACCTACTTTTTGACATAAATCACAATTTTTACAATATTCACTACAATCTTTCTGCATCTTAGGCCCAAAAAAATACCTTAATAATTTCTCATAAGTTTTGTTTATACCTAAATGACCAGAATAACTACAGTCATGAGCAATACCTAGAACAAAATTCCTATAACTACTTGGAATGACCACTTGTTCTACAACATCATTAACATTTCTACTCGTGAACTTCCTCATTAGGATTCCATCCTTTAAAAAGTAACACTTGCCTTCCTTCTCGATATCATTTATATCAACAAGGGCATTATCTCTTATTACCTTCAAATTATCATCTTCAATTTGAGATTTAACAAATTCTTCCTTATTAACTTTCAGCATTCGCAAAGGAGTACTGACTTTACTTACTTGTAGTGTTTCCGGACTATCTTTAAACAAGTTTTGTAAATCCAAACCGTCGTCATCATTTACCTTTCCTTCGGCACTCTTACTTCTTGTAGTAACTGCACAAGCAGGAAATAAGTTTGGAAATTTACATTCAACTTCTGTAATAAATGAAGAATTAAAATAAAGGATTTTTCTAGTCAAAATTGGGA
The DNA here is from genome assembly GCF_015104395.2 of Macrobrachium nipponense. NCBI lineage: Eukaryota > Metazoa > Arthropoda > Malacostraca > Decapoda > Palaemonidae > Macrobrachium > Macrobrachium nipponense. The sequence continues at coordinate 25,776,467 of NC_087214.1, forward strand.
TTACTGCTACCAAAAACTTGTCTCCAACTACATCATTTCCAAGAATTAACTCTACTCTGACACTGTGATTTCTCTCACCAAAGCAATTTTAACATATCCCGAAAATAATTCCGGAGTTTCTAACCTTACTTCTACTAATGGAGCTGAAAAAACTCAGGTCCAAACCCACGCAGAAGTACATACTCTCCAGTATTCCTTCCACTGGTCATACATATTTTTTATCATTACAGACTGTACCGCTCCGGTATCTCTTAACCACCTTACTTTCCTTTTTTCAACACAAGGGAGGTGTAACCAACCATCTCCCATAAAAGGGTCATACAATTCAGTACCTTTGGATGTGGACTTCTCTTCAGGTAATCTCACTCCATTTCCTTTTACAATATTCTCAATACAACCAACATTACTAACATTTTGAACATCATTGTTACCTATTTTGTAACCTATATTCTCATCAACATCACATATATTATTACTGTCGATGCTATCGTTACAATACCTCTTACCTGGCCTAAGGGGAGAAGCAAACAAACAAGGACCTCTGTCACAACATGCTTGTGGTTGATTCAACAATGCAATGGTATTTTCAGGTTTATGATCATCCTTAAAATGTACAGGTTTATCTTTAACTTTATTTACCACTTGAATTGGACGGTTTATTGTGCGATGTGGACAACTCCTACTGATGTGTCCTGGTTTTGGCCGCAACTGAAACATACAAAATCTCTAAAATTTTCGCCTATATTTTGGAAACTAGGTGTAAACTGATCATTTACACTGTATCCTGCTTTTCCAGCACTAACACTAGGACCAGAATTATATTGACTTGCCCCTCTACCACCTCTATTAAAGGATTTATCATAGACTCCACGAGATGATACCTGTGAACTCGTAGTCTTATCTTGTGCCTTTTAATTTTGCCGCTCTTCCCAAACTCTGCTTCTTCCAATTTTAGGAGTGACGTCAGTATTATATAGCTTATGGGTCAATGCATAATTATCAGACAATCTAGTGGCTTCATCCACATTATCTACATCACGTTCATCCAAATATGTTTTAATAAGTGGATTAATACCATCCTTGAACTGCTCAAGCAAAATAAGTTCCTGAAGTTTACCGAAATCACCATTAACTTCTCGGGCATTCATCCACCTATCATACCACAGGCGTTGTTCCCGTGCATACTCCATATGAGTAACGACTGTCTCTTTTATCCAGCTTCTGAACTTCTCTCTATACCTCTCTGGCACCCATTCATAAGCTTTCAAAACTTCAGATTTAACTCTCATAATCCTTAGAATCATCTAAAGATAAGGCAGCAAATACTTCCCTAGCCTTTCCTCGAAAGGAGGTTTGAACCACGTGCTCCATGACGTTCTCGGCCATTCACGCTGTTCTGCTACTTTCTCAAATTGTAAAAAAAATGCATCCACTTCATTTTCAACAAAAATTGGTACACTTTTTACTGCATTGTCTATTCTAAAAGATTTTGGAATTTCTCTGGACTTTTCTTCTACTTTTCAAGTTTCTTCATCTCTAGCTCTATCCTCTTTTCCTCAACCTCTTTCTCAGCTTCTATCTTCTTTTGCTCAACCTCAATCTTCCTAACCTTTTCAGCTCTCTCATTTTCTAACTTCTTTAGTTCAACAGCTTTCTCATTCTCTAATCTAACTATTTGCAAATGAATCTGCATCTGCTCAACACTCATCCCTTCATAAAAAAGTTTGATTTGGACTTTTTTTTGGTTTAACCTTGCGTGACTTGGTTTTTTCACGTACGGCTTTGGCACCTTCCTCTTCACTTGCACTACCCTCTGTATTATTCTCACTAGCGCTTTGCTGGCTATCAGTTTCTTCCTCTTCCCAACTCATTAGTAACAACCCTTCCTTATCAGACAAAATGCCTAAAGTCATTAGCGCCTCACTTTTATTGAGATTTCTTGCTTCCTTGCAGATTCTGATACTTCTACACTATAGTACCTAGCTAGAACAATCCAGTCTATTTTAGTTATACCTTCTAACTTTTCACCACTAGGACTACGTATGAAATCTTTCAAATCAAACATCTTTAATAACCTGCTCAAAATAACACAGCAAGACAAATATAGCACTAACACTATCACAACTCTCCCCCCTCTCTAAAGTACATGGAAGTACTGAAAAGCAATTAACAGTAGGGATACGTCAAGTTATGGTCGAATACGCTCGACATGAATAAAGCACAATTAATAAGGATACGTTCGGGTTTCGTTCGACAGAATGAGTAAACACTGAGTATGTATATGTTCGAGTTTCGTTCGATAGAATGAGCAAAAACTGAGTAGGGATACGTTCGGGTTTCGTTCGACAGGCCCCCATGTAACATAAAAAAAAAAATCTCTCTCTATGGTAAGGATTTACGAGGAGAATATATCAGGAAACAGTGACAACTCACTATAACTTAAAATGTACTTTAATAACAACTAGTAAGGAAATTAAAGTCACAAACAGAACATTAAACAAATTACGGACGCTTTACACAAAAGCAAAGACTCGCTATACAGCACTTCATCAAGACTACTAATCACTAATCACTGCATTTTACAGTATAATACCCAAGTCACAAAGCTTTACATCACAACATATAATTCACTAACATCAAAAAGTTAGTGGCAACCAACGTTACATCACACAAGAAAACGTCCAAATGGATAAACAGTACATTACCATATATTCCTCAAAACTTGATACACTATTATAATCACTTGTTTGTTTCAGCTCCAACGAAAATCGTCGTTTTGGGCCTTTATATACCAGACTCACGCTAGACATCCATGGACGGACAAAATATCATTTGTTTCGGTACATTATCCTTGGCGACTACCGCCTACGCCAAGCGCTACTGCCATCTGTTGTCTAGTGTACACACTTTTTTCTATGCAAATATCAATTTTCAACCTTTTCTGCAATTTTACATTCAATAAATCAATATCCCTTTACAATATATATATATATATATATATCTATTATATATATATATATATATATATATAGTATATATATATATTACTATATAGATATAGTATATATATATATATGATATATATATCTATATATATATATAGATATATATATATATATATATATATATATATATATATATATGATATATGATATATATATATCTATATATATATATAATATATATATATATATATATATATATATATATATATATATATATATTATATATTATATATATATAATATATATATATATATCATATTATATATAACTAGAGATATATACATATGTTATATTATAATAGATATATATATATATATATATATAATTAAATTAATATATATATATAATAATATTATATAATATATTAATATATATGTATATATATATCTATATATATTAATATATATATATAATATAAATAATATATATATTTAATATTATATATATATATTAGGTATTAATAATATATATATATATATATATATATATATATATAATATATATATATATAGATATCATAATATATATATCTATTCATATATATAATTATTTATATTAGTAATTTTTTATCTGGTTTTGCGAGGCTGTTTATTAAATATCCGTACGTAGCTAAGTATTGTAAATTATTTATAATAGTTAACCTGCGTAGACTATTGATTTTAATCAACTTTACAAGTTAAGGTTCATTTTGTAACTTGAGATTGACAGAGTGAGGGAGAGAAAGGAGCTTGGAGCATCATCCGCTTTGTGTAGATTTTGTATAAATCGGTTAAATTGTTGCCTGTTTCAGCAAACTGCTTGTGAACTCTCTCTCTCTCTCTCTCTCTCTCTCTTCTCTCTCTCTCTCTCTATCTCTCTGCTCTCTCTCTCTCGCTCTCTCTCTGTTGCGAGTAATTCCTATGCTACCCGTTTCCCCAGCCTATTCTATTCACTGTGCAGTATTGGTACTTCGTATTGTTCCCGGATTAAAAATGTTTCCGAGAACTCTCTCTCTCTCTCTCTCTTTCTCTTTTATGCCTGACGAACGCCTACATTATTTTTTACCTTATTCGTTTGCTCTTTTTAACCGTGTTCTGTAAATAAACAAACACAAAGACTTGTTCGTTGTTGATATTTCGTTTTCTTTTTTTATTGTAGAATTTGTATTTTCCGAATTCTTTGGAAATGGCGTCATGTCCACAAATAAAGAAGGGTTTAATTAAAGTTACTCTTGACAACAAGTCGACGACTGTGAGTGGAGAAGAAACCTTTGGCAGAAGTTGGATAATAGTATGAAGCAGTGGTGATTCACCTGAGGGGACGAGAAAAGCGGTCTTCTAAAACATGTCATCAACACGCATTGGCATTTTGTCGCATACTTATCACTAACAAGTTGGACACAAGTCGACAACTGTATGTGAACTCATTGGGGAGCTAAGCTTTGGTAGATGCTTGATAACAGCTTTAAGCATTGGGGATTCTCCTTAGGGGACGAGAAAAGCGGCCTTCTAAATCATGTCATCAACACATGTCTGCAACTTGTCACATACTGCTGACAGGTTGACAACAAGTCGACGATTGTGAGTGGAGAATGAAACTTTGGAAAATGCCTGATAACAACAGTGGTTAAAAGTACCAATGGGTCATTGTCTTGTTTCCAGTAAGTCAACAACTTGTATTTAGCCTTTTCATTCTATGTGAAGTGAGTTGGCAGCGCGTTTATAACATTTTACTTAATTTTGTGTTCATAATAATTAAACTTGTGGTAGAAATTTCTCAATTGATGTTTTTGCTTCGACAATTTTTAACAAAACACCATGACACTTGTGTCAACTCAGACCTTGACACTTACTTTCCATTTCGTGATTTGGCTGTTGGGCCTTATTGTAACTCATGCCCAATCATCATTCCATTATCAACATTCCATTATCAACCCCTTCTTGTAAATGGCCCTTATTAATCTCTCTCTCTCTCTCTCTCTCTCTCTCTCTCTCTCTCTCTCTCTCTGCTTCTTTCATTCGATTATGAGCGTGTCTCTCCCCTCGCCTTTGTTTTGGTAATCTCCTCACTTCTCTCTTCATTTTAATCCCGATTCCCCAAAACAGGTGGACCAGAAGTCAGTTTCCGGGTAGTTTCCTCAGTTGGTAGCTTCCCTTTAAATATATAATATCATTATATATATATCCCCAATATATATATATATATATATATATTATATATTATATATATAATATATATATAGATAGTTATATATTATATATATATATTATTGTAGGTATATATATATATATATATATAGATATATATATATTATATATAATATATATATATATATATATATATATATATATATATATATATTATGTATATAATAATATGATATATATATATATATAATATATATATATATATATATATATATATATATATATATATATATATATATTATATATATATATATATGACTAGTAAAAATGTTCTGTAACAACAGAATTCCATCTAATAAAAGGAGCCCATAAAAACACCAAAGTATAGAGAGAAAAGTACTATATTTCAGAGACTGCTGTCTCCCTCTTCAGGTAGATGAATGAGAAAAGTTTACAGAAAAGGTGGTATTTATACCAAAGGTCCATCCACAGGCAAGCCAATTTAGGTCACCCCCGCTGATAATCTTCCTTTAATCTTCTTAAGTGTTGGTTGAATGAAAACCTTGTCGATCGTATCTGAAATCCATGCTCCTTTTGGGATGTTCATTACCTGCCTCTCTTTTATTAAGGCCGATTCCATCATTTGACTCTTGTACCGGCAGTTGCTGCTATAAATTACACGTGACAAATTCCAGTTTATTCTATGGTTATGTTCATTTATATGGTTGAAAATAGCCGAGTTCTGTTGTCCATACCTAACTGACTGTTTGTGTTGTATTAATCTCTGGGGAAGTGATTTACCTGTAAATCCGATGTAAGTTTTTGCTTTCCGAAGCTGCGATGAAGCGTTCGAAAGAAAGAAACGAAGAAGTTAATAAGGAAGATACTGAATTCATTTTAATATTATTCTAAATTCCTCTGTCGCACCAGTTTTAGAGATCATTCAGTTATTCTGCTGCTCCTCCGTTTTAGTTTTCTTTTACGGCCATTTGTCTCTACGTCCGTTCGTCCTTTTTCTGTCCGCCATCAGATCTCAAAAACTACTGAGGCCAGAGGGCTGCAAATTGGCAAGTTGATCATACACCCTCCAGCCATCAAATATACAAAATGCAGCCCCCTAGCCTTAGTATGTTTTATTTTATTTAAGGTTAAAATTAGCTATAATGGTGCGTCTGGCAACTATATAGGACAGGTCACTAGCGGAACGTGGTTAAAGTTTCATGGACTGCGGCTCATACAGCACTGTTCCGAGACCACCGAAAGTGTCGAGTCAAAGGCTATTTTGACTCGACACTTTCAAAAGGTGTCAAGTTTAATGTCTGTCGCTACATCGATTTGAAGGGAATTCGGCCTCAAACACTTTGGCGTTTGTCATCCTGATTGAAGCCGAGGTCTGGAAACTGGAAAAACTGGAAACCTCCCGTTAGACTGAGTTAAGTCGTAAGAATATCGTTTCCTGCAGCCGTGTGGCGCTAAGATTGATCTCTCTCTCTCTCTCTCTCTCTCTCACACACACACACACACATGGAATAAACTGCCACCAGAATTTGTAAACAGAAACCAGTGGAAGAATTTAAAAGGAAAGCTAGACAAAATCATTGGGACACTGAATGAACAGTAAAACCTGCTCCTGCAGATAAGTGGGCAGCACACGATGTCTCCTCGGAGGGAGTAATAAGTCTTTGAGACATCCTAATCCTTGTAACTCCTTGTAAATCTCTCTGTGGTTCCTTGAATGCGACATTCTCCTCTCTCTCTCTCTCTCTCCATCTCTCTCTCTCTCTCTCTCTCTCTCTGCACTTAAGGTTACAGTTCTTTTAAACGTAGAGGAGCAGGCGCATTATAATTCTTAGCAGTTTCCTTTTAAGGAAAACCGCCTGGTATCAGTGAATTCACTAGTGCAGCCTCTCAAAGCGTTGTAGAATAAGTTTTAATGACAACTAATAAAAGAACCCACTTATTAGAAATGTTGGGACGAACTATAGACAGGGCCGTATTTTTAAACTACCACCTTCGACGAAGAAGCGCTTCGTCCCCGAAATGGTATGCCGCGAAGCGCCTCTTCGTGCCCAAGGCGAAGATGATCGAAGTCTGAACATTTTTCGAAACGAAGAGGCGGTCTTGACCATCTCTTCGCTAACCGCTTCGTACATTTTTTGTAAAATTAAAAGAGAACCGCATAATTAATGTCATGATTGGAACGTATAACACGTGCCAAATATTTTAGCAGTCCATATTTTTCAGTACTTCAATGCATATATGGTCTTATTTACATTTTTGTAAAAGACGGTCTTTGTACTTAAAAGACCTCATGTTCCCAAGTTCCTGCCTGTCTGCAGTTTATGAACTTCAGAAAGCTGTAACAGAATCGTCTTTCACCTCCGCTTGGCTCTTGGAATTAATTTAATCAGCACAACGTATTTTAGTTCGGCAAAACAACCATTACAAAATAAATGAAGATGAAAAGAACGACAGATTCACGAACTTTTCGAAACTATTTCCAACCAATCGGCTTTAAGGAGTGGTCGTGACGTAATCAGGCGGCGGGCTAAGATGTAAAAGTCAGCTGACTCTGCTGTAGTAATTGTATTAATGCACAAAACGACTGTGAAAGTGATAAAGTTTATATATAATATATATATATATATATATATATATATATATATATATATATACATATATATATATATATATATATATATATATATATATATATATATAGTATATATATATGTATAAAGTGAGATAGAATGTTTGTGTATCATTCCAGCATACCAACTCTCCCGCTGAGTTGCTTTTCGTGAAAGCCCTTCGCCGATGTTTTTAAAATACCGCTTCTTGATTTCACGAGCAGGGTCTTCATCGAACAAAGAAGGTGGTAGTTTCAAAATACGGCCCCTAAGAGAGGTCTGATTACCCTAAATTAGGGTATTTTACCCCAATGTAGAAGCACTGGTCTGTTTGTTTACCTCTTCCAGCATGCTAACTGTCTCGAATAACGCCTCTTCGAAGAAGACCTTCGTCATTGTTTTTAAAATGCCGCCAAACGAAGAGATTTCACGAAGAGCCTCTTCATCGAAGGGGAAAATAGTAGTTTAAAATTACGGCCCAGAGGCTCTTGGCAATTGTTAGGCCATTCAGTCAATTTAGCTCCTCTCGGATTTTAATCACCGTTCCCGCCAAACCGATAAGGTGTTTTCGTATAGTAGACGCCTCTAAGTATAAACAGAGAGAGAGAGAGAGAGAGAGAGAATTTAATAAGACTTCTTGATAATAACTGTTAGATATCTTTATAGTGAAGTCTTCAGTTATATTAAAGTTCAAGATTCGGATGGTTTTCATAGGAGCTTATTGCGAGAGTTCATTACACACACACACACACACACACACACACACACACACACACACTCAGAGTTATAGCAGATTTAACGACGCTAGGCTAATTGTGGAAAGTACAAATTTAATGACCCTTAACCTCTGTAGCCGTTTCCTTTACCAACTGATTCGAAAGTCTTACATCAAATGTGTTTATCGATGGAGACAAAGCTTGTTGTGAGGCAATTCACTTGAAAAGAAAAACCACAATATTATTGTTTCGGTTTCACGATACAACTGTTCAAATAAGATATTTGGCGGTTGCCAGACGGCCTCGGAATAGACTAAGTGTTAGAACAACCGTGTTTTGTTTGATATCAGTGATGTCAAGTGCCGAATTTTGCCTTAATTCAATAACGTAGACCAATTATATTAATTTTGTTTTAATAAGAGATTTTATAGCCTCTTAGGCCTCGCTAAACATTAGGCTATCAAGTACAAACAACTCAAGGCAGGACTAAAGTTGATTTTCAGTGTGTTTAGATGGTTGAGAAGGTGCGAAGCCTTCTGCTATGTGGGAAATATGAAAGGTTTTTGGCTTCTCCCTTATAATTCTTCTCTTTTGAGTTATTGGTCTTTATTCTATCTGTCTACCCCTTCGCACTAACCTTCATCTTTATGAGAGAGAGAGAGAGAGAGAGAGAGAGAGAGAGGGATTAACCAGGGTAACAGAAATGCAGTGTAGTCTACAGGAAAACTTCAAAAATAAACGCAATTAAAGGTTGTTTGATAATTCTTGCGTGGTTTACCAGTTTCACCTCATTAGTAACTTTTCCCTAGTGATGCCCTAAATTTATTCCCAGAGGCTTAGTGACCCCAGACCCATGGATCCCTAGTCCCTAGCCTCAGGGGTCATCCCTTATACCCCGAAATAGCACCGAAGTCGAGTGTCACAGAAGGACCCTCATGCAACACGACGTCGACTTCCTTGAAGTCGAAGTTCTGGCAATAATTAATTCCATTGGGGGCTGGTGTTGTTGTTGGTTCCTGGAGTGGTGGAGGGGGAGGGGAATGGTTAGTTGGATTGCTCTTCTCCTCTGGGGGGCGTTTAATCACCATTAAAGTAGGAAGCAGGAAGGTCATAGATAATGCCAGTATCCTGAGGCAATTTTGATGGATGTCCGCTGTCCTTGGCTGACGCGATTCTCTCTCTCTCTCTCTTTTCTTTTCTTTTCTTTCATCTCATGAATCTAGTAAAATATGGAAATGAAGGGTGGTGCTTTCTCTCTTATTTAAGGTTTAAAATCTCTCTCTCTCTCTCTCTCTCTCTCTCTCTCTCTCTCTCTCTCTCTCTCTCTCTCTCTCTCTCTCATGAATGTAGTAAGATATGGAGATATGGAAAGGCAGGGTGGTGCATTTATCTCTGATTTAATGAAGATTGGGTGAATATTCTCCCTCCGCTTGAAATGTTGGCTCAGGAAATATTATTAGAGTTCAGGAACTCGCTGCTGACTTTTGCAAAGAAACTTGTTCTCACATTTATAACTTTTATTGATTTTGGGTCATTTCTTTTGAGGAGCCTCCTTTAGTAGGACCAGATTTCGTCTTTTGTAGATTGTAAATTTTTTTAGATATTTCGCTTCAGCTTCCTTCTGTCCCCTGTAGAGGGGTAGTGCTGTCAGTGCACCTCATGCGGTGCACTGTAGGCATTACTTAACGTTCTTGGCAGCGTGCCCGTCTTCCTTTCCTCTCTCTCCTAACAATTGTTTGATAGTGCAAATGCGAGGATTTCCTCCAGTCACACCTTTCAAGCCTTTTACTGGCAATTTCCGTCTCAGCGCAGAGTGGCCTCATAGGTCCCAGTGCTGCTTGGCCTTTGGCCGAAATTCTATATTCAATTTAATTCTTTCTTTGTCTGGTATTATAAAGCAGCTGTCCAATATTCATCGTGCTGTAGGTCGGCAACGGAATTTCGGGCTGGTGTTATCAAAGGCAACTGGTTATCAGGGACAGGCTGGGGTCGTCAACAGGTATACAGGTGTGTCTCGTAGGTTGGGAACAGGCCGTGCTTTATAATACCAGCGTGCCAGAAAGACAAATCATAAGGAGAATTGAAAGAATTTCATATAAAATCAATTCTGTGAATTCTGCCATTATTTTTAATAAAACATGTTATGTTTGGAAAGAAGGTATATTTCCAGCATACATATTTTATTATTTTATTATTATTATTATTATTATTATTATTATTATTATTATTATTATTATTATTATTATTACTGAGGGAACCTCGGTGTTTTGAGACTGAAAAATACGTGGACAAGGAGCTGAACATATATAGGTATAGTACAAAGCTGTCGGAAACATCATCCTACTAGAAGTGGGAAAAGATACAGAGATGGAAGATGATATATATATAAATTATATATATATATATATATATATATATATATATATATATATATATATATATATATATATATATATATATATATATATATATTACAGAGATCCTAATCTCGGTACTTCTTAAAAGGGTCTGGTAGCTTGGTCGTGCATCTAAGGATGCACTGCAACATCCATTTTCTCTCTCTCTCTCGCTCTCTCTCTCTCTCTCTCTCTCTCTCTCTGTCGACAACCCCCCCCCCCCCGTTCTCCATTACCTAAGGCAATTAAATCAGACTCGTGAAATACAAAAAATACATTTATTTAAGAGCAAAGCATTAGCTAAATAAACTCAGATTCTTAACAAAATGATTAAGTGAATGATTGAACTCAGATAGCCCACTCCATATTTCTCCTACAATAACCAATATTATTTTAGTCATAAAACTGGGCACAGTCATAGTCTGGTAACACCACGAAACATTAGTTAAGTTCCCATTTCTAAAAAAGTCACCATATCGGCCCCCTTGTCTCAGATCAGTTCCCACTTGTCTCAGAATCGCCTATAAGAATACAGGAGAACATATTGTTAAGCAAAAGATTAAAAAGCAAAATAAAAAGTCAAATGGAATAGAACATCTTTGAAATAATATTCAAAATACAATCAAGCCACACCTTTGGCTAAAGAATAAGTATGCTTACCCTTTCAACACAGAATTCACACACACTTCACCAAAAATTCTTTCGAAGAAGCTGTCTTGGCTCTTCGCCTCTCTTGTACAGATCTCCCCTCTTGGTTTCCTTACTTTCTCGTTATGTAGGGAAAAAGCTCACACGCACACACGAACTAACACACATTGTCTACGCCTAAGTAACTGCCTCTAACCAGTTTCAGAAGGCACCTCTTCAACCGCCCATGCATAGAAACAGGACATGGCACTGATCTGCATAGGTAGCAACTTTGACATCGCGCCACCCCAGAAAGATATATCAGCATTTCCTAAGCTTGTCACTTCGGGCCACTGTCTCCAAGGAGAAGCTAAATTGACGATTTCTGCATTCTAAGAAATGTCACAGGACATCACCTTACAACGGTGTCTTAAATATATTATTAATTCCTCTTTTTATATAACAGGTGCTCGGCCACCCCACATAAAACAGCTTATACATATAAAAAACAAGAGCATAAAAAAAATGTAACACTCACGCCGTCAATGAAAGAAGATCATACTGCAGACTTTTGTGTATGAATAAACACGCGAATACACACATACTTGCGTGTGTAAGAACGACCCGGCACTCGAGCAAGAAAGCAATTTGGCAAACGTGCACTCAACTGAGTGACCCATTGCTTGCAGCGTGTCTCACGACAGACGAAAATAATGATCCTAATTGAGTTTACATAAATAATGCCCAGTTTCAATTCAATTTGGGCGATTCTGTATTTCTAAAGTATAGTCAGTGTTTCTTTAATAGGCTATAAAGTTGAGAGAGAGAGAGAGAGAGAGAGAGAGAGAGAGAGAGAGAGAGAGAGAGAGAGATTCAAAAGCAAAGATTCCACGTATACTTCCAGCTCGCTCTCTCTCTCTCTCTCTCTCTCTCTCTCTCTCTCTCTCTCTCTCTACAGACATCCATCCCAAGAGCAGTATCTCAGGAGGCGTCGTAATGAACCCCACCTGTTGAGCCACAGGCTCCTTCCTTCTTCGTTCTCGTCCTGTAAAAAAGTCTACGATGTCAAAATCATTATTAATTCAGTAGATTCTGTAATGAAGTCATTCTTTCCCCCATTAATTCTTGAAGAAATGGTTAATTTGCGAATAAAATTTTTGATTTATTGTAAGGAATTTTCAAATGCAGGTTGCATCTTGAATCCCCTGTCAGTGGAACCTGTCACCACGACTCTTCATAAGGCAAGATTTGCGCTTTCCGACTTTCCTCTGATTTTCAGACGTCCCGATAAATTGGGCGATGGAATAATGAGAGAGAGAGAGAGTGTTTCTATTTTTGGATGATGATTTATGGCCATGGATCACATCATCTCTCAACTTCATAATAAAATAACATCAATGCATCTGGACCCTGAGAGTACTACTGGTGTCTCGTTCAAGTATTTCCACTTTCAACTATTCAAATATAATTCGGAAACCATGGCTAATCTTGCGTTTTTTATTTTCCAAGGTCGTTTTTTATTTAGGAGAGAGAGAGAGAAAATTTCAAAGTCGAGTACCTAAGTATATGTTTAGCTTTCTCTCCCAGCGCCATCTTGCTTGTTCTCATTCCCGAAGTCATTTTCAGTTAATAACTGAAGGGAGATATTGCAGGGGCAAAGGTTAGTTGGTTCTCTCTGAATATTTCTGTTGGGGGGAATCCTGGATATATACGTCGGTAATCTACATTGAAACCCCCCCCCAAACCCCCGCCCCCCTTTCCTCACTCTCTCTCCTCTCTCTCTCTCTCGTCTCTCTAACTCATCTCTCTCTCTCTCTCTCTCTCTCTCGAAAATATCACCTCGTGTTGAATCTTAAACTTGAGGCAAACTCAACAATTGTACTGTTCTCTTTGTGGTCCTAAAATTTGCATATACCAATTTTCAGAGATCAAGAACTTATAATTATATTAAAAAAACAATTTTCTTGGGCAATTTTTCAATTTTGTATTTAAATATATTCTATGTTTTCGTATATATATCCTGGTCCTTGTGACTTTTCACTTCACTTTCACAGCTCCTCAGAACACCACCACAAATTAGATATTAATATGCTATGCAGACTCATGAATTGATAAAAGACTTAAACACAAGACAGTAAAATCATATTGGAATCTATAGTTAATATTGACAGACCAATCAAGACGTTTACACTCCACTGATTTTGCAGGTAAGGGTAATTTTCAGTCCAGTTTCTAGTTGGAAGCATCATGCCAAAAGAGAGAGGAGAGAGAAGAGAGAGAGAGAGAGAGAGAGAGAGAGAGAGAGAGAGAGGGGAGTGGGGGGTGTTTTCATGGGCGTTCGTATCGTCAAGTGTCTCACGTAACCAAACAAAACACGATTAAGGTGCGCGATGAAACGCAACCTTTGTTCTCTGATATCAAATTGAAAAATGTACATTAAAACAGCGAATGAAACAGCAACAACAATAATTCCGAAATACAATTTGGGCACAATTTGTTCGTTCCCCAAACACTCGGTGCAAAGCTGAAACCCTTTTCAGAGTAAACGGAAATAGAAATAGAACGTAATTTGGGCAATTATTCTTGTCCGACATGACAGGGTCAGGTGCCAGTTCAGGGGTAAATGACAACAGTGTTGCCAACACCCTCCCCTCCATCCACCCCACCCCCCTTCTCCCAGAGTCAGGATGACAAAGAGTTGAGATGTTCTAGGAACACACTTCCAGCCATTTTGTCAATTGTTGTGAGATTTTAGAGATGGGATCAGTTCATGATATTATTTCCTGTTTGTTATCTTCTTTTGACCATCCCAGGTCACTAAGGTTCTGGCTGACGGATGTTGCATTGGGCCAACATAGGTCTCGCTCGATGGGCGTTTCATTATTTCCCCAAAACTCGGAACCAATGTTGCCTTTTGTCCCTGGCTTCGGGGAAATACTTCCAACGGCAGCAGCTGATTTCTGGATCACGCTGCACATGATTGCATTAGGATGGGCACCTAATTCCCCTGGTGGAGAGAATGTCCCCTGAGTGGGGGGTTAAATTCCCTTTGTGGTAGGGCTAATTCTCTACTAGGTGGTGGGGCAGATTCCCCAGGGGTTGATGAAAATTTCTCAGGTGATAGGGAGTAGGCCTTAGGTGTTGGGGAAAATTCTCTCTGTGTTCGGGAAATTCCTTAGATGGGTAAAATTCCAAGCATGTGGTGGGGAATATTCTCAAGGTGGTAGGGAAAATTTACCAGGTGATGGGGGAAATTCCCTAGATGGGGAAAATTCCTCTGTTGATATAGAACGCCCTAGAGTACTCCCCCCTGTGGGGAGAAAATAACTAATGTTCGCGTCTAGAAATTAAAGGAAAAATAGCAAAGTTACCCCTCATGTTCAGGTATAACTTTCAGTCTAATCTTGTTGCAGAGGAAGAGAAAATAAACCTTTGCTAACTCTTCAATCAAGAGTCTTCTCACCTTCAAGTGTTCCAGTGAGGGGGAAATTCATTCCTGTTTTCTCTCTCCCCTGAATTTCAGGTGTATCGGTTGTTTTATTTATCACCTCTCCCTTTAATCTCTCTCTCTCTCTGTCGAAAATATTCTCTGATAGGCAATAAAATTGTGAACGAGTGTTCCAGGGAGAGACATTTGATTGGCGTGTCCGATGGACAAATGTTTCCAGATAAGACCAGGTTTTAGTGAGCCTTGCATTTTTCCTGTGCATTTTTCCGTGATTTCATTGTTGGGTTTGGCATTTCTTTCTTCTGTTATCTGTGTTCTTCTCCGTTTTCTTGTCTTGGCATCTTCTCCTGGAACCGTCTTGCATCGTCGCCATTACAACATTGCTTAGGACGGCAGTCTCTCAATTGTTTTCTTAAATAAATTCTTGGGGAAATGTGTCAAACATTCTTACCAGTAAAAGCAGCCTCTCCATTCACTACTGTTCCTAGGATCACATCGATTTCTACAACCTGTGGAACCTTCCTTTGCTTCTTAGATTTTTTCATTTTCTCACGTAAATTAACCCTGCAGATAATATGGGACCACTGTATACATTTTTGCCTTATGGCCACGGAATTGTTTGTGTTTATTTGCGTATATTTGTGCGTTTATATGTGACACGAAGCTGTTTTTGTGGGAACAAAGCTAGCTTAACAGTTTTATTCAATCACGGGATATTTGGAGAATAATTGCTGAACCCGTTGCTTGTGACTTTAGAATTCGTCGGATTAAATCACGATTTGTCCCGAACGAGATTAAATAGGTCAGGTACCACTGGGCTCAGGCAACAAATAGCCCCCCCCCCCCCCCCCTCTCTCTCTCTCTCTCTCTCTCTCTCTCTCTCTCTCTCTCTCTCTCTTTCTTTCCATAGGCCTAAGTCATCTTTCTCGAAGAACATTCAGTAAACTATAAACTTTGAAGTGGTTTCCATTGTCAGTGTCCCCTGAATGACAACAGCTGAGGGAATTGTGGGGCAGGTCATTTCCAACTCACAACCTTGCCAGCCCCCTGGCGACCACACCACTCTCCATTGCCAGGGCTTCGTCGCTCTTATACATTTGTTGTTGTTGTTATTGTTGTCGTCATAAAAGTATGCACACTCGGTATATCCTACACGACTCCAAAGAGGAGGAGGAGAAGGTGGAGGAGAGGACCTGAAGTTGATTTTTGATATAATCCATCGTCAGGTCCTAAAGCATCTGTCTTCTCTTAAATTGTAATTACCGCTGTTGTAGTTCCCTTTTGTAATTTCCTTCTTCTTCTTCTTCTTCATGATTTCACGCGCAAGGAATTTCGTTTCAATTTAGGCATGCATTACTTTAGAATTAGTCTCAGAATACTTTATTTTCTTCACCCAAAAATTTGATGCCTAAACGTTTCATTTTCTCTGTATTTTGCTCCTTTTGTATATATTATCATCATCATCATCATCATCTTTTCTTCTTCACGATTTCACGTGTGAGAATGCTCTTAGAAGTTTGACATGTATTAATTACTCTAGCAGCATTCCCAGACTATTCGTTACTTTTTTTTCTTTTAGCAAAATTTGTTGCCCAAACGCTTCATTTTTAGTTTTATGTAAAAGAAAAGAATTGTCTGTCCGTTCACACTTTTTCTCTCTGCCCTCGATCTTCAAAACTACTGAGGATGGAGGGCATCAATCATAACAAATTGCAGCCCTTTAGCCTCAGTAGCTTTTATTTTCTCTCAAGTTAAAGTGATCCATAATCGTGCGACTGGCAACGCAACAACACAAGCCACCAAGAACGGCTGAGAGTTTCATTTGCCGCGGCTCATGCAGCATTATACTGAGACCACCGGAAGATAGATCTTTTTTCGGTGGCCTTAATAAGCTGTACAGAAAACTCGATTGCGCCGAAGAGACTACGTCGCCTATATTACGTGTTTTCTGTGTTAGCAGTTGATTGAAGGTGAGAGAGGGTTGTGTCAGCGTCTGGTATTGACATAAATCTTCATAGCTATAAATTTTCAGTTCAGATTTGTTGGGAGGAATATTTCAAGGCAGTTTTATTGAACTTGTTTGTTTTTATATTAATCGAATATTCCAGACAACAGATTGAAATAAAGTTGAAAAAAATCAGCCAAACGAAGATGATGTAGACATTCCATCAGTCACACGAATGTAAGAACGTTCAATTCGCATCCTTCATTTTCCCCGTTACTTCCTTCAGTCTCTTATCTACGCTTCCTCTTCAGTCTGTCTCGGTCTCTGCTCTCGAATTCCTTTAAAAATACAAAAACAAAGACTTACCTCTCCACAGGCATGGTTTATTTTTTTTTCTCCCTGACAGAAGACGAGGTTGAGAGGGTTGTTTTTCTGTCAACCTGAACTTTCTCTGAAGCTCCTTAGTTACTCATGACGCTTTGGTTCTTTGCTTTTCCATCCTGAAGCGGAGCGTGAGGCCTCTTCATCACTAATTGATGGGTTCCTCCTCCTCCTCCTCCTCCTCCTCCTCCTCCTCCTCCTCCTCTTCCTCTTCCTCTCTCTTCTCCTCTCCCTTTTCTTCTTCCTCCTCTTCCTCTTCCTCTTCTTCCTCCTCTTCCTCCTCCTCCTCTTTTCTATACCATTTCATTCCATTTTCCAAGGCTGTTAAAATGAGCAGTCCCTTTTCATTCACTGTAAAACCTAGAACGTTGACTCTTTCTGCTAAAGAACTGAAAACATTTCCATATCTATTGACCCTCTTTTCCTTTTTTGCCCCATTCCCGAGTGACACTTTACCCTTTTAGTGCATTTATTGACTGGACTAGATTGCTGCTTGAAAGAGAAAGAGAAGAGAAAGCGAGAGAGTTTTATTTGAAACGCTTTGAATTGTATCTGTGTTTGGGTCATTTGGGAAGGAATCCATTTTTTTTTTTTTTTGATTTTCCCTTTTATTATTATCCATAGTCTGGGAATTGCCGATTTTATGCGGCTGTTATTATTATTATTATTTTATTATTATTATTATTATTATTATTATTATTATTATTATTATTATTATTATTATAGTTATTTTAGGTATATCAAATGGAAACGTCGTTTCCAAGTTTTGTGTGGTCGAATATGTTTAAATAAGGATTTGAAATCATTACTATTAATAAACTTGAAACCAATTCTCTCTCTCTCTCTCTCTCTCTCTCTCTCTCTCTCTCTCTCTCTCTCTCTCAGGCTCCATGGCGTGAGAGAATTTCCTGTTAGTTCTTTATAATGATGCCAGCCACAATGCTTTTTGGAAGGAGCAAAGTCAGCGCAAAGCTTTTAAAGCTGTTGGAGAGAGAGAGGGAATGCCTGGGTGTTCCGGTTTATGGAAGGAGTTTACTTTTGAATATCTCTAGACTCATGTGTTAATTCTTCGTCTATTTTTGGATTTTTCACTTGTAGAATGTTGTCACCTGCATCATAGAGGGTTTCGGGAATGTGTGTTGTATGCCTGGAGTCTAAAACCATTTCTTTTTTAATCTGGGTTCTTAAACCGTGGTTTTTTGCATGATTTTGTAGACGCCTATTAGCCCTGTTGCTCCATCTATATTGATTGCTTAATTTAATATTTTGTAATAATTTATACTTGATGATCTTTGGAAGTTTAAGGTATCAGAGGATGGGACCTTCAAAGGCGACTATGTCAGATGAGAAACAATGGTGTCTGCCTGTCGTAGACTGAAGCGTCTTAATGGCAAATATGCCTTTATGCAAAGAGTTTATCAAAATAAGGTATTTTATTTCAAATATAATATATCTAGCTTTGCATTATCATTTCCATCGACTTTTCAGAATTCCCACCCAAAACAAAAGACGATGCGTCGAAACCAAGCGTAAGTAACAGTAAAAATTCGAAAACGCGTAACCAGCCATAACTCCACACTGGAGGGTCATGGACGTAGGTATTTTGGGAGGGTTAGAGAGGAGGGAGAGGAGGCAGGTTGTTTGTTATTGGCGGCTGCCGAATTCTACAAAAGAAAACCAAGCTAGATTATCGACGCCTGTTGCCAAAAGGGGGTAAGCCCTTCAGGTGTTGATGTTGAACTTCTCCTTGAGCGTAGGAGGCAAAGAGCTTTTTTCCAGTATATAGGAGACAAGAAGGATTCCCAATGATTCCCGGTGGCCCTTTGGACCTTCACGAGAGCTAAGGATGCCTTTTAGAAATGGCTGCTGCTGTTGGTATCCTTCGGATATCCTAAGTTTCGCGGTTAGGTCCCTGTAATGATTTTCCGGATGAGATGTGGCTTCGTTTTTCGTGTTTAAGCTTTTATATTAGAATTTCATTTGTGTTCTTTAATGTAGGAGAGTGTCTTTGTAGCTTGATCAGGCTTATTCATTTTGACCGGAAGGATTTATGAAGTACATCTTGGTTCGAATGCAATGAGCAAGGTCTTACACACACACACACACGCAAACAAATATATATATTAGAGATGTAAAACCCACATACCTTGCTTGTAACACAGCACTATTGGGAAAGATTTCCTTTGCAACATGTCTTGTGTGTCTGGTTCAAGCGGTGTTGCTCTTAATGAGATAAGAGAGCCACTAGGCTGAGAATTCGATTCGAAATTGTGTAGTGCCTTCAGAACACGTCACATCGGCCCCTAGCTGCATATGTTTTTTAAAAATCCTTTACTTGACTTCCATTCCCACTTCCCTTCCTCAGTCCTGCTGTCCAGCATCTCTGACTGTCACTTCTTATTGCAACAGTGATGTTTAAATCATTGTCCTTTGTCATGATTTTGTAGGTCCCTTTGTCTGGCTGTGCAACCGCTCCCTCCAACTCCCTCTTTCGCTGCCTCAGGAGCTGAGTGGCCGGAGAAGAAAGTGCCCAGTCAGTCAGTGCTCACCTCGACAGCTAACATTTCCACTTGCACTCATTATTGACTAGTTCCCTACCTG
>NC_087214.1:25801341-25827323 GCF_015104395.2 Macrobrachium nipponense
GGTTTGTCAACTTAATGACCTCAAAACTTCAGCGTCGAATTGGTCAGCTTAAATACCCACACTATTCCCATCTTTATTCCATCCCACGATTTCTCTTTCTTATTCTGTTCCCTCTTTGGGTTTTGCTTTTCATTCTCTTCTCTCTCTCTCTCTCTCTCTCTCTCTCTCTCTCTCTCTCTCTCTCTATCTCTCTCTCTCTCTGACTTCTTTTTACTTATAAGAGAGAAAGTAAAACCTGTTTCCCGTTCCTTGAAGATCGATTTTTAACCCCTGGAAATTCCATTTGTTTTTAAATTTTTTTTTTTTCATTTTTTTTTTACGCAGAGAAAGAAAGGGGAATGGTCATCCCTACATAGGAGACTGGCAGCGATAGAGAGAGAGAGAGAGAGAGAGAGAGAGAGAGAGAGAGAGAGAGATAGAGAGAGAGAGAGAGAGATAGAGAGAGAGAGAGAGAGTTTTTAAGCCACATACTCTGAGATGCACTTATTAAATTAAATTAACACTTATTATGGAAAATATAAAAAGAGGGATTTATTACCCTGATGACTTTTCTTACAAATCACAAATCATTGACAGCTAAGATTTGTTAATGCATATGAATATTTGCAAACATTATACACTTGAATGCTTAATTTTATCTTTTATAGGTTTTGAACATCTATGCTTACTAGTAAATATTACGATAAGGTTACATATCTGTTATGAATTATGAATGTTTTCATCTAACATAATACTGCTTGGAAACGGCTTCTCCCAGAAACTAGAGTTTGAGGGAAATCCAGTCTCAGGCATATTACTCAGAGTCCTTAAATCCTCCCTAGGGAACTGAGGTCCTCAGTATTATATTCCTAGGGAAATGGGGGCTGGGGGGAGGTTGACAATAATAATAATAATAATAATAATAATTAATAATGATAATAATAATAACACTCTTTATTTCAACTCAATGCCATTATACATGGAATATACAAAGTAGAGACAACAAGGTACATAATCTAGATAGAAGAGAAAATTATCAAAACGAAACCGGCAATCTCTAGACAGTTGCTGAAGTAGTCGTAGAAATAGTAATTATATTAATGGTAGTGACACTACAAATGCTGAGAATGATAGTAAAAATATTAACAAATTATAACAATTAGAAACAGATTGCATACAATTAATTTCCAGCTAGGGACCTTCGGTGGTTACAAAAAGCAAGGTCCAGAGGGCTGAATTCGAAAAAGAAAAAAAGGAAATATCAGTGATAATGATGATAATAATACCAGATAGTGCAGTTTTTACTGTACCTACTTTCACATTCTCGTTCTTCCATCTAACATTCCACCCTTTCTTAACGAGTCATTCATAGTGCAACTGCTTTGAGGTTTTCCTCCTGTTACACCTTTCAAACCTTTTCTGTCAATTTCCGTTTCAGCGCTGAATGACTTCTAGGTCCCAGTACTTGGCCTTTGGCCTAGATTCTATATTCAATCAATCAACCTGATTCTGCAGATGAGGCTTCAATAAATGTCAAAAATAGAGAATGAGAATTAACAAGCAACTGAGGCCACCCATTGCAAAGGGAACAGACAAACGCCTCACCATCATCATCCCATCTTTCCCTCCTTCTGGACCATCTTCTTTCCCTGCCTCGCTGCTCAGGATGCAACGGATGAGCGAAGGACTGACTGACCTAAGGAGACCTTGGGAAAGGCCTCAAGTAGTCGGAAAACATTTGTCTACAGGACTCCCGAAATATTTATATTTAGAGCTCCTCTCTTAAGATATAGTAAATCCTCTCTTGTGGGGAAAGGTCGAAACAACCAGTTGTATCCCACTGGAATAGTTGAATGAGAAGCGCGTGATGGTCCTCGTTGTGGCCATCTTGGAAAGTTTCCGAGGCTGGGGAGGTCACTTTTATGTCCAGAGACAAGATTCTTTAGGTCAGGAACCGCTACATTTGGGAGACAGATTAGATCTACGCGAGTTTACCCTTTTGAATCCACCTGGGAGATAAGTTTAGCTCTCTCTCTCTCTCTCTCTCTCTCTCTCTCTCTCTCTCTCTCTCTCTCTCTGCTCGGCTTTTTATAATGAGACTTCTGAAACATATGTTTAGGTCTTGAAGAAGATCATATTTTGATGATTTAAGTGTAAGAAAGTCAGGTATTATTATTATTATTATTATTATTATTATTATTATTATTATTATTATTATTATTATTATTACTGAGCTGGAATGGCCTTTGTATTTTGAGAGAGTTTCGGAATAAAATCGTGAAAGTAACTTTAACAGATAGAAACAGGAGACTCCATAGATTTAAAAGAGAAAACGAATGAACGAGAAAATAGAAAAATAATTCTTGTTTATATGCTTACCATATGATGAAACCATCATTGCTGTCCCGTAATCCCCTTTCTCTTCAATGTACTTACTGGTTCGTATGACTCCTGCAAGTCTAGCCCCCCCACCCCCCCCCCCCCCCAACAATTTCCCGCCATAAACCACCTCTAATCAACACCCCCCTCCCTCCCTCCCATCTCCCCTACCTTATCTGCCTGTCAAACCCTCCCTCTCTTCAAGTACCTTTCCATTCCGGCACTTCTCTCTCCAATCAGTTGTTTACGAAAGTATCTCCATTGTTTTGAAAAAAGTCCATAGGATTATGAGAGAGAGAGAGAGAGAGAGAGAGAGAGAGAGAGAGAGAGAGAGAGACTGAAGTAGCCACATATTAATCTCTATTTGAAGCTTTTTTTGTCGACAGATACTTCACAAAATCGGAGCAACTGCTAAAATCATTTACGCTCCATCAGAAACTTATTGTTGACGTAAATTAAATTAGACTGAACACTCGGTGGTGAGGGGGGGATGGAGGGGTTCTGACTGTAAATTAAGCAGTTATTTCCGTCAATAAATCTTATTTTGAACGTCATTTGTTTAGTTATTGACTTGGAGTTGAAATAAAATTCGAGACTGCATCATTCCTCTGCTCTGATCGAGACCTGTCACCGTCACTCTTCTTCATTGAGCGGATTTATTTCCATCAATCTCTTCGAATTCGTTGGTGTCTTGCGCGCATGCGCCTGAGTCGAGAGAGTGAAATAATGGTTGGCATTTGAGACGGGTCAAATTTGCAGATTTCGTGAATGTTGATGATATTCGTTAATTAGATCTAAATAG
The DNA here is from genome assembly GCF_015104395.2 of Macrobrachium nipponense. NCBI lineage: Eukaryota > Metazoa > Arthropoda > Malacostraca > Decapoda > Palaemonidae > Macrobrachium > Macrobrachium nipponense. Next base: position 25,804,502 of record NC_087214.1, read on the forward strand.
AAATTGATGCTCATAATATGTCAGCTCCGATGGCTGATAATTCACACTATTTTATTGATTATTTTTATTAATTATTTCGAGTATAATTTGTTTCTAAGCTATTAGGCGTGTAGTTTATCAGTTAAATGATCTGTTCCACTACTCTGCCTGACTAATGTGATGAGGCCATAAATTTGCCTTTTCCTCATAAACAAAAAACTTATTTACCTTTCGTCTCTCCTGTATATTCCCAGCAGAGAAGGAAAAGTCAGAATTGGCAAACTACCTCATCGAGGCCCTCCGACGAGGTACTCATTTCGACAGAGCAGTCAACCTCACGTCTAACTTTCTGGCTTCTCTTTTCCTCTCTTTCTAACTCAACTGCGACCCTCATCAGTCGTCTAACAGCTTGATACATCATTCACTTTATTTTAGGGAGATCATCAGTCTTCGCCCCCCACTCCCTATTCCCGCACCCCCTCCCTCGTTCGGTTCAGGAATCGAACTCTGGTTTTCCAGTTGAGAACTGGATGCATTCTACGGGCAACAAGGCTAAGGACAGAAAAGAGAGAGAGAGAGAGAGAGAGAGAGAGAGAGAGAGAGGTTGATTGCTGATTGCCCTTTGAAATAAAACAGCAGATTATCATATTTGGTTCCATAGCCGATTGTCGTTTTAGTTAAAACAACTGATTCTCATTCTCAGGTTTACCTGAACAGCTGATTGTCAGTTGAACAGCTGATTGTCAGTTTTGGTAAAACAGATGATTTGTCCTTCTAGGTTAAACAGCTGATTCTTATTTTTGGTTAAATAGCTGATTTCCATTTTTGGTTAAACAACCGATGGTTATTTTTAGTTAAACAGCTTATTCTCATATTGGTTAAACAATAGATTCTCATTTTTGGTTAAACAGTTTATTGTCATTTTTGTTAAACAGCTGATTCTCATTTTTTGTTAAACAGATGATTGTCATTTATAGTAAAACGGCTGAATGTTATTTTTAGTTAAACAGCTGAATGTCATTATTGGTTAAACCTCTGATGCCAGAGATGGTAAGAACCAATTTCTTATAAACTTCTTTTCCCCTGACACTTCCGTGCTCTCTGGGTCACCTTTGTATGGGAGAGGGGCCCCCCATTTCCCCCCTCCCTCCCTCACACCTCCCCTCTCCCATGCAAGGTAACGGGTGTCAAAATAATCTTCCCAAGTGTCAGTCTCCATCCTGAAGCCTTGTGACTTCATTTCCTTCAGCCTCATTCTGCCAACATAGACATTCCACTTTATTCTCGTTTTCTTTCGATTTTTTCTTTATCTATGAAAAAGTGAATCTTTTCATCATCGCTGACAGATCTTTTTTATCAAGAGGATCATTAGCTCTCATTAGGGTTTGTCAGCTTAATGAGCTTGTATAAAACTGATTCATGTTTCTTAAGAGAATGAGCAGTTCATTAGATATCTCCCTCAATCGTATGAGATCAGGTAAGTAATTAATCTGATATCCTGAGAGGGACGAATTGCAATGTACTGTCGGCCAAAAAACTCGTGGCAGAGTTTCATAATTTTTCGTTCACCTGCCTGACGCACAATTCACGCCTTATTTATCTATTTTTCTTTTCAAAGATGGAAGAAATCATGTGTAATGACGTTAAAAACGGTCACTGATATCTTTAGAACATTATGTCATGTTATTGTGTAAAACTATTTTCCATATAGCAAAATTGACGTGAACGAAACGAAGTGATAAAAAACGTCATATCACAACCATAGATATACATTACCAAATAGATAGGAGACACCTATCACTAGTAGTATCGCATAAACATAGTCCTTAAATTATCATTTCAATATTAAGTTGAAGGTAGTTGAACTATTCCATTTGTTAAATTTTACAGAAAACATTGGAATCTCACAAAATGCTATCAAATTTAAAAACAAAAAGAAAATAAAACGATATCTTAACAATGTGAACCAGGCGACCTCACTCTATTGATTTTGATGTTATGTGCACGGGTATCTAATGTCAATGTGTCATTTATCGGTCTAAGAAACATCCTTCGATGAGCGAGAGAATTATTGCACTGCATTCGGTGCAAGTTCTTGTTGGAGAGATATCAAGAAAGCTTAATAAACCGGAGAGAATCATACATAGATGAATAAAATTGTTTAAAGAACGGCAAAGTTTAGAACATGGGCCTAGAGGTGGAATACCTCGAAGCACCACATGAGAGCAAGACAATACAGTAGTGAAAATGTTGCTGAGCAACATTCATTTGTGAACTTTGAATTCTAGTGCCTCGTCACGACATTGCTTAACCAGGAATCATAACTAGCTCTACGCTTATGACTGGAGTCTGATGAATACTTTAGATGGAGAGGAAGCGATTTTTAAATCTACACTTGAAGTCTTTGATAGTTGTCTAATGAATAAGCAAACTTATCTTTGATGGATGAGAGATTCAGTTAGGCTTACTCTTTTTGTTTTGTTTTTTATCGGTGGCCAGTGAATACCACGGATAGAGAGGGAAACGGTTTCAATGATGCATGCATTTTTTTTTTTCAAAACCTAAAGAATACATTTTATTGGGAGATACTTTATTAACATCGGCCTAATCCTTCCATCACTCCTATACGCCACCTCCGCTCTCTTCTACATCTCAGGCGACTATACAGATCCGACTTCTCACTACGAACTCCACCTCGTGAAAGCATCACTAATGATAACGGTTATTTTAAAATTCCTCGCAGCGACAACGGACGCCTTAAAATACATGTTTATAAAATATTTTCTGTTCAAAGAAACTTTATCTTTCATTCCACAAAATATGTGCATACACTCGTGTTACACCCTGTAGCCGTCAAAGAGCAACCCTTGATTAAAGCAGCAGGTTTTTCTTGAGAGAGAGAGAAAAAAAAAAACATGAAATAGACTTAAACGAGAACGTCACCTTTCCTGTTTCTTATCCTTTCAGCTACTTATAATATGCTTATGTTAGTAGGTCTTGTAGTTATACATGTGAACTAATTTGAATTAATTTCTATTTAAAAGAAATCAATAGCTACAGAAAGATCAACCTAAGAAAGCTTTAAGGAAAGTAAGCCTTTCTTAATGTATTCGTCAGTTTTGACTCCCACAGCTTTCCAAGGTGTCCAAATGAAACAGGATGATATGCAAGGAACTCGATAAAAAATAGGACTGAATTATATTCGGTTGATTTTTTTATGATTGCTTTTTGACTTTGAATAGCTAGGTCTGAGTTAATTATGTTAAGCAATTATTAAAAGGATAAGAACAAAGGCGAACATGGCTAATAAAACCAGAATAACGGGAATAGTCAAATAAAGCAGTTATATATATATATATATATATATATATATATATATATATATATATATATATATATATATATGTATATATATATATATATATATATATATATATATATATATATATATTGTCGATTTATTTAAAATATTCATTAATATTACGTATCCGAGAGAGTATACTGCTGAAAATAGACCTAGGCTTATCATGTGGGAAAATCAGAAGTCCAATTTAGGTCCACTAAACGTGTCATGCAAATTATTTTATTGATCAAAGGACAAAATTAGTTTAACTAAACATCGTTTTCAAAGAATTTTAACGCCTTGATGTATTATTTATTGGCTGTAAGAGACGAAATGACAACACCCCAGTGCAGTACGATATGTTGAGTCAAGACTCGAGCGGCAGCAAAGCCAACTTCAAAATCTTTGGAATGTTGTCACGAAGCTAGAGTTGAAAATAAAATTAGAAATCGTGGACCCATCAGTATATATTTTCCTTACTTTGTAAAATAATTATCTTTAATACGTTGAATAAGTCTACTCAGTTCTAATGTCATTTATTTGAAGTATAGCACCTTTGAAAGGAAATTTTATTTATTGTTAAGTAAATATTCTGGCACCTGCATATGGCAATATTTCCATAACGAACAATGAATTAAGAAACTACGCCAATTCTTTGTTGGCCGTCTGTACCTGGGCTACAGTGAGGGCGCAGAAGCTAGTATATGTAAGGGAATTCTCAGAGGAGTGAGAGATAATGTACATAGGAATCCTCGTCCTGAAATAGAGAAGGGAGAGTAGTATAATTTCTCATTCTCAAACACTGGCGTGTGTCTGACCTTAATTAGCCTGTCTGCCCTCAGATTAAAAGATAATTGAATAAATAAGTAATTAAATCTGAAATGTAAATGCCACTCAACCTTTCATCTAAATATATGACAGAAACTGTCATGACTATAATCGAAAAAATATTGTAATTTAATCAATATTTTCACATTTGCTCTAAAAAGACGGTCTCCCCATCGGTCCAATATCCTTTAATATAAAGCGAGGCATCCCTTTAGAATCCCCAATATTTCCGCCCCAAGACAAAGGCGGGAGGGGATGTGGTTTAGGAAGGGGATGGTATGAGAGAGGGAGAAAGGAGTGGAGGTTTTAATAAAATCCAATATGGAAGGCGGTGGACATGCTGTCAGCAGTTTCAGATGAGGTTAGGTCGGGTTTATTGCTGACAACAACGAGGCACCCAGAAGAGCTCCGCCTGATTTAGCATCCAAGTGGCAGGGACAGTCTCAGCCTCCGAGTGGAATGGAAAGGCCACAATATTTAGGAAGACGGCAATGGGCTCTGCAGAAGGAAGGGTTGGTCTTGGAAAAGGAGGGGTAGATCCTGGAAGAGATGGGATAGGTCATTTAATTAAATGGAGGAGTAGGTCATGGAAAAGGAAGGATGGTTCCTAAAAAGAAGGGGTGGGTCAAGGGAAATGAGAGTTGGGTCCTAAAAAGGAGGGTGGGTATTGGATAAGGAAGGGTGTATTATGGAAAAAAAGGGATGTCCTCTAAAAGGAGAGGTAGGCTTGGTAAAGGAGGGATGGGTCCTGGAAAAGGAGGGGTGGGTCCTCGAAAAGAAGGATTGGTCCTGTAATAGGGTGAGTGGGTCCTGGAAAGGGAGTAGTTGGTCCTGGAAAAGGTGTAGGTCCCTGGAAAAGGATGGGTGATTTCTGGAAAGGAAGGAGTAGTAGGTCCTCGAAAGGGAAGAGTTGGTCCTGGAAAAGGAGGAGTGGGTCCTGGAAAAGTTGCTCTATTTACGAATGTTCCTCATCCGACCGCCTCCTGTTTTCCTGTTTCCTTCCTTCCTTCCTCGCCCTCCTGATCCTCCTTAGGCCTCTTCGTAGCCCTCAGTGACCTCAGAAGGCCCATAACGGTATCTTTATGTCTTCGGAGGAGAACCTCAGAGGATTTCGTGGGCTCCTTCCCAGAGGAAGTGAACCAGAATTTCTTATGGATGAGGCAGAAGATCTGCGAATGCTGTCCAGCCTCTCTGCATCACTCTTAAAACACTGGGATTTTCTCCCAGTTTTTAGTATCCGGGGACTTCATATCCTATATTTTCTTAGCTCTTTATTTTGCTGTCCAACCTCTCCAACTCCCTCCTTTCACTGTCTGAAGCCTTTTAGCTTGAAACTTCGTCAAATCAGAAACTCTGGGGTTTTGTATGACTGAGGAGGGTCGTCTGAGTGCAGGATCAGTGTCATGGAAGGATATTCGAATCCTTCGCTTGACGCTGCGTCTCTGCTGATGTTTGTTTTTATCTTTTGCCGTTAAAGGCTCCTGGATTCATGGATCTTGGAATCCTGGAATCCCATCTTCCAGGTTGTATGCAAATGCTTAGGAGCATCTGCAGTCGTGTTTGCTTTGAAGCAGCAGCAGAGAGGAATGTCAACATCTACTCATACATAAACACGTGAGTTAGATGTTTAGCTTTTCCAGAAAGGTGAAAAACGCATCGTGTCGACTGGAATATTGTCTCTTAGGATGATCTAAAGGAATGACGTATCTATCTCTTGTACGTAATGGTATTCAAACAAGCGAACGTATTCCCTGGAATGGGTCGAGTTCCAAGAATAGTCAGGTCTCACGGGTCATCAGGCTGGTGGTTGGCTAACACCCATTTCTTCTTAAAAGAAAAGGGGGTGGGGGGGGGTGGGGGGGCCCTTAGTTTTGTGTGTGTATGTAAAACTTTCAACAGACCTGACGGGGTCAGATGCGTGGGGTGATTTGGCCAGTGGGAGTTAAACATAGAAATGTTCATCCTTTTCCAAATATGACGAGAGATGACGTCGTTCGAGATGAGGGAAGGTCTGACGTCATTGCTTGTCGCCGTCTTTTGTTTCCTCACAGACAAATCTCGTCTCGATGACCTGTTCGTGGACTGGACAACAAAATAATGTCACCAATTGTAACCTTTCGTAAATCTTGAATCTTTTCCAAATATTTTGATTCCATTAAACTGATTGTTCGCTCAAATTTTCCGATACAGTTTCCTTATTGTGTTAAATTCTGGTGATGAATTTATAAAGTTCATATAAATAATATTCTAGTCAAAAAACAAATTCGTAACCAGAGGCCTTCGGTGGGAAATAACTGCTATTATTATTTTTTTTTCGATGAAAAATGTGGGGTCCAATTTGACTCTTCAGTCTTCAGAATTGAATTTACTTTGTACCTCTCTCTCTCTCTCTCTCTCTCTCTCTCTCTCTCTCTCTCTCTCTCTCTCAAGCATTAAGCCAAAATTTCCAGATGGATTTTGGTGATTTTTTAAAATGAAAGGTCTGCCATGATCCACCGATCATATTGTATTATAGTCTTGGAAAAATGATGATCAAATACTTTTGTTGTTGAAAGAAGGGAAATGTATTCTGTATCTGTCATAATTTGCATATACAAAGTAGCTGTTGTGAGAACATTATTATTATTATTATTATTATTATTATTATTTTATTATTATTATTATTATTATTATTATTATTATTATTATTCTACGTAAATTTTTGCATCATTGTAACTTGGGATGTTTGTTGTTGACACGAAACCTTTGGCGTTTCAATATTAAACTGTTTATTAGTTAATTGATTTCTTTTTTATTTCTAAAAAAAGGAAATATCAGATTTTTCCTGCAACGAATCGGACTTTTATTAGTGACCATTTTTTGAAGACTTATTAAACCCTCCTCAGGCTACTTATCTGGGTTCCTTTTTTGTTTCTTTTTGTTTATTTATTTGTTTCAGAACCCTATTTATATAATATAAGGTTTTATTTATTTGTATTTGTTTATTGAATATTATGAAGAATCCTGATCTGTGGGATCAAGGTCACGTGACCTGACCCTAGCGTTATGGTTTAGAGACAGACTCTGGTTAGCCGTTTTGTTTATTTTATTTTCTCTACTAAATTTTTAAAATTATTTTTATGGTTGACATTTTTTTTACTTATATTAACGTGGCTTTCTTTAACACAGGTGGGTTAAAACATTGCTGTTGAGTTTTTAGTTTTATTTGTTTTTTTGAGTAGTGGTAGGCCTATTAAAAATGTGTAACAGACATAGGCTAGGTTAAATCGGCTATAATACTAAAACATTCTGAATAGTTTCTCTCTCTCTCTCTCTCTCTCTCTCTCTCTCTCTCTCTCTCTCTCTCGTAGGAAGTTTGAGAAGTTGCGCGAAGTCTAACAAAATTCCACTTTAATTTGTTACCGTTTCAACTTCCAAGAATATTTGGCAACTGACCTCTGTACAGCTCCGTCCGTTTCTTAAGGTTAATGTTTGATGCAACCTAAAATTCCAAATGTCTTTTGAGAATAAAACCTTCAAACTTCGCGTATGTGATTAAGGGGCTATGAGGATCCAGCATTAAAGGGGCAGGGTGCAAGAGTCAAGTCATACTTGAAGTCACAGGCCAAATACAAATATAACTCCTCTATTGAAGGTAGCCAAAAGGCCTTTAGATAAATTACAATCTCTTCATAAACAAAGTAAAAGAATAATACGATAAAAAATTGATTTATAATATACTTCCAAAGCAACAAACAATTAATAATTTAAAAACTTCATGACTGACTTTTTTTGCTCAACGGAGAGAAGTGGAAGGAGGCGACGTGCCAGATGTACGACGTGTCAACTTTCTTCGTAGTATTGTCTGTGATAGTGTGTGTGTGTGCGTGCGTGTTCTTCCTGTCGTCCTGTTGAGTCCGTGTGTGAGTAATGAACTTCGAAGCGTAATTCAGCCGGTAATAGTTTTCAGAATATTCGAAAGCTGTAATTATTCTGCATTATGGGATGAATTGAAAGACATCCAGTGCTCTAAGTGAAATCTTTTCGTGGCTTCTGTGTTTGGTCACCTTTCGGTGACAAGGTAAGGAGCTACTTCAGGTCATTCAGCTGCATTTCCGTTTTAAAACGTAGAAACTTTATCATTTATGTTGTAAAATATATATAGGCAGCCATTTTTTGTCGTTACTGAATAATAAGAGAATAGTGTGGCCTTAGGTTTGAAATATGACGTATCCTCGACTAATCCAAACCAACCTAGGCCTATGTTGGCGAGACAAGATTGGTCGACCTCTTTGTTTGTAGGTTAATTCAGTTGTGTTTTCGTATTTAAACTTTACATTTGACGCTTTGAAATTGTAATATTTGATAGGGAGCCTTTTACTTTTTGTTATTGAATTGTCTGAGTACGGTGTGTCCATTGGTTTTCATGTGAATGACGTATTTTTGGTTGAGCCAAGAAACAGGATTGGTCGAACCGGTGTTAGTTTAATTCAACAGCATTTACACCTTAAAAACTTTTGATTTTAAAATTTAAATTGTAAAATGTGCTTATGCAGCCATTAATTTGTCGTGGTCGGTTAATCGGAGTATATATAATCTGTCCATTGGTTTGCAGTTTAATGACATCTTTTGCCAAGCCAAGCCTAGACCAATGTTTTCTAGACAGGATTGATTAACCTCTATGTTTGTTCATTATTTCAGAGAGAGAGAGAGAGAGAGGAGAGACAGAGACGAGAGAGAGAGAAGAGAGAAAATTGTTTTCGCGTTGTGTTCGCTTTACCAAAATGGCTATCACACGATTGTGATAGACGATCAAATGCCTCTTCATTTCCTGATATTTAATTCGAAATGTATCACAACCGCAGTTGAAACAGAACCAAAAAGAGGCTGATTTTCAATATAAACCTTGAAAAAACACTCGAAACAAAACCCTCGATGGAAAGTAAATTGGAAAGGGAATTGGACCGAAGTGTTGGGTGAGGCGTTCCAAGGGAGATTCTGATGCAAACGGCAGCGTTGCCAACGCTTCTTCGTCATAGACAACTCTGGAAGAATGTTGAGATCCTACGGGGACAGACTTGCAGGAAATAGGATGCGCTGTAGTTGAGATCTGGCCTTTCACGTACTCACTATATTGTGGTCTTGATCTTGTTTAGATCAAAGCCTCGAGTTGTTTTATACCTGGAGAAGTAATGTTTGGGAGCTATTTCTGAATAAGTAATGTACTGCTCACTGAAATAGTACCTGTTATACTGACATTTACCTACTTTTATTAGTTTCAGTGAACACCAGTCAAGTTCTTTTTATATTACCAGCGTCTTGGCGCTGTTACTTTACCATTACACACTTTTGTTTTCCAATTTAAAATCCCCATAGGCCTATGCGATGTCATTGGTGCCATATTGTTGAAGCCTAATATACTGATGCTTGGACCATAGAGAGGTAGAAATGGAATTTCTCTCTCTCCTCCTATCTCTCCGCTCCTCATCTCTCTCTCTCTCTCTCTCTCTCTCTCTCTTCTTCTCTCTCTCATTTAGTTACTTAGTCACTTTTTGCTTATTTATTTTGTCAGTTATTATGAATTTATTTTTGATTTATCATTTATATATTTTTTGGAAAACCAGTCGTTCATGTAACAGAGAGAGAGAGAGAGAGAGAGAGAGAGAGAGAGAGAGAGAGACCTTACAGATCTTACCTTACAGACCTTACAGTTCGTTCGGGTTGCCCCAGGTCCCTCAGTGTGAGGCACCTCTAATGTCTACCAGAGAGTTGCTAGTACATCTTCCGGTATATTTTGCATCTTCCAATCTTGGATGGTCTGTGATGCAGTTTAGATATTTGTCGAGCTTATTCTTAAACACATCTACGCTCACTCCTGATATATTCCTCAGATGAGCTGGCAACGCATTGAATAGACGCTGCATTATCGATGCTGGTGCGTAGTGGATTAATGTCCTGTGTGCTTTCCTTATTTTTCCTGGTATTGTTTTGGGCACTATTAATCTACCTCTGCTTGCTCTTTCTGATATTTTTAGCTCCATGATGTTTTCAGCTATTCCTTCTATCTGTTTCCATGCCTGAATTATCATGTAGCGTTCTCTTCTCCTTTCTAGACTATATAATTTTAAGGATTGTAGTCTTTCCCAGTAGTCAAGGTCCTTAACTTCTTCTATTCTAGCTGTAAATGACCTTTGTACACTCTCTATTTGTGCAATATCCTTTTGATAGTGTGGGTACCATATCATATTGCAATATTCAAGTGGACTACGAACATGTTTTATAAAGCATAATTATGTGTTCAGCTTTTCTTGTTTTGAAGTACCATAACAACATTCCCATTTTTGCTTTACATTTTGCCAATAGAATTGCTATTTGATCGTTGCATAACATGTTCCTATTCATCATCACACCAAGGTCTTTAACTGCTTCCTTATTTGTGATTGTCTCATTATTAGGTCCCCTATATGCATATAGCTTTCCTTCTCTGTCTCCATAGTTTATTGATTCAATTTTATCAGAGTTAAATACCATCCTATTTACCTCTGCCCAATCATATACTTTGTTAAGGTCTCTTTGTAGCGCGTTCCTATCTTCATCGCAAGTAATTTCTCTACTTATTCTTGTGTCATCGGCGAAACTACTCACTACCTAGTCCTTAACATTACTGTCTATGTCTGCAATCATAATAATAAACAGTAATGCAGCTAACACCGTACGCACACCGGAAATTACCTTAGCTTCATCCGATTTCTCATCGTTAGCAATAACTATCTGTTTTCTGTTGTGTAAAAATTCTTTTAACCATCTTCCTACTTTATCCACTATATTATATTTTCTAATTTTCTTTGCTAATATATTATGGTCTACCTTGTCAAAAGCTTTTGCAAAGTCTAGATTTTGGTATATGTTTTCACGGTGGACTAACAGTTGGGTTTGTGTACTTTTTCCGGGTACGAAACCATGTTGTCCTATATTAAACAGATTATTTTTTATTAAATGTTTCATAATATTTTTCTTCATTACCCTTTCATACACTTTCATAATATGTGATGTTAGACTCACAGGCCTATAATTACTTGCCTCTAGTCTTGATCCACTTTTGAATGTAAGGGTAATATATGCTAATTTGTGCTCATCATAAATCGTGCCTGTGTCTACACTTTGTCTAAATAATATTGCAAGTGGCTTTGCGATAGAATGAACTACTTTCTTTAACAAAATAGCAGGAACTCCATCAGGACCTGCTGCAGCTCCATATTTAATTTCATTAATAGCCTGCACAATATCAGCTTCATTAATATCTATGTCAGCTAAATATTCACTATTTTCGTCCCTTACTTCTATATCATTATCTTCATTATCTATCCTATTGTTGAATTCTCTCTTATATCCTTCTGCCAATATGTTGCAAAATTTCCTTTTTTCCCATTCGTTAATCTCCCTTCAATTCTTAGAGGGAGGGGCCTATTTCTATTCTTCTTTTTATTCTACTTTTCTTTTTCGCATATGAGAATAATAGTTTGGGGGTTTTTGGGGTTTTGCTTGATATTTACTAGGGTTTTGTCTTCCAAGTCCCGTTTTTCATTTTCTTTTGATTGTATAATCTTTTGTTCTGCATTTTCTATCTTACTTTTTAGTTCTATAACTTTCCATGCATTTTTTTCTTTTGCAAGATTTTTTCCACTTTCTGATTTTCTGGAACAAGATCCTTCTGTCTCTTTGCATCATGACTGATTTACTTTTCTTCTTCGGTATATATTTATCCACTGTTTTCTCTAATATTTTATATAATATCTCCGTATTTACCCTTATGTCATCACTTACGAAAATGTTATCCCAATCTTTGTTTAATTCTTCATTTGTTTCTGACCATTTTATATTTTTACTGTAGAAGTTGTATTTTCCATATCCTTCCCACTTTTTCATTTCTTGCTTATCTCTGTTTTCACTTGCTTTGGAATAGACTGTTAATTCTATGACATTATGGTCTGAAATACTCGCATTATAAACTATTATTTCTTTAACATAATTCATCTCATTCACAAATACTAGGTCTAAAGTATTTTCCTTTCTTGTTGGCAGGTGATTTATTTGTTGAATGTTGTATTTTCTAGTAGCATATCTAATAGCTTTTCGAATTGCCTCTTATCTTCTGCACTACTATTACTCTCTTTTTTTATATGTATAAGTACAACCACAGAGAGAGAGAGAGAGAGAGAGAGAGAGCGCCTTTGGCATTTTAGATAGTATCAGGTCAGATGCTGATTGTTATGGCCTCAAGTACATAATTACTTCGTCTTCTACTGGTCCTTAACATATGTCAAACGTAAGTCCTTCATATCAGCTTAACATATTATTACGATACAAGTGGCTCCTGCTGTAGACAATGATAGCTCAAAATTCTCTCTCTCTCTCTCTCTCTCTCTCTCTCTCTCCTCTCTCTCTCTCTCTCCTCTCTCTCTCCATGCGATTGTATGAGAGTAGGCATTGTCCTTCACCATGATATTTCACTATGATTCAATTATAAGTCAGTCATAAGTGTTTAGAGGCTTTAGAAGCTGCGAAGCCTTCTGTTATGTGTGAACTATGAAAGGTTTTTGGCGTCTCCCTTATCATTCTTTTCTCTTGAGTTAATAGTATTCATTCTATCTCTGTCTCTATCCCTTCACACTAACCTTCATCCTTGTGAGAGAGAGAGAGAGAGAGAGAGAGAGAGAGAGAGAGAGAGAGAAGGGGGGAGCGGAATTAACCAGGGTAACAGAAATGCAGTGCAATCTACTGAAAAACTTCAAAAATAACCACCATTAGATGTTGCTTGATAATTCCTGCGTGGTTTACCATTTTCACCTCATTAGTAACTTTATCCTGGCGATGCCCTTTCTTACCAGGGTCCCAGGGACCGTAGACCCATGGGACCCTAGTCCCCAGCCTCAGGGGCCATCCCTTATACCCCGAAATAGCGCCGAAGTCGAGTGTCACAGAAGGACTTTGCTGTAACACGATGTCGCCTTCCTTGAAGTCGAAGTTCTGGCAATAATTAATTCTTCGGGGCTGTATCGTTTGTTCCTGGAGTGTTGGAGTTGGGGGAGTGGCTAGATGGATTGCTCTTCTCCTCTCAGGGCGTTTAATCACCATTAAAGTAGGAAACAGGAAGGTCATAAATAAGGCCGTATCTTGAGGCATTTTGAAGGATGTCCTCTGTCCTTAGCTGACGAGATTCTCTCTCTCTCTCTCTCTCTCTCTCTCTCTCTCTCTCTCTCAGAGATAGACATAATTTTATCTGGAATACTTTTAGTTATACCCAAGATATATTTAGAGAGAGCAGCCAATTGGTAATCATATTCTATATATATAATATAGGTCTTTGAATCTCCATAAAGCTTTGCACAACTACAGGAACTTTGAAATGAAGTCGTTTATGTACAAAAGAGTAACATTTGTTAAGTAAAGTTAATTTACCTGGAGACATTACCACATCATCTCAGTGTAAAATTGGGGATGGCTCCAGAAAGCAACAAGACTGCAGTCTCCTCATATAATTACAGGAACAGCTCAGATGTCTTACTATTTTTATTGAAGAAAATATGAAAGTCATCATCATGTTCATTGTGATCTCTTTACCTTATGATGATGAGGCAGAAGGGTTTGAAAATTCCATAATACAAATATCTCTTGGTTTTTAGTCCTTAAGTATAAAGTTTAAGGGACACCTGCATTTTAATAAAGATTGGGTGAACATTTTCCCCTTTGCTGGAAATATTGATTCCTGGGGTTTTGTAGTTCAGGAACTGACTGTTAATGACTTTTGCAAAGAAGCCGGATATCGAATTTACAGTTTTCGTCCATTTTCCCTGGCTGGAAGTATTAATTCATAAGATTTTAGAATTCAGTTGACTAATGACTGTTGCAAAAAAACTTGATCTCTGTTTTATAATTTTTATTAATTTTGAATCGGTTCTTGTGAAGTCTTTTAGTAGCATTATATTTCTTGACATTCATCTCTCTCTCTCTCTCTCTCTCTCTCTCTCTCTCTCTCTCTCTCTCTCTCTCTCTTTTATTAGGAGCACTGTTGTGTAGTTGGTTATTTCTTTTTATCTGCGCACGTGTCATTAGGGAATGACTCATCTAACCTATAGACTCTTTAACGAGTCACAGCCACTCTGTCTTTCTCATTGAAATGTTATGTTCTTTGAACTCATTCTAGATAAATTCTAGTTTTATCTACACTTCAAGTGACCTTACCTCGGGAACCCCACCCCCTTCCTGTCGAGACAATGTAACATTAAATTCTTGTCATCTATATTGCCACACCACTTGCCTTTATTGCTTCCTGTGTCAGTTCTTCATATCTGTACTATTTGAAAGTTTATTCACAAAGAAAGTGGTTGTTAGTACATTTTTAGGACGTGGTGTAATTATAGTTTCTGAAAGGTACCTCAAGTCGTTCGTAACGCCGCTAGTGTGTATATAACAGCAGAGCAATCGTCTGGTAACAGTACGCTGTTGTAAAAGTGAAGTAGAGCGTCTGGTTAATGTACGTTCATGTGAAGTGGGGAACAGAGAGTCTAATTAATGACTTTGGAGGATGGGTGTCCACAGGGAGTCTGGCTGATTGCCTTTCTCGATTGCTCTTCTCAGAGGAGGTCGTTAATCATTAAGTCGTCTGTCTCTCTGTCTGTTTGTCGCAATTACCTTGTCATCAAAACTCCCTTTACTCAGTAAAGAGTAGTCTGTTTTCTTTAGAAGTGCATAAATGGAGATCAGATCCTTATTAAATGGAAGATATGAGTCTCCTGGCCAGTGTGTGTTCAGACCCCACCTTTGAAAGAGAATTTCGTCATTCAATTCCTCTAGAGTTTCAAGGCTTACAGTGGAAAACCTGTCCCAAAATATCATTGGACAGAGAAGTGAAGAGGCCACTGTGGCAACTGAGATGCTCATAATTGGTGAATGGGAGGACCAGAGGACTGTATTATAATGAGAGATGTAAAAATGAGGATTTAGTGGAGCCATTTTTAGGAAGACTTCGCAGTTTTAGGGAACACAGAAAGAAGGTTCTTCTTTAGCTCGTGTTTTCATTTATTATTATTAATGATTAATGAATGGTCTTTGCTGCTTTCCAAACAAAAGAATGAGTACATTTTAACACCTGTATTTTTGACACCTGTAGTTTCATTCATTTCAGTGGGATTTTAGTATTTTTGTATTTTAGCTCTAAGTATGAAATAAGGCATTTATTATTATTATTATTATTATTATTATTATTATTATTATTATTATTATTATTATTGCCTATCCTGTACACATTACCATATCCTCATAGGTGTTCCATCCTTTCCTTTATCCTTCCCTTTATAACCTTCTTTATTGCTCTTAATTAATAATGAACCTCAGTCCTTCTCCCTCGAAAGCAATCCCTTCCTTACCAAGGGCCACAGGGAGATGCTTATTTGTTCCTTATGAAATGACTTCTTTATTAAGAAGGACTTCAGTGTGAAAATTAAACAGGTGTCTTTTTTATTTGAAAAACAAAGGATTTCTTCTTCTCTTCACTTTCTTATCCACTTTCATACTTCAGCCACGAATGACTTATTCCGAGAGAGCGTAGTAGGCCTTAGCAGAACACAATGCAAGAAAGTAATTTATTGTGGCAATTAAAGTCTCATTAGTGCTCGGATATTAAAAGGTAATGATTCATCTTCTCAGAAAGAGAGAGAGAGAGAGAGAGAGTGAGAGAGAGAGAGAGAGAGAGAGAGAGAGAGAGAGAGAGAGAGAGGAGGTAGGCTAACGCAATCTGAATATTACAGTAGGTTAGATTCTTGGTTGTCTGTGCATAATGAGAGTCGCTTGTTATGAAATATGAGCTGAAAAAACTCCAACATATATCACCTACTAAACTTCGAATGAAATTTTTATTTGAGGATTTTTTTAATGGACTGATGTGGTTGTTTGGTTAAGATGGTCCAATACCAACACGTCTCTCTATCTCTCTCTCTTCCTTTCACAGTTGGAAGATTAATTCCTTCCCCCGTCCCCCCTACCCTTTTACCCTCCTAAACCCCCCCCACCCCCACCCCCCCCCCCCCGCCCCTGCACCCTTTTACCTCTGTCTTTCTATTTACGGAAAATCTCCTTTGGGGGGTCCAATGTTGGTGTTGTGTACAAAATAATAAACTCTTGAGGATGAAAAGGAAAGGAGAGAAGGAGGCGGCGCTCGTTATTGCATGCAAAGCGATTCTTCTTCTTCTTCTTCTTCTTCTTCGTGTTTGTGTTCATTATTATCGAAGGAATTTTCTGTTAAAGGAGTCAGCTTTGTTGTAAGATTACTTTTTTCTTGATTTTTTATTTGCTAAAATTTGGGGTTTGGGGTTTTCTTTCATGTAATATATAATTTAGGCTTTACCTTTATTACTTTTCGTTTCTTAGTTTTGTAGACGCTCGTGTTTTGGGAATGTGAACTTAAATTCTATTAGTTTTCCAAGTTACACACACACACACACACACAAACACACACCCATATATATATATATATATATATATATATATATATATATATATATATATATATATATCATATAATATAGATATATATATATAATATATATATATATATATATATATATGATATATATATATATATCATGGGGTATTAATTCAGATATTCGTATTAAAATGAGATAATTTTGCACGATTCCACTTCTCAAAAGTGCAGTCAGTTCCTTAAAATTAATAGTTGTTAAAGTTATAAGAGAGAGAGAGAGAGAGAGAGAGAGAGAGAGATAGAGACTGAGGGAGATAGAGGAGAGAGAGACGACGAGAGAGAGAGAGAGAGAGAGAGATTTTAAAATAGAGTAACCAGGTATACCTTCAGCTCTCTCTCCCCACACAGACATCCCAAGTGCAGCAACTCACCTGGGGTCGTAATGAACCCCACCTGTAGAGTCACAGGCTCCGTTCCCCATGCTGGCCTGAAAAAGAAAGTCTACAATATCAAAATCATTAATATTTCAGTAGGATCTGTATTAAAATTATTCTTTCCCCAAATCTGTTCCTGAAGAAAGGTCTGTTTTATGCGTAAATTCTGGCTCTATTACGGCGCTTCAAATCCGGGTTGTATTAAAAATCTCGAGTCAGTAGAGCCTTTCATTAGGACTCTTCCTCTTACCCTTCTCCTGTCAGGTAACTGCTTGTGATCATTTATGACCTTCTCTGTCTCTCCCGTTTTCTACCTCCATTTTGGCACCAAGTGACACCAGACCCTTTGTTCCCCTTTCTCTCAAGAGTTGACATCCACTTTGTTTATTTCAAAAGGGCCTGGCTTTTAAAGTTTGTCGTCTTGTTAAGGTATGTGCGTCTTGCACTTTGAATGTTTTGGTTTTTCTATTTTTGATTAGGCCTGGTCTCATTGTAGCCCATGAACCCATTGCTTCTGATTCATGAGGTCCTTTGCCGGTTCCTCTTTGAGTGTTTGGGATGAGGGCGAATGTGTGTTTTGGAGTTCTATTTACACTGAATTAGTGAGAGCTATACTCTCTCTCTCTCTCTCTCTCTCTCTCTCTCAGTAATATAAAAGGAATAGTAGGTATTCGAAAATAACACCTTGCGTTGATTCTTAAACTTGAGGCAAACTCGTCTAATGTACTGTTTTCTTTTTGGTCCTAAATCTGTAAGTACCAATTTTCAGAGAGATCAAGAAGTTATAATTAGCATATATATATATATATATATATATATATATATATATATATATATATAGATATATCATATATATCTATATATATATCATATATATATATATATATATATTATTTTGAGGATATTTTCTCTTTCGTGTATTTAAATCCATTCCACGTTTTTATATATATCGTGGCTTTGTGGCTTTCTATTTCTGTTTATAAATCTTTCGTAGGTAGAAAACACGAAAGAACATCACTACAAATTAAATGTTGTGCAGACTCATAAATGCTTAAAAGTCCTGAACACAAAGCAGGAAGAGCATATTGAAGTCTGTAATTAAAACTGATTATGTAAATGAGAGTTAAGTTTTCAGTCCAATACCTGGTGTGAACTAACATAACATATCCTTTAACACAGAGAGAGAGAGAGAGAGAGAGAGAGAGAGAGAGACGAGAGAGAGAACAGAGAGAGAGAGAGAGGGTGACTTTGTTGTCATGGAGCGTTTGTTTCATCAAGTTTCTCACGTAACCAAACAAAAGACGATCAAGGTGCGCGATGAAACGTAACCTTTGTTCGGTGATATTAAATTGAAAATAGATATTAAAACTGTGAATGAAACGGCAACAACTAAAGTTCCGAAATAAAATTTTGGGCACAATTTGTGGGTACCCCAAACACTCGGTGCAAAGCTGAAACCCTTTTCAGAATCAAACGAAATAGAAATAGAATATAATTCGGGCAATTATTCTTGTACGACATGAAAGGGTCAGGTGCCAGTTCAGGTGGAAATGACAACAGTGTGGCCAACACCCTCCCCCCTGTGTCAACAGTTGATTGAAGGTGAGAGGGGGTTGTGTCAGCGTCTACTATTGATATAAATCTTTATAGCTATCAATTTTTAGTTCAGATTTGTTGGGAGGAATATAGCATCGCAGTTTTATTGAACTTATTTGTTTTTATATTAATCGAATATTCCAGGCAACAGATCAGTCACACGAATGTATACACATTCAATTCATATCCTTCAGTCTCTACCCTTCCTCTTCAGTCGGTCTAGGTCTCCGCTCTTGAATTCCTTTATAAAAACCTAAATTTTTTTTACTCCACAAGCAAAGTTTTTATTTTGCCCCTTTCCTGACAGAAGAGAAAGTTGAGAGGGTTTTTTTTCTGTCCACCTGAATCTCTCAGAAGCTCCTTAGTTATTCATGACGCTTTTTTTGTTCTCTTTTCCATCCTGAAGCGACGCGAGAGGCCTCTTCATCCCTTATGCATGGGTTCCTCCTCCTCCTCCTCCTCCTCCTACTCCTCCTCCTCCTCCTACTCCTCTCCTCCTCCTCCTCCTCCTCCTCCTCCTCCTCCTCCTCCTCCTCCTTTCCATACCATTTTAATTCCATTTTCCAAGTATGTTAAAATGAGCAGTCTCTTTACATTCACTGTAAAACCTTGGCGCTGTCTCCCAGGCAGCGCTCTTGAATGTTGACGCTCTCTTATGATAGGAGAGAGGGAGAGAGAGCCTTTTGATAATACGGTTTCAAAAGTTCCTTGCTCATTTGTTTCTAAGTAGTTTGTTCCTGGCAGTTATTATGTGACAGCTTTTTTTTTATTCTTTTTCTGTCCGCCTAACCTATTTTCTTCTTCTTTTTCTTCTTCTTCAGGGTTAGAGAAGAGAAGACTGGTACCCTGTATGGACGTTTATGGCCTATATAGTTACGTAAGAGGATTCCAAAAGATGTACCTAATGGTGCAAGAGAGACTCAGTCGAAGACTGGGACTTCACTAAGAGGTACGATGTGCTTAGAGGAAGAACCAAGTCAGTCATGGACTTTGTCTAAAATAATTAAACAGAATTTCCAGCGTCATTACATTTGAAATTCTTTGAAAAATGAACATTTGAGTAGGCCTGTAAATATATATATTTTTTAATTTAGTGAATTATGTGTACCCTCCTGGTTACACTCTGTGCTCCGATTGGTCACTGTGACAGCAGCAATGAGCTGGAATTCTCCTTCCTGAGAATCGAGAGCAATGAAGAGTTTTCCTTTCGCCAATTAATCAATTGGGTATTTGAAATCCTTCCCCGGCCACAGTTAAGAGTTTGGTCTTTGCTGATCAGCAGTGGTGAGACTCTCTCTCTCTCTCAACTTTGATTTGGGCTCTCCCCTCTCCTTGGGAAGGACTTTGGCGTCCTTCTAAGCGTTTGGTAAAGGATCAGTTATTGTCTACAATCGATACGTGTATGGAGACAGTTCTGAAATTGTTTATTGAGGATATATCTTGTATTCGGGCATTTCCAGTGTTTTAAAACAACGATATATATATATATATATATATATATATATATATATATATATATATATATATATATATATATATATATATATATATATTATCATGTGTGTGTGTTATATATATATAGTTTTAAAACGACTATACAAACCTCCATCTTATTGTTTTAAAACCCTGCAAATGCCCTAGTATTTGATGTACTACACGTATCGATTGCAGACAATAACAGATCCTTACCAAACATTTAGAAGGACGCCAAAGTCCTTCCCACGGAGAGGTGGAGCCCAAATCAAAGAGAGAGAGTTGGTAAAACAGAAGAAAGGAAAAGTGTATATTTATGTATGCATATAGTATTTATGTATATGTATGTGTATATACTTTTCTCTCTTTTGTTTTACCAAGGACATCTGTCCAATGGTGGGAATGGTGGAGTGGGGTGGTTAGGTGGGTGGAGGGGTGACCACAAATCAATACCAGTGAATTTTAGCGTCATTGTTGAAAGTGACAGTGTAATTTCCTCTCTGCCTAAGCGTTCCAAATGATCATATTATGACAATAGAAACTGTGTTGCAATTGAACCATTGCAACCAGTCATGCATTAGTGATTGCTTCTCTTTTTAACAACTCGTTCTTTTTGAAGTTTCAGTTAAAGCTGCAAAAGTTCATTCGTCCACAAAGTAGAGCGTTGATTGATCTGTTTTTTTTTTTTTTTTTTTTTTTTTTTTGCGTGCGCGATTGGGTTTTCCCTTTTTGTTTCAAGTGGAAATTATTAAGGGGTGTTACTTCGTATTTTTTTCTTTTTTTTATTTTAAGGTTTTGCCGTTATGGTGGTGTGAGGTTATAACAAATTTTATAATATATATATATTTTTTTATATAATTTATATAATATATATATTATATCTATATATATATACAGATATATATATATATATATATTTTTTTAT
This sequence comes from Macrobrachium nipponense, assembly GCF_015104395.2. Lineage (NCBI taxonomy): Eukaryota > Metazoa > Arthropoda > Malacostraca > Decapoda > Palaemonidae > Macrobrachium > Macrobrachium nipponense. The sequence continues at coordinate 25,825,540 of NC_087214.1, forward strand.
TTTTTTAATTTTTGTTTTTTTTTAATTTGGTTTTTTTATGTATGTAGTATGTATGTATTTATGTTAGGTAGTAGGTATGTTAGTATGTATGATGTATGTATGTATGTATGTATATACACATTAGCTTCAAATGTCCTTTAATATCCAATTCGCTCTACCTCAGAGTTAATATATTTTCATATATGTTAACCGAAGAGTTGTTGGCCGAGTCCATAACATCACTGAAGTCCTGCTTTCTCCTCAGTCCGCTGGGCGCTGGTTCGAATCCACGAGAGGACGCAAATATTGCCAACTAAAAATCCCCTTCCGTTAACATATACGAAAATATATTAATTCCGAAGTAGAACGAATTGGATATTATATGTATATATTTTGTATATATAATATACATGTTAACTTCTCAATCTCTTCAAACTTCTCCATAGGCCTGTCACCAAAAATCCGAGGAATCCAAGACGAAGATGAGCCTTCCCCCAACCCAGTGTGGCTGAGTTCGAATCCCTCACTGGAAGGAAGCCAGGGTTTCTGCACCCGATGTCCATTTCGGATTCAAGGCCTAGTGGTGAGATCGAGAAGTTGAGATGTCACTGGGTGAGAGAAAAGTAATTGAAGGTCCCTATTGAGTGTCGCTTACCGACTCTCTCTCTCTCTCTCTCTCTCTCTCTCTCTCTCTCTCTCTCTCTCTCCCTGAGCCTAGAGTTACTTACAGTCCAAAAGGTACTATTGGTTTTATCCCCCAGTTGAAATTAACTCAATTATCGGCCAAGTAATCCCACTGGGGAGAGTGAAAGGCCTTGATTGAGGTTCTGTGGCTGTCGAATTCAGGCGAAAGATTCAGGGTATTGTCTCGTTCTCAGATCAGTTTTGTATTCAGAGAAAGTATAGTTTTTTCAGTGGGTATGTGAACTGTAACTTTACCAACTGTATTCGAGGTAAATCCAGCTGTATTGAAATTAGATTTACTCATAAATGGGATTAACCTTTTCAGAAATCGCATTTGTATCAGTGGGTATCTGAACTGTAACTTTACTTACTGTATTCAAGGAAGATACAGCTGTATTAAATTTAAATTTACTCATTAACAGGATTTACCTCTATGTTCAGGTTCTGAGGTTCTTCATTTCTGTATTTGTTTCTTGTTATCAGGAATGAATCAGAGACAGAAGACCATCTCATCAACTCTTATTGGGAAGGTCTGGCATCAACCTCTTGAGTTTTTGAAACAATCAGTCCCCGATCCAGAAAGACAAAGGGTTCCATTGAACTTTTTGGTCAGGTCTGCAGATGCCCGGATCTTTCACTCGAATAATAATTGTGGTAATATTTGCAGGAGGAAGAAGACGCTCAAATTTTGTTCACCTGAGAAGAACTTCATTTTTGAAATGGTCTTTGTCATTCAAAGGCCTCATTTTCTTCCAGAGAATCCAATTTGGGGCTTTTTTTTCTCGCCGGCTCTGGATTCAGTTCTGCCTCTTCGTTTCAACTCATTTTGTTTTTGGTGAATTTTCCAAACCTTTATTTATTTATTTATTTATTTATTTATTTTTATTTTTTTTATTTATTTACAGAATTTAGCATAAGACTAACGTGTCCTCGGGGAGTCTGACACAAGTTTGCTCATTTCCTTAAGAATCAGTTTTATATATAAGTTGGTAAGTGCTCTCTCTCCTCTCTCTCTCTCTCTCTCTCTCTCTCTCTCTCTCTCTCTCTCTCTCTCTCACACACACACACACACACACACACACGCACACGCACACACCAAGCATTTCCTAGGAATCAGAAGA
>NC_087214.1:25827823-25882295 GCF_015104395.2 Macrobrachium nipponense
CCGGTATATTTTGCATCTTCCAATCTTGGATGGTCTGGGATGCAGCTTAGATATTTGTCGAGCTTATTCTTAAACACATCTACGCTCACTCCTGATATATTCCTCAGATGAGCTGGCAACGCATTGAATAGACGCTGCATTATCGATGCTGGTGCGTAGTGGATTAATGTTCTGTGTCTTTCCTTATTTTTCCTGGTATAGTTTTGGACACTATTAATCTACCTCTGCTTGCTCTTTCTGATATTTTTTAGCTCCATGATGTTTTCTGCTTTATTCCCTTCTATCTTTTTGTTGCCATGCCTGAATTATCATGTAGCGTTCTCTTCTCCTTTCTAGACTATATAATTTTAAGGATTGTAGTCTTTCCCAGTAGTCAAGGTCCTTAACTTCTTCTATTCTAGCTGTAAAGGACCTTTGTAACAGTTCTCTATTTTGTGCCAATAATCCTTTTGATGTGGGTGGGTACCATATCATATTGCAATATTCAAGTGACTATATACGAACATATGTTTTATAAAGCATAGTCATGTGTTCAGCTTTTCTTGTTTTGAAGTGCCGTAACAACATTCCCATTTTTGCTTTACATTTTGCCAATAGAATTGCTAAGAAAAGGAAGCAACCTCCCTAATTTAGCATAGACTAATTGCCATACATACCTAGATTGAAGCGAGTTTTGGCTAGGCCTTGACTTATGTTCTACTGTTAACTTCAAGCTAATTATGATATATTCCTAGTAGGCTATATGTTAGGCTATGCAAAGTATTCCTATTATATTGCTTGGAAATGAATGTTTTAGCCTAAGCTTGATGATATGCCTAGGCCTGTGGGTATTATTGCATAAGTTGCCAATACCTCTGCCTTGCCTAACCAGATCATTTTATTTTTATATATTTTACACAGTTCTAAGAGATTTTTCATGTTTGGCATTCTGCGCAAATGAATGTTAACCATTAATCTTAGTTAGGTTAGGTAAAAAGTTAGGGAGCTTTTGAAGAATAGCAGTCCCACATGAACATGGGACCTGTTCAAAAGGATAAAACTGTCCGTATTTTTTTTTTAAAAGGGTCTTATCTACAAGACCAATTCTTAACCTAGCATCTGTGGTATCTGTCACTTTTTTTTTTCCTTTGATGAGGTAGAGATGTAGGAAGTCATTGATCATAATTACTGTCAATAATTACACAATTACATTGATGTTTCTTTTCCAGTTATTGCAGTAGCTAATTTCTGTATTATAATCTTTTGAGGTGGTGGTCCTCATGAAAGTTTAGCTCTAGAACCTTCAGAGCAGTTGAGGTGTTGGCAGATGTTTCTGATATTTTTCAGGATATATTGTCTAATCAAAAAGAATTAAATGAAAGTGTAAAAGAATTAAATGGAAGTGTAAGGGTAATAGCTTAAGAACCATTATGCATAATTTTTTTTCTAAAGTGGCAGTACTTTTAATATAGTCTAACAGTAGTAAAATCTATTTTTTTTTTTCATACCATGCCTTATATGTTCCTATACCAAGGGTGCCCATAATGTGATAAATGTCATATACCTCTTCATTATTGAGATTAGTTTTTTGTAAGTTTTTTTGTTTAAGAGTAATGTGATATACTACCTCATTGTCTTATGCTAATCACTCCATTATTTAATGAGGATTATTTTTTTTTTTATTTTTTCCTCCAATTTACTCTTATTATATCGTGCTTCTTGTGATCTCGTGTTATTATGATAAGTTAAGTACAGTTTTTGTTTATTTACAATGCTATTTCATGTTATTTCTCTATTTTGGCTATAAAGCATGTTTTCTTATTTATAATAGTATAAAATGATACCTCTGTGATCTCAGTTACCTCTACCTTATTGTAAGTTTTTATTTTTTATTTACTTTAGTATGTTATTTCTTTCCTGGAGATAATGTACTATGTGACACACTGATATTGCTATTATTAAAGGTCATTCAGTGATACAGTAACCTATTTGTATCTAGGTAATATGAACATCAAATTCATTTATGTCATAACTTATTTGTATCTAGGTGGCATTTATTTCATAATGTGAGTCACTGTATGTAGTACTGTACTTATCTCAGAACACTTTAACCTATGTTTGAATGTGCCTTTATGAGTCCCCAGATGAGAATGATAAGGCAGGGAAATTGCATACATATTTTCACCTTTGCATATAGTACTAGTATAAAGATAGATTTTCTGTATTGAGATTTATTAAACAAGACTTAAAAAATATTGTTGGTTTTCCTAGCTTTGAATATACATGAACATTTTATAAGATATACGATAACTAAAGGTCAAAACAATCCAATTTTAGATTGTATATATGAAATCATTTTAAATAATACACATCCAATAACTTTAAATCTAACGTCTGCAGAGGAAAATCACACTATTATAAAGCAATTAGAGTAACTTGCAAAATAAAACTATGTATAATGGCGTTCATTGACGTATACAAGAGGTAGGAGACATCCTCTTCTTACTTGTTGTCAATCCCAAAGTTGCCTTTCCCACCTCAAAGGCTGCTCTAACCAGCCCTAGCGCAAAGGCTCTCACGGCGCCATATTTCCAAGATGGCGGGGCGCACTCGGTGTTTTGAGTATGAGCCTTTCGAGTAACGGCCGACAGTGAACGGCGCCTTTGGCACAAAAGGCGCCTTTGGAAGTTTTGAGTATGCGGCCACTGATTCCCACAGTCAGTCTGGGAAGTTCATAATTGTCAGGTGATGGGGTAGGGGGTTCAATTTTATAATGACGCGTCTTCAGTAGGAACTTCGGGAATTCAAATGAATTGTTTTATAATGTTCTATTGTTCTTTTGCTGCTGTTTCTCTGGAATAGTTAATAATAATAATAATAATAATAATAATAATAATAATAATAATAATAATAATAATAATAATAATTCATTTTAATCAGTCTCCATTGCTAGATGCTTAGTGATAGCAGGAAGTGAACTTCAGCAGCAGCAGATAAGGAGGTATTGTGACCTTCTATTGTTGCATGCGTGTCTGCTCTTATGTATGCGTGTTTGTTCGCGGAAAACAGTCATGTAGTTCTCTGTAGAGTGATCGTAGTTCGTTCATTTGAGAAACAATAGGGAAAAACAAAAAGGTTTTTAATATATTTATTATTAGTACTCAAAATTGGCGATAAGAAGGACATTACTGATTTTATATCTGTGATGAAGAGAGGTTTTGGTCTTCATTAAAACCTCAAGTTTGAAAGTAGAGACGATAAAAAGAAATAAAGGCTGTTATTTTTTCTTTCTTTAATATTTGCATATTTTAAATATTTTATTTTGTTGGAATACAAAGTTGTTCAGGTACTTTGAGGGACCGGGTTATTTTGTTAGAAAATAAACCGGTAGACGCCACTCCGTGATGGAAACGTTAAAGGAAGAAAGTGACCTTTGTGCGGTTGGATCAAACCGGAAATGCATTTCCCAATTTGGGAAGGGGAGGGAAAGAGGGATGAAAAAAAGGGGTTGGCCAGTTGGTTTGGTGTTAACTTCATATCGGCCCTGCAACTTTTTCAATTCATAACTGGCGTTGATAGATAGAGTTGGTGGACTGTTCTCCTCGTTTCCAATGACGCTGGAAATTGAAGAATGAAGGTTTAATTAAAATTCTAAACTAATATTCTCTTCCTTCAATACGTAATCAAGTATGCTAATGGCCTAAGTTGTTAGCTGGCAACATTTCTTTGGTCGGCCATTTGCTGTGGCAGAAGACAAATCACACACATATGTTTGTTTGTATATATATTTATTTATATACATTATATGCATACACACATGCATGCATACATATGTATAAACGAATGCTTTGGTCAGTTCCCGTATGGGTTACCACTAATAAACTGAAAACCCCATTTGCACATCAAAATCTACCGACGGACGCAAATCCCGTCAACACTGAGGTCAACGGACCGTAGCCCTCAGGTGTGAGCAGCAGAGGTCAGCACGAGCATCGAAAACCCACCAGGTTGGAAGTACAAAGTCACAAGAGAATCGACAACCGAACGCTCTCTCTTTAAGAGGACCAACAATGGTAGAATATTGTCCTTTTGGGTCCCATTTGCAAATGTATGAAGTATGGTATTTAATGCATCGATTTTCAAACGCCTCTATGAATCACGAATATATTGAATAAATGAATGCTCATACAATGCATTAATATACCATTTGTAAGGGAGAGTGATTTCTCTCTCTCTCTCTCTCTCTCCTTATTTTCTCTCTCTCCTACTCTCTCGTCTCTCTCTCTCTCTCTCTCTCTCTCTCTCTGTCCTTGCTCCTTCTTTGTGTTTCTTGCTCTCATTCAGTTAAAGACAAATCAATTAATTTGTCATAGCAAGATTTTGTTTGCGATTAAAATCAATGAAACATATGTTGCAAAAAATTGATATGAATATGATAAAAGACATCATGATAGCAGCATCTCAAATTACCATAAAAAATAGCAAGGGAACTGCTGACTGTCAGTAAAGTAGCAAAAGTAGCATAAATCACCGGCAGTAGCAGTAGAAACCTGAAAGCAAGAAGGAGCAATTAAATCTAGAGACGGCGAATGAAGGTCAAAGTCTGAGGCTGAAGTGATTACCACACCAGCGAACAGACGCTGCCGGATCAAAGGAATTTATGCAACGTCTCTCTCTCGAATTTGGGAAACTTAGTGACGTCACGAAGTTCGATTGTCTAGGCTCTCAGCTTTGTCATGGTGACCTATGGTGATCTAAGTTGACTTAATGAGATCTAGGGTAATGTTGGGAGACCCATGGTGACCTCAAGTGACTTCGGGTGACTTGGTGACATCGGATAACCTGTGGTAACCTAGAATGACCTACGATGACCTCCTGCTTGCGATTTTTGACCACTTACGATTTTTTTTTCGTTCGTTACACGGATTGGTCACCTTGGGTGTGGTTTGAACTCAGTAGTATTTAGTTTATTATTATTATTATTATTATTATTATTATTATTCTTATTATTATTATTATTATTATTATTATTATTATTATTATTGAAGGAATTCGCAAGGCCTGGTTGTAAAATGAATTGTGAAAAGGCATTTTATATGATAAGAGAAGGCTAAGAACATGACAGTTATTAAGAAAATATAAAGTAAACCACTGGTTTAAGCTTAAGAATCTGCCCTGGACCATCTAGTCTGTTCATTTTAAATTCTCTCTCTCTCTCTCTCTCTCGTTCTCTCTCTATCGTCCTCTCTCGTCTCTCCTCTCTCTCTCTCTCTCTCTCTCCACTTAATAGATATCCTTAAAATTTGATGCGTATGTTCTCATGTAATCAATATTCTTTTTTATTTCCAGGTACGTATATATAAATATATATATATATATATATATATATATCATATATATATATATATATATATACATACATACATACATACATACATACCTACATACATACATACATACATACATACATACATACATATATATAGCTAGATAGATAGATATAATTGTAATATATATGTATGTATGTATATATGTATAATGTGTAAGTATATAATATATATTTTGTATATATATGTATGTATGTATATTATAGTTTTTCCGTTTTTTATGTGACGCTTATCTAGTCCAGTTACCCATCACTTAAATCTATATTTACCACAGCCATATATTCTAATAAAAGCCCACTGTAGTGCAAGGTTAATTTCAGTATCGACATGATTCCAAAGCTTTAAGCGCTTTCCCATTCCCGATTCCCTCCCCATCAGTCCACTCTTCACTTTAAACTACAAACAAAAATGTTAAACTCTGTCATCCCCCACCATTTTGCAGTTTTACAGGACTTTAGTTTTCTGATCACGTTTCAACACGATTGGTGACAAGATTTGATGCCCATTTGCCTGATAATCTTGTGTTCATTTCCATTTGGTTTTGGGTTTTTCTGGGAAGGAATAGTTTTTCAGAAGTTGGTTGTTCGAAATGGCCTTGGTAGAAAGTGTCAGCTATCGGAAAATTTAGGTTTTTGGTGCTTCCTCTGTAGAGGGAAATATGGACGGATTTTATTGTTCCTTTGTTAATGTCACTTGTCTGTATAATTATCTAAATATCAATGTCTACAATATATTGCATATATATATATATACTATATAATATATATATATATATATATATATATGTATATATATATATATATATATATATATATCTATATATATATATTATATATATACTATATTGTTAAATATAAACTGCTACCTCTTCCATATGACGGTTAAACATTTGATATCAAAGGAAGACTGGTTCAGGTTAAGACTTTATTATATTATTTTTGTCTGTGAACTCCTTATAGATTAGTCCACCCATTATTTATTTATTTACTTTAGTAATACCTTCCACAGAAGAGCTGCCTACATCCCAATCCGCTCTACTCTCTCATACAGACGATTGGGTCTGTCCATCCGATGCATAGTGGACTCCCACACGAACACCAGAGAGCTCGAATCCATTGGAAAGGATATTCCTACTTTGCAGGACTTTATATAACCCCAGTCTCGTAAAGAACCTCTTCTTCCTCTTCTTCTTCTTCTCGGGAAAGTTCCTGCAGGAACCGAGCAATTGGTTGAGTGCCCAGGTTTGCTTATTCTGTTGGACTCTTACTTTATGGCCACATTCCTCCACTTTCTTTATTTGGGGAGAAGTTTGGTCTACCTGAGAGAGAGAGAGAGAGAGAGAGAGAGAGAGAGAGAGAGAGAGAGAGATTTTGAAGCATAGGAAAAAGGTTCGGACACTATCGAATGCAATTTCGTAAGTTTTCCTTTTTTGGGGAAAGTATTTAGTGAAAGTGTATTAGCAAACTAGCTGAAACTAATTGATGCTCTCTCTCCAGGTCTCTTTCTCTCTCTCTCTCTCTCTCTCTTCTCTCTCTCTCTCTCTCATCTCCTCTCCGTGAAAGGTTAAGTGAGAACTTTCATTGCTGGTTTGATTCCCAATTCAACAGCGTGTCATCCATAGTCCTAATCTGTCTTTCAAGAAATACAGATATTGACGCCAATTCTTCTTCTTCTTCTTCTTCTTCTTCTTCTTCTTCTTCATTAAGGTTCATTCTCATCTCATATTGCTCGAACTTTGAAGAAGAAGAATAAATAAATAAACAAAAAGAGTGCATTCCATGAGGGATGCTTCTTACTCTTGAGACAAAGTCAAGTCAAAGTCTTAGGCGGCGGCTTCCTTTATCTTGTTTTTTACCTCCGAGGAAGAGGATTCCTCGCCAGTTCTCTTCTGCTTTTTCTTCTCATTCTTTTTGTAGTCGGAGCCCTGAGTTTGTCTCTGACACTTAGGAATTTCGCACGAAATAGAAATGGGAATTTTCTTTCGAATTGGGAGGGGGACATTGAATGGGATTCATGGTGATAGGGATCTGTTGAAAGAAGGCTTCTAAAGCAACAAAATTCGGGATGTTTTATCAAATGAGTGCTACGCTACGTATTATTATTATTATTATTATTATTATTATTATTATTATATTATTATTATTATTATTATTATTATTATTATATTAAAAGCCAGCTGCAACCCTTGTTGAGACAGATAAGTGCGAGCTAGAGGGTAAACTATAACAGAAATAAAAATGAAAAACAAATTAAGCCAAGCAAAGAAACTAAATTAAATCAATTTTCTGAGTTAGTCTCTGTGAACCTGCTTTTAAAAAGTTTGCATAATTTTTATTGCAAAATTGATTGTGAAGTAAGGTAATTTTTTAATTAAAAATTAAATTAATATACAAATGAGCTGTCGGTAAAGAGACCGTAGTGTAGGATACGAGAGAAGAATTCGTAGAATATCTTACTTAAATCGTAAGATGACCTATTGAAACCATCACCATTTCGTGAGGTTCAAAGTTCTTCCCCGTGAAACGAACTTCACAATAAAATATCGCGGAGGTTAATTCAAAGATTTTCTGTTACAGGATACGCCTCTGGGCCCAAGAAATTCCTCGTGATCCATAGAATGAGCGGAGAATAGCTTGAGAACATGTTAGTTTGGAAAGTCTTCCGGAGAGGTTGGAGTTCCCAGAGGGGAGAAGGGAGGACCTTGGATCTTTGGTCTGACGAAGGTTAGCATTTTTAAAGAGAGATAAAGTATAAAGGGGGGGGGGGGGTAAGTTTTTAGGGAAGGGGGAGGGTGATGAAGAAATGATTTGGTTAATGCAAACAGTGTTCTTTTATTTCACGTTTGCTTATACCGTTCTCGTTTGTCTCCTCAGCGTTGTTTACCGTTTACATAATCACTGAAAAGGTTGCTCATTTTCTTGCAGGTTTCTCAGTAAATATATAACTAATTCGTGTACCTATTCCTCTCTCTCTCTCTCTCTCTCTCTCTCTCTCTCTCTCATCCTGATCGTAATTCTCCACACTTTAGGCTCTGTTAAATCTCACCTTAGACCTTTGAAAACAGTTTGTCATCTTGGGGAGAGCAAGGTGGAGGCGTGGAAGGAAATTAGGTGACACGGGGCCAAGTTTGTATGAATTCTCTTAAATCAATGCGCCAGGTCGTAGATGTCCGACATCTTTCAAGGAGTTCGCGATGATGATGGTACTGAAAGTTATATCTCATCTGGGCACACGAAACCGCGCTTGCGCGCTTGATTTGAAGCCTCACGTCACGTTGGTTGGTCCGTCATTCCAAGATGGTGTTGGATACAGAGGTAGTTTTTTTTCATAGTGTTATGAGATTAATATATTGCAATGGATGTCATTTGTTAAATTCAGTAGTGTGTATGAAATTGGTGTCAGTGAGAGAGAGTCTCCTTGTCCATGATGTTTCACTGTAATTCAATTACAAGTCAATTATTAAGTGCTTGTAGAGTTGAGTAACTGCTGTGCCTTTGTTAGGTGGTGTGTGAAATGGAAAAGGCGTTTGGTGTCTCCCTTATATTTCTGTTCTCTTCAGTTGTTAGTCTTCATTCTATTTTTATCCCCTCTTATACTCACTGCCTTCGTCTTCCTTGTGTTGAGAGAGAGAGAGAGAGAGAGAGAGAGAGAGAGAGAGAGAGAGAGAGACGGGCGAGGGTAGGGGAATACTGGGAATTAACCAGGGTAACAGAAATGCAGTGAAATCTACAGACAAACTTCAGAAATAAAGTATTGGATGCTACTTTTAATTCCTGAATGATTTACTAGTTTCACCTAGCTATGCCCTTTCTTCCTAGGGGCTTAGGGACCCTATACCCATGGTTCCTAGTCCATAACCTCAGGGGTCATCCCTTAAACCCCTAAATGGCACCAAAACCGAATGCATAGGTCTGTCATGCAACACGATGTCGCCTTCCGTGAGACCAAGTTTGGCCATATTTAATTCCTCGGGTCTGTGCTGTCGGTCCCTGGGAGTGGTGGAGTTAGAGGAGGGGGAGTGTTGGAGAGTTGGAGGTGGGGGAGTGGCTTGATGGAATGCTCTTCTCATCTCAGGGGCGTTTAATCACCATTAAAGTAGGAAGCAGGAAGGTCATAGATAATGCCGTATCTTCAGGCGTTTTGAAGGATGTCCTCTGTCCTTAGCTGACGAGATTCTCTCTCTTTCTCTCTCTCTGAGACTGACAGATAATTCTAAAATCAGGAATACTTGTAATTATATCCAGTATATATTTAGAGATACAAACCAATTGGCAATCACATTCTTGATATTTAATTGCCATGTTGAAACCTTTTGATTCTTCATAAAGCTCTGCTCAACCACAGGAACTTTCATATAAATTGTTTATTTGCAGATGAGTTAAAACGTATGTGTAGTAAAACTGGATTACTTGAAGGCATTACCAAAATATCTGTGTAAAATTTGAGATGGCTCCAGAAAGCAGCAAGACAGCTGTCACTGGCCCCCTGTTCACTCTGTAATTGCGGAGTCAAGAATGAACCTCTTTTGCAGAAAACTAACAAAGGATATGTTCTCATATGATATTGTCAAGATCATTGTAGTCTCATTAACTTCTGATGATGGTGAAGAAGGTTTGAAAGTACCAAAACAAATATTTCTTGAAAATATTTTTAAAGCTTCAAAGGCTATTTTTGATTTAAAGATTGGTAACATTTTCACTTTGCTGGAAATGTTAATTCATAATATTTGAGAGTTCAGAAACTGACTACTGGCTTTTGCAAAGAAGTCTGATCTCGATTTTGTCATTTTTGTTCATTTTGGGTCATTTTCTTTTGAGGAAGCTTCTTTAGAGCCAGATTCGGCCGTTGCAGACTGTAAGGTTTTCTAGGCAATTCTCTTCAGCTTCCTTCTTTGACTGTGTGACACTGAAACGAAGAGACAATGTCCCCATAGACGTTTTCCACTATCTTGAGTAGGATTCAAGTTCCTCAGTTCTTTTGATCTTTCACTCGTCATGTGGGAATGACTCACATGAAATAAATACACTATTCCCAAGTCACATCCGCTCTATCTTTCTCCTGGAAATGTTTTATTCGTTCTGCTCCTTTTAGGCTTTTGGACACTTCAAGAGACGTTAACTCGTGACCACCGCCCCCCACCCCTCCCCCTCTGTCGAGACAATATAACATTAAATTCTTATCATCTTTATCGCCATCTTCCACGTGGCTTTATTGCTTCCTATGTAAGACTTTAATCTTTGTACTTTTTAAGAGTTTAATCACCAAGAAAGTGGATGTTGTGGTATTTTTCGGATGCAGTGTAATTATAGAATTTCTGAAAGGTACCTCAAGGAGTTCGTCACGCCGCCAGTGTGTATATATCAGAGCAATCGTCTGGAAACAAGACGCTGTTTTAAAGTGAAGGAGAGTGTCTGGTTAGGGTAGATTCTTGTGAAGTGAGAAAGAGAGTCTAATTAATGACTTTGGAGGATGGGTGTCCACAGGGAGTCTGGTAGATTGCCTTCTTCGATTCCTCTTCTCACAGGAGGTCTTTAATCATTATGTCGTCTGTCTGTGTCTGTCGCAATTACTTTGTCATCGAAACTCCCTTTATTGGTACAGAGTAGTCTGTCTTCTATAGAAGTGCATAAATGGAGATCAGATCCTTATGAAATGAAAGATATGAGTCTCCTGGCCAGAGTGGGTTCAGACCCACCTGTCCAAAAATAGCAGGGGACAGAGAAGTGGAAGAGGTCACTGTGGCAACTAAGATGCTCAGAATTGGTGAATGGGTGGGAGGACCAGAGGACTGCATTATAGTGAGGGAGATAAAAGTGAGGATTTTGGTCAAGTCTTTTGTAGGAAAAGACTTCAGAGTTTTAGGGAACACGGAAGGAAGGTTCCTTTTTAGTTCGTGTTTTCATTTATTATTATTTTATTAGTTTATTATTATATCATTATTATTATTATTATTATTATATTTATATCCTATCCTGTCATATTACCATATCCTCATACGAGTGTCCCATCCTTTCCTTTTATTCCTCCCTTGTATAACCGTATTTTATTGCTCTTAATTAATAATGAACCTCAGTCCTTACCCAGCTGAGTAATTACCTTCCCCCTCGAAAGAAATCCCTTCCTTACTAAAGCGTAGGAGGGCATAGCATGAGATAATGCAAGAAAGTAATTTGTTGTGGCAATTACAATCTCATTAGTGCGCAGATATTAAAAAGTAATGATTCATCCTCTGAGAGAGCGAGTAGAGAGAGAGAGAGAGAGGAGAGAGAGAGAGAGAGAGAGAGATAACTTGCTCAACCTTTGAATGGAAATTTTAGAATAAAGAAAGATTTTCTGTATGGATTGATATGGTTGTTGAGGTAAGGTGATCTAATACCAAGACGTATTTCTCTCTCTCTCTCTCTCTCTCTCTCTCTCTCTCTCTCTCTCTCTCTCAACATGAGAAATCTTTTCCTTTTTCTTTTCCTCAAGCCCTCACTTTCTCTCCTTTAGTGAAACCTTGGTTTCCTTTCACAGTTTGAAGATTTCCCCCTCCCCCTCCCCCCCCTCCCCCCACCCAACCTTTACCTTCTTTAATATTTCAGTAGAAGCTTTACTTAAGTTATTCTTTCCGCAGTAAATTCTTGACGAAAGGTTTATTTTATTGTTCATAAATTCTGGGATTTATTAGGGATTTTCAAATTCCCTGTTCGTCGTTAATCTCCAGTGAGTGGAAGTTTTCATACTACGACCACCTCCTCCTTCCCTTCTCTTAGAAAGGAACGGCTTGTGATTACTATGACCTTCCCCCTTCAGTTTTCTGCCTCCATTTTGGCACCAGGTGACACCAGACCCTTTGCTCCCCTTTCTCTGTAGAGTGACATCTACTTTGATTATGTTGATCGCCTGATGAGAGCGAGAACCTTTTCCATGATCTAGGCTTTATTATCTTTTCTTTAAAGGTACCTGCAACTTTCAAGGTTGGTCGTCTTGATAAGGTAGGTGAGCCTTGGCACTTTGTCTTATAGTTTTTTACCATTTTCTTTTATTCTGGTCTCATTGTGACCCACTGACCCATTGTTCAGATTCATAAGGTTCTTTGCCTGTTCCTTTTTCTTTGTGTTCAGGATGAGGTGGAATGTGTGTGTGGAATTCTATCTATACTGAGTTAGTGAGAGCATACTATCTCTCTCTCTCTCTCTCTCTCTCTCTCTACGTCATTTATGATTATTTAACACCTAAATATTTTCTTTCAGACAAGGATAACTCGTTGTATATGTTTTCAATTTACATTTATTACTCCATTTTATTGACTGGACTGACGACTTAGTCAAATGTTCCTTCATCTTGGGAATTGAATGAAAAAAAAAAAGGATCATATCTCCCCATTCTCTGCTGACGAAGTTAATCCCTCTCGCTTATGAAATCGTCTGCTTTTAATGCTCTCTCTCTCTCTCTCTCTCTCTCTCTCTCTCTCTCTCTCTCTCTCTCTCTCTCTCTCTCTCAGGTATTCGAAAATATCCCCTTGCTTTGAAATCTTATTCTTGAGGCAAACTCAACTAAAGTACTGTTCTCTTTGTGGTCCTAAATCTGCAGATACCAATTTAGCAAAAAATATCTTTTCTTGGATATTTTTTCTCTTGTGTATTTAAATCCATTCCTCATTTTTTATATATTGTGGGCTTTGTGACGTTTTATTTCTGTTTTATAAATCTTTAGTAGGCAGAAAACACGAAAGATCATCATCACAAATTAAATGTTATGTTGTGCAGACTCATAAGTGCATAAAAGTCCTAACACAAGGCAGGAACAGCATATTGAAATCTGTAATTAAAACTGACCGACCGATGATTATGTAAAAAATAAGAGTTAAGTTTTCAGTCCAATATCTGGGGTGAACTATCATGACATATCCTTTAACAAAAAGAGGAGAGAGGGAGAGAGAGAGAGAGAGAGAGAGAGGAGAGAGACTTTGTTATCAGGGGGCGTTTGTTTCGTCAAGTGTTTCACATAACCAAACAAAACACGATTAAGGAGCGCGATGGAAACGCAACCTTTGTTCGCTGATATTAAATTGAAAATGTATATTAAAACTGTGAATGAAACTGCAACAACAATAGTTCTGAAATAAAATTTTGGGCATAATTTGTGGGCTCCCAAACACTCGGTGCGAAGCTGCATCCATTTTCAGAAAAAACTGAAATAGAAATAGAAGGTAATTCGGGCAATTATTCCTGTCCGATATGAAAGAGTCAGGTGCCAGTTCAGGTGTAAACGACAACAGTGTTGCCACAGCCCCCCTCCCCTCCCCCCTCCTCCCTCCTCCCTCCCGGAATCATGATGACAAAGGGTGGATGTAGGTGTTCCAGGAACATACTTCCAGACACTGCAGTTTGCCAGTTATGACAGCTACTAGAAATTGGGTGAGTTCATAAGATTTCCCAATTGTCATCTTCTTTTGACCATCCCAGGTCACTAAGGTACCCAAGCTCAACGAAAGTCACACTGGGCCGAAATAGATCATACCTGGAGGTCATCACAGTAATTCCCCAAAACTCTGAAACCAACGTTGCCTTTTGCCCCTGGCTTTGTGGACGGGACCTTCCTCATTAGTAACGCTGAAGTTATTCTGGCGGTCAGTATCGGCGCCCAATTCCCCAGGTGATGGGGGAAAGTACCTTAGGTGGGTGGGGAAATTCCCCAGGTGGTGAGGCAAGTTCCCAAGGTTGTGGGGATAATTCCCTAGGTGTTGGGGAAATTCTCTAGTTGCTGGTAAAATTCCCTTGGTGGTGGGGAAATCTTCCTTTGTGGTGGGGGAACTCCTTAGGTGCGTAAGATCCCCAGCATATGGTAGGGAAAATTCTTTAGGGGTGGGGAAAATTACCCAGGTGGTGGGGAAAATTCTGGTGTTGAGGTTAGTCCCCTTGTATTGAGGGAAAATTCCCTAAGTGCAAGGAAAATTCCCCAGGCAATGGGGAGAGGAAGAATCCCTAGGTGGTAGGGAAAGGTTGCCTTTGTGATGGGGAAAATCCCCAGTTGGTGGTGAGGAACGCCCTTGGTGGGAGAAAATAACCAATGCCTACACCAAGAAATTGGAGGGAATCTATGAAGTTGTTCCTCTAGAGAAGGATATCCTTCTTTCTGATCTTGTTCACAGAGGAAGAGAAAATAGCCCTTGTAATTAACCCTTCGGTCAGTCAAGGAATCCTCTTTGTGGCTCCTGGTAGTTGAGTGACGAGGAAATTTCATTCCTGCTCTCTACTGCTGCTGCTGCTGACGTCTTCTCCTGAATTTCAGGTGTTTCGGTTCTATTTTCTGTTTACCTCCCCCCCCCCCTCCGCCCCCCCCTCTCTTCTCTCTCTCTCTCTCTCTCTCTCCTCTCTCTCTCCTCTCTCTGAAAATTTTCTCTGATAGACAATAAAAATCTGCGCGAATGTTCCAGGGTGAAATTAAACGTTTGATTGTAGTGTCTGATCGACAAAATTTTCCAGATAAAGTCAGGTTTTAGTGAGCCTTCGAGACTTGCATTTTTTCTGTGCATTTTTCCGGGATTTCATTGTTTTGTTTGGCATTTCTTTCTTCTGTTCTCTTTATTCTTCTCCGGTTTCTTGTTTTGCATCTTTTCCTATAGCAGTCTTGGATCGTCGCCATTACACCATTGCTTACGACGGCAGTCTCTCAATTATTATCTTAAATTCTGGGGGAAATGCGTCAAAACTTTCTCTCCAGTAAAAGCATCCTCTCCTTTCACTACTGTTCTTAGGATCCCATCGATTCCAAGAATCTGTGGAACCATCCTTGTGCTTTCTAGATTTTTCATTTTGTTCATTTTCTCACTCGGACTCTCTGCGTAAATTTTGCCTGCAGTTAACGTGGGACCAATGCATACATATTTGCCTGATGGTCACGGGAATTGTTCGAGTTCATTTGTGTGTATTTGTGTTTATATGTTTATGCATGAAGCTGTTTTTGTGGAAACAACACTAGCTTAGCAGGTTTATTCAGTCACGGGATATTTGAGCGTAATTTCTGAACCTGTTGCTTCTGACCTTAGAAATTCTTGGGATTAAATCACGATTTGTGCGAAAGAGATTAATTAGGTCAGGTACCACTAGGCTTAGGCAGCAACAAATAGCCCCCTTTTTCTCTCTCTCTCTCTCTCTCTCTCTCCTCTCTCTAAGCTCGAAAGACCTTAACAAAGTCCAGTGTTTTCCATTGTGTGTATCCCCTGAATATCAACAGCTGAGGGAAGGTGCAGGTCAGACCACTCACACCTGCCACCTTGCGACCACACCACTCTCCATTGCCAGGGCTTCTTCGCTCTTACTTTTGTTGTTGTTGTTGTTGTCATAAAAGTATGCACACTTAGTATATCCTCCACGACTCTAAAGAGGAGGACGAGGAGGAGGAGGAGGAGGAAAGGGCCTGAAGTTGGTCTTTGATATAAACCATCGTCAGGTCCTAAAGCATCTGTCTTCTCTTAAACTGTAATTACCGCTGTTGTAGTTCCCTTTCTTCTTCTTCTTCTTCTTTTTCTTCTTCTTCTTCATGATTTCACGCAGGGAATTTCTTTTTAAGTTAGGCATGCATTACTTTAGAATTAGTCTCAGAATACTTTATTTTCTTCACCAAATTTTATGCCTAAATGTTTCATTTTCTCTGTGCATTTTGCTCATTTTGTATATATTATCATCATCATCTTTTCTTCTTCACGATTTCACGTGTGAGAATGCTCTTAGAAGTTTGACATGTATTACTCTAGCAGCATTCCCAGACTACTGCTTGCTTTTTTTTCTTTTTTTTCTTTTAGCAAAATTTGTTTCCTAAACGCTTCATTTTTAGTTTTATGTAAAAGAAAAGAATTGTCTGTCCATTCGCACTTGTTCTATCTGCCCTTGATCTTCAAAACTACTGAGGCTGTAGGGCGTTAAATTGGTAAGCTGATCTTCCACCCTCCAGTCATCAATCATAACAAATTGCAGCCCTTTAGCCTCAGTAGCTTTTATTTGATGTAAAGTTAAAGTTATCCATAATCGTGCGACTGGCAACGTAACAATACAGGCCACCAAGACCGGCTGAGAGTTTCATTGGACGCGGCTCATGCAGCATTATACTGAGACCACCGGAAGATAGATCTTTTTTCGGTGGCCTTAATGATAAGCTGTACAGAAAACTCGATTGCGCCGAAGGTTTCTTCGGCGCATTTATCACTTGTTTTCTGTGTTAACAGTTGATTGAAGGTGAGAGAGGGTTGTGTCAGCGTCTGGTATTGACATAAATCTTCATAGCTATAAATTTTCAGTTCAGATTTGTTGGGAGGAATATTTCAAGGCAGTTTTACTGAACTTGTTTGTTTTTATATTAATCGAATATTCCAGGCAACAGATTGAAATAAAGTTGAAAAAAATCAGCCAAACGAAGATGATGTAGACATTCCATCAGTCACACGAATGTAAGAACGTTCAATTCGCATCTTCATTTTTCCCCGTTCACTTCCTTCAGTCTCTATCTACCCTTCCTCTTCAGTCGGTCTTGGTCTCTGCTCTCGAATTCCTTTACAAAAACAAAAAACAAAGACTTACCTCTCCACAGCATGGTTTATTTTTTTTCTCCCTGACAGAAGACGAGGTTGAGAGGGTTGTTTTTTCTGTCCACTTGAATCTCTCAGAAGCTCCTAGTTATTCATGACGCTTTGGTTCTTCGCTTTTCCATCCTGAAGCGGAGCGTGAGGCCTCTTCATCACTAATGCATAGGTTCCTCCTCCTCCTCCTCCTCCTCCTCCTCCTCTTTTCTATACCATTTCATTCCCTTTTCCAAGGCTGTTAAAATGAGCAGTCCCTTTTCATTCACTGTAAAACCTAGAACGTTGACTCTTTCTGCTAAAGAACTGAAAACATTTCCATATCTATTGACCCTCTTTTCTTTTTGTGCCCCATTCCCTCCGAGTGACACTTTACCCTTTTAGTGCATTTATTGACTGGACTAGATTGCTGCTTGAAAGAGGGAGAGAGAGAGAAAGAGAAAGCGAGAGAGTTTTATTTGAAACGCTTTGAATTGTATGTGTTTGGGTCATTTAGGAAGGAATCCATTTTTTTCTTTTTTAATTTTCCCTTTTATTATTATCCATAGTCTGGAATTGCCGATTTTATGCGGCTGTTATTATTATTATTCTTATTATTATTATTATTATTATTATTATTATTATTATTATTATTATTATTATTATTATTATTATTATTATTATTATTATTATTATAGTTATTTTAGTAGGTATCAAATGGAAACGTCGTTTCCAAGTTTTGTGTGGTCGAATATGTTTAAATAAGGATTTGAAATCATTACTATTAATAAACTTGAAACCAATTCTCTCTCTCTCTCTCTCTCTCTCCTCTCTTCTCTCTCTCTCTCTCTCTCAGGCTCCATGGCGTGAGAGAATTTCCTGTTAGTTCTTTATAATGATGCCAGCCACAATGCTTTTTGGAAGGAGCAAAGTCAGCGCAAAGCTTTTAAAGCTGTTGGAGAGAAAGAGGGAATGCCTGGGTGTTCCGGTTTATGGAAGGAGTTTACTTTTGAATATCTCTAGACTCATGTGGTAATTCTTTGTCTATTTTTTGGATTTTTCACTTGTAGAATGTTGTCACCTGCATCATAGAGGGTTTCGGGAATGTGTGTTTGTATGCCTGGAGTCTAAAACCATTTCTTTTTTAATCTGGGTTCTTAAACCGTGGTTTTTTGCATGGTTTTGTATAGGCCTATTAGCCCTGTTGCTTCATCTAATATTATTGCTTAATTTAATATTTTGTAATAATTTATACTTGTGGATCTTTGGAAGTTTAAGGTATCAGAGGATGGGACCTTCAAAGGCAACTCTGTCAGATGAGAAACAATGGTGTCTGCCTGTCGTAGACTGAAGCGTCTTAATGGCAATTAGGCCTATATGCAAAGATTTTATCAAAATAAGGTATTTTATTTCAAATATAATATATATCAAGCTTTCCATTATCATTTCCATCGACTTTTCAGAATTCCCACCCAAAACAAAAGACGATGCGTCGAAACCAAGCGTAAGTAACAGTAAAAATTCGAAAACGCGTAACCAGCCATAACTCCACACTGGAGGGTCATTGACGTGGTGGTTTGGGAAGGTTAGAGAGGAGGGAGAGGAGGCAGGTTGTTTGTTATCGGCGGCTGCCGAATTCTACAAAAGAAAAGCAAGCTAGACAATCGACGCCTGTTGCCAAAAGGGCGTAAGCCTTCAGGTGTTGATGTTGAACTTCTCCTTGAGCGTAGGAGGCAAAGAGTTTTTTCCAGTATATAGGAGACAAGAAGGATTCCCAAGGATTCAAGGGAGCCCTTTGGACCTTCACGGGAGCTAAGGATGCCTTTTAGGAATGGCTGCTGCTGCTTTTGGTATCCCTCGGACATCCTATGTTTCGTGGTTAGTTCCCTGTAATGATTTTCCGGATGAGATGTGGCTTCGTTTTTCGTGTTTAAGCTCTTATATTTAGAATTTCATTTGTGTTTTCTTTAATGTTGGAGAGTGTCTTTGTAGCTTGATCAGGCTTATCATTTTGACCGGAAGGATTTATGAAGTACATCTTGGTTCGAATGCAATGAGCAAGGTCTTACACACACACACACACGCAAACAAATATATATATTAGAGATGTAAAACCCACATACCTTGCTTGTAACACAGCACTATTGGGAAGATTTCCTTTGCAACATGTCTTGTGTGTCTGGTTCAAGCGGTGTTGCTCTTAATGAGATAAGAGAGCCACTAGGCTGAGAATTCGATTCGAAATTGTGTAGTGCCTTCAGAAACACGTCACATCGGCCCCTAGCTGCATATGTTTTTTAAAAATCCTTTTACTTGACTTCCATTCCCACTTCCCATTCCTCAGTCCTGCTGTCCAGGCATCTCTGACTGTCACTTCTTATTGCAACAGTGATGTTTATCATTGTCCTTTGTCATGATTTTGTAGGTCCCTTTGTCTGGCTGTGCAACCGCTCCCTCCAACTCCCTCTTTCGCTGCCTCAGGAGCTGAGTGGCCGGAGAAGAAAGTGCCCAGTCAGTCAGTGCTCACCTCGACAGCTAACATTTCCACTTGCACTCATTATTGACTAGTTCCCTACCTGTTTGTGATTTGTATGCAACAAGTTGCCAATATGCTTTACTGTAGCGTAGAAGCACCTTGATTTATTGTTAACATGTTTCCAACATGTTAGCTATAAGTTATAGGCATGTTATTATGACGTGTTTTACTGCAATGTGGAAGCTGGTGACGTATGAATAACACGTTCTACTGTAGCTGGGATGTACCCTCGTTCTCCACTTACAGCAGTTAACTTGTTTGGCAACAGTTTGTATCATGTGATAAGTTACGGACATGTTTATGACATGTTTAACTGCAGTGCAAATACACCCTAAAAGTAGGGATGACGAAATTGACGAACAAACAAACTCATGATATTAATAATAGCCAGATGCAGCAACTTCTGCCGTTCTCGGTCATATTCTACGTAAAAGGAAATGGGTCGGGGCGACTCCGTCATTGGTGTATTTATTTATATCGCTTTTGGGATCTTCTCGGCTCCACTTTTATCACCTCGCCCAACTGGATATGAGTCTCCATTGGGGCAGCTCAGCTTATGATGTGGAAACGTTGCCATGTTTACGTGTTTGTCTGTTGTTTGTGTGTGTGTGTGTGTGTGTTTGTACGTGCAGGGGAATGTAGGTGGTTTGTTACAGTGTTTTATACGCACAAACACACGCACACACACACACACACACACATATATGTATATCTATAATATATATATATATATATATATATATATATATATATATATATAGAGTATGTATATAGAGTATGTATACATTTAAGCGCACACACACACACACACACACACACACACACACACACATATATATATATATATATATATATATATAATATATATATATATATATATATATATCTTTGCCGATAACTTCTGAGTAACAGGGAGAATGAAACTAATCAAAATCACAAGCAGAGAGAGAGAGAGAGCGGAGAGAGAAGATGAGAGAGAGATGAGGGGAGAGGGGAGGAGGAAAGAGAGAAAGAGAAACGAGAGAGAGAGAGAGAGAGAGAGAGAGAGAGAGAAAGGACGAGGATTGTCAAACACTGGGATAACGAATAATTTATGTATTCTAATATATCATGATTTTTTTTTCTAATTGTGTTTTTTTCTTTTATTACAGGTATGTTTTCATTCGGTTGAATTGTGACATAAGGTAGGGTACTATGTTTAGGACTAAAAAAAATTATATATATATATATATATATATATTATATATATATTATATATATATATATATTATATATATATATAAATATATATATATACACGTACGTACTTACAAATTATATATGAATATATATATATATATATATATATATATATATATATATATATATATATATATATATATATATATATAGTATATATATATATATATATAAATATATATATATATATATATAATATATATATATATATATATATATATATATATATATATATATATATATATATATATTGGTCACAGTCCTGGCATGGGATCTCATATACCCCCGAGTCTTTGGGCGATATGAGATCCCATGCCAGGACTGTGACCAATCTTACATCGGATTTACAGGTAAATCACTTCCCCAGAGATTATACAACAACAAACGGTCAGTTAGGTATGGACAACAGAACTCGGCTATTTTCAATCATATAAATGAACATAACCATAGAATAAACTGGAATATGTCACGTGTAATTTATAGCAGCAACTGCCGGTACAAGAGTCAAATGATGGAATCGGCCTTAATAAAAGAGAAGCAGGTAATGAACATCTCAAAAGGGAATTGGACATCAGACATCGTCGACGCAGTGTTCATTCAACCAACGCTTAAGAAGATTAAAGGAAGATTTATCAGCGGGGGTGACCTAAATTGGCTTACTTGTGGACGAATCTCTTGGTATAAATACCACCTTTTCTGTAAACTTTTCTCATTCATATACCTGAAGAGAGAGACAGCAGTCTCTGAAATATAGTACTTTTCTCTCTACATTTTGGTGTTTTTTTTATGGGCTCCTTTTATATTATATTATATATATTATATATATATGTATCTGTATATATATATGTTATATGAATATATTATATATATTATATATATATATAATATATATGTATATATATATTTATATTATATATATTATATATATATATACTATTTAGTATATTAATATGTGATTATATATTATTACATATATATATGATATATATTATATATATAGATATATATATATGATCTATATATAATTATATATATATATATAATTATATATATAGATATATATAGATGTATTATATAATTTACATATATATATATATATATAATTCTATATATATATATATATATATATTATATATATATATATATATAATACACACGTTTATATGTGTGTGTGTGTGTGTTTATGTATGTATGTAGATTTATGAATTAACCTTTAATACTGAAGAAGAGTTGAATTTCAGTAAGCAATAAGAGTGTTACCAACGAAATATCAGAGTATTTAGGATTTAATTGCCAGCTTACATACACGGGGGAAATCTAGAGAGATGTCAGCCGATGAAGTGAGACCTTTCCCACCAGACGGAGACTCTATGTGTGGGAACTGAAGGTGATATCATGGCTTATTCACATGAATAAAAACATCTTTTTATTATAATTATTATTATAATTTTTTTAATCATATTAAGTCTCCAGTGGTGGGTAGAGCGAACTAAAGTAGATAGCAGATTGCTTTGTTCTGCATGCACAAAGGCGCCCTCCTCTTCAATGTCATGTTTTCATAGCAGTTCCATGTGATCCTCATGGCTACTCCATACAGCCTTTGAGTCTCTCTCTCTCTCTCTCTCTCTCTCTCTCTCTCTCTCTCTCTCTCTCATAATATTCTTCCTCGGCTCGTCAAAATATATCCAGGATTGAATCCCGAATCCAAACAGCGAAATGAGACCAATTCTGGAATGTCTCTTGCCTCCACTTCTGAGAGAGATCGTTTAATCATCATATTTAATGACTTTGGTTAGTGATAGATAGGACACCGGATCAAACTTCCCCCCACAGACCCCAACCCTCCACCGCTTGCCCCCAACTGATTATGATTATGAACGAATATCTAATTAAATTGCGACCTCCCAACGTCACCATTGTTCATGACTGAGAGACTCATTATCATTATCATTCCAGGCCTTATCTGAATGGGGTCTCTGGTGATAAGCCTTTGATTCTCCCTCACAGTAGATTCATTCTCTCAGTCAATGAAAGAAAGAAGCTATACGGCCTAATTGCGTGACGAAGAGATTTTCATTCGTGCCAAGAGACGTTCATTCATTATTTCCTGGGTCTTCAAGGGCAGATTTACTACTATTTACTACGTACGGCTACTCGTATTTAATATGATTTACTGCATACTATTAGCCATATTTACCACGATTTACTACTACTACTACTACTACTAATATTTGCTACCATTGACCACTACTACCCAAGCGTGGACATTTTATGGATATGTCAAGTTTGGTTTTATTTTAAGTTAAGGAGATTTTTCAAATGAAACAATAATTGCTGTCCAATTAAAATGTTTTTGTGTTGCTTAAATTACTGAGGTTTTCTGGACTCATGGAGTGATTTTAGCCAGATTATTTTCTTCTATTTTTACGTCTCTCTCTCTCTCTCTCTCTCTCTCTCTCTCTCTCTCTCTCTCTCTCTCTCTCTCTCTCTCTCTCTTCACATTTTTTCCAGCATTTACGTGGCTTTGAAACTGCTTCTTTGATTGCAATCAATTTTGGTTGCAACTTGACCAATGAAATCTTCCCTCGGATGGATGAATGCAGTGCTACAGCATTTGACGTCAGTTATTCAAGATCTCAGTAACTTCATTTTGCTTTACCCTGTAGGTCTCTGTAGATCCACTTTATTTTAAATGTAATCCCTGGGAAAAACGACTTTTGTATTGAAGAGAGGCGAGAACAGCGAGCGATGGAAATTCCTCCACAATTTTATCGAAGGAAGATAAATTTGATATCTTTCCTCCTCCTCTTCTCTCCTCGTCTCTCGTGTGTGACATTCGGTCCCGAAAATTGAGTTTATTCTGACTCCCCTCTCCCCTTTTTGGGTTTTTATATATCTAAAATAAATATCGAGTTGGGGTAATTCAAGAACAAAAGTATTTTTTTTTTATTCGTCAGGTGGAATTGCCTGTTTTTTTTTTCTTTCTTTTTTTACACAACTGATGTGAATTTTATTTTTCCTTTTCTTAAGGGCAAAAAAGTTTGTAGTATCTAGTTTGTCACTGCAAGGTTTGTCAACTTAATGACCTCAAAACTTCAGCGTCGAATTGGTCAGCTTTAATACTCACACTATTCCCATCTTTATTCCATACCACGATTCTCTTTCTTATTCTGTTCCCTCTTTGGGTTTTGCTTCTCTCTCTCTCTCTCTCTCTCTCTCTCTCTCTCTCTCTCTCTCTCTCTCTCTCTCTGACTTTTTTTACTTACAAGAGAGAAAGTAAAACCTGTTTCCCGTTCTTTGAAGATCGATTTTTAACCCCTGGAAATTCCATTTGTTTTTAAATTTTTTTTTTTCATTAATTTTTTACGCAGAGAAAGAAAGGGGAATGGTCATCCCTACATAGGAGACTGGCAGCGAGAGAGAGAGAGAGAGAGAGAGAGAGAGAGAGAGAGAGAGAGAGAGAGAGAGAGCGCGCGTTTTTAAGCCTCACACCATACTCTGAGATGCACATATTAAATTAAATTAACACTTATTGTGGAAAATATAAAAAAAGAGATTCATTACCGTGATGACTTCTCTTACAAATCACAAATCATTGACAGCTAAGATTTGTTAATCCATATGAATATTTGCAAACATTACTTACTTGAATACTTAATTTTATTTTTTATAGGTTTTGAACATGTATGCTTACTAGTAAATATTACGATAAGGTTACATTTCTGTTATGAATTATGAATGTTTTCATCTATACATATACTGCTTGGAAACGGCTTCTCCCAGAAACTAGAGTTTTAGGGAAATCCAGTCTCAGGCATATTGCTCAGTCCTTAAATCCTCCCTAGGGAACTGAGACCCTCAATATTACATTCCTAGGGAAATGGGGGCCGGGGGGAGGTTGACAATAATAATAATAATAATAATAATAATAATAATAATAATAATAATAATAATAATAATAATAACAATTTTATTTCAGCTCAATGCCATTATACATGGAATATACAAAGTAGAGACAACGAGGTACACAATCTAGATAGAAGAGACAAAATTATCAAAACGAAACCGGGCAATCTCTAGACAGTTGCTGAAGTAGTCGTAGAAATAGTAATTATATTAATGGCAGTGACACTACAAATGCTGAGAATAATAGTAAAAATATTAACAAATTATAACAATTAGAAACAGATTGAATACAATTAATTTCCAGCTGGGGACCTTAGGTGGTTACAAAAGTCAGGTCCAGAGGGCTGAATTCGAAAAGGGAAACAAGCAAATAATAATAATAATAATAATAATAATAATAATAATAATAATAATAATAATAATAATACCAGATTCTGCAGCTTTTACTTTACCTCCTTTTACATTCTCTTTCTTCCATGTAAAATTCCACCCTTTCTTAACGAGTGATTCATAGTGCAACAGATTTGAGGTTTTCCTCCTGTTACACCTTTCAAACCTTTTCCTGTCAATTTCCGTTTCAGCACTGAATGACCTCTAGGTCCCAGTACTTGGCCTTTGGCCTACATTCTATATTCAATCAATCAACCTGATTCTGCAGATGAGGCTTCAGTGAATGTCAGAAATAGAGAATGAGAATTAACAAGCAACTGAGGCCACCCATTGCAAAGGGAACAGACAGACGCCTCACCATCATCTTTCCCTCCCTCTGGACCATCTTCTTTTCCTGCCTCTCTGCTCAGGATGCAACGGATGAGCGAAGGACTGACTGACCTAAGGTGACCTTGGGAAAAGCCTCAAGTAGTCGGAAAACATTTGTCTATAGGACCCCCGAAATATTCATATTTAGAGCTCCTCTCTTAAGATACATTAAATCCTCTCTTGTGAGGAAATGTCGAAACAACCAGTTGTATCCTACTGGAATAGTTGAATGAGATGCGCGTGATGGTCCTCGTTGTGGCCATCTTGGAAAGTGTCCGAAGCTGGGGAGGTCACTTTGATGTCCAGGGACAAGATTCATTGGGTCAGGAGCCGCTACATTTGGGGGAGAAATTGGATCTACGCGAGTTTACCCTTTTGAATCCACCTGGGAGATAAGTTTAGCTCTCTCTCTCTCTCTCTCTCTCTCTCTCTCTCTCTCTCTCTCTCTCTCTCTCTCTCTCTGTGCTCGGTTTTTTATAATGAGACTACTGAAACATATGTTTAGGTCTTGAAGATCGTATTTTGATGATTTAAGTGTAATAAGGGCAGGTATTATTATTATTATTATTATTATTAGTAGTATAGTAGTAGTAGTAGTAGTAGTAGTAGTAGTAGTAGTAGTAGTATTATTATTATTATTATTATTATTATTATTATTATTATTATTATGTTGTAAATAATTAACTAAGCTGAAATGGCCTTGGTATTTTTGAGAGAGCTTTTGAACATTGCCTTCTTTCGGAATAAAACCGTGAAAGTAACTTTAACAGATATAAACCGGAGATTTAAAAGAGAAAATGAATGAACGAGAGAGAAAAAAAAAAAAAAAAAAAATTCTTGTTTATATCCTTAACATGTGATTAAACCACCATTGCTGTCCCGTAATCATCTTTCGCATTCACTTTAGGATCTCTGTCCCACAACTCCTGCAAATCTCTAGCCCCCTCCCCACCATAAACCTCCCATATAATCAACACCCCCTCCCTCCCCCCTCCCAAGTACCCTCCCATTCCGGCACTTCTCTCTCCCATCAGTTATTTACGAAAGTATCTCCATTATTTTGAAAAAAAAGTCCATAGAATTATGAGAGAGAGAGAGAGAGAGAGAGAAGAGAGAGAGATGAGAGAGAGAGAGGAGGAGAGAGAGAGAGAGAGAGAGAGACTTACTCAAGTAGCCACGTATTATTATTCTCGATTTGAAGCTTTTTATTTTTTCGACAGAAACTTCACAAAACCGAAGTCACTGTCAAAATCATTTACGCTCCTTCAGAATCTCATTAAACACTCGGTGGGAGGGAGGGAGAGAGGGAGGCGTTCTGTCAGTAAATTAAGCAGCTAATTACGTCCATAAATCCTAGAAGGGGGAAACGTATTTGAACGTAATTTGTGTAGTTATTGACTTGAAGTTGAAATAAAATTCCAGACTACATCATTCCTCTGCTCTGATCGAGACCTGTCACCGTCACTCTTCACTTAGTGGGATTTATTTCCCCCAATCTCTTCCAATTCGTCGGTGTCTTGCGCGCATGCGCCAGAGTAGAGAGAGAGAGAGAGAGAGAGAGAGAGAGAGAGAGAGGGAGTGTTGATTGCTGATTGTCATTTTAGATAAAACAGAAGATTGTCATATTTGGTTCCATAGCTGATTGTCTTTTCAGTTAAACAACTGATTCTCATTCTCAGGTTTACCCGAACCGCTGATTGTCAGTTTTGGTGAAACAGATGATTTGACCTTTTTGGTTAAACAGCCGATTCTTATTTTTGGTTAAATAGCTGATTCTCGTTTTTGGTTAAACAGATGGTTGGCATTTGTAGTAAAACGGCTGATCGTTATTTTTAGTTAAATAGCTGAATATCATTATTGGTTAAACAGCTGATACCAAAGATGGTGAGAACCGATTTCTTATAAACCTCTTTTCCCCTGACACATCCGTGCTCTCTGTGGGTCACCTTTTTATGGGGAAGGGGGCCCCCCTTTCCCCCTCCCTCCCTCCTTCACACCTCCCCTCTCCCGTGCAGGGTAACGGATGTCAAAATAATCTTCCCAAGTGTCAGTCTCTATTCTGGAGCCTTGTGACTTCATTTCCTTCAGCCTCATTCTGCCAACAGGAGGACATTCCCCTTTATTCTCGTTTTCTTTCGATTTTTTGTTTTTCTATGAAAAGGGGAATCTTTTCATCATCACTGACAGATCTTTTTTATCAAGAGGTTCATTAGCTCTTATTAGGGTTTGTCACAGCTAAATGAGGCTTTTGATCATTATATGATGGCATTTTGTCTGAATATTTTTTCAGATTCTCTCTCTCTCTCTCTCTCTCTCTCTCTCTCTCTCTCTCTCTCTCTCTGTCTCTAAGTAGGAAGATGGTTAAAAGAATTTTTACACAACAGAAAACAGATAGTTATTGCAAACGATGAGAAATCGGATGAAGCTAAGGTAATTTCCGGTGTGCCACAAGGTACGGTGTTAGCTGCATTACTGTTTGTTATTATGATTGCAGACATAGACAGTAATGTTAAGGACTCGGTAGTGAGTAGTTTTGCCGATGACACAAGAATAAGTAGAGAAATTACTTGTGATGAAGATAGGAATGCTCTACAAAGAGACCTTAACAAAGTATATGATTGGGCAGAGGTAAATAGGATGGTATTTAACTCTGATAAATTTGAATCAATAAATTATGGAGACAGAGAAGGAAAGCTATGCATATAGGGGACCTAATAATGAGACATTACAAATAAGGAAGCAGTTAAAGACCTTGGTGTGATGATGAATGGGAACATCTTATGCAACGATCAAATAGCAATTCTATTGCCAAATGTAAAGCAAAAATGGGAAACGGCACTTCAAAACAAGAAAAGCTGAACACATGATTATGCTTTATAAAACATATGTTCGTAGTCCCACTTGAATATTGCAATATGATATGGTACCCACACTATCAAAAGGATATTGCACAAATAGAGAGTGTACAAAGTCCTTTACAGCTAGAATAGAAGAAGTTAAGGACCTTGACTACTGGGAAAGACTACAATCCTTAAAAATAAAATATAGTCCTAGGGGAAAGAGAAGAGAACGCTACATGATAATTCAGGCATAGAAAGAAGAAGAAGAAAACAGATAGAAAGGAATAGCTGAAAACATCATGGAGCTAAAAATATCAGAAAGAGCAAGCAGAGGTAGATTAATAGTGCCCAAAACTATACCAGGAAAAATAAGGAAAGCACACAGGACATTAATCCACTACATACCAGCATCGATAGTTCAGCGTCTATTCAATGCGTTGCCAGCTCATCTGAGGAATATAACAGGACGTTGAGCGTAGATGTGTTTAAGAATAAGCTCGACAAATATCTAAACTGCATCCCAGACCATCCAAGATTGGAAGATGCAAAATATACCGGAAGATGTACTAGCAACTCTCTGGTAGACATTAGAGGTGCCTCATACTGAGGGACCTGGGGCAACCCGAACAAGATGTAGGTCTGTAGGTAAGGTAAGGCTCTCTCTCTCTCTCTCTCTCTCTCTCTCTCTCTCCTTGTATAAAACTGATTCATGTTTACCCTCAAGAGAATGAGCAGTTCATTAGATATCTATCCCTCGTTGGGGTGAGATCAGGTAATTAACCTGGTATCCTGAGAGGGACGATTTGCAATGTACCTACCTGGGCTACAATGAGGGCGCAGAAGCTAATATATGTATATATAGGAGGGAATTCTCAGAGGGGTGAAGGATATATAATGTATATGGGAATCCTCATCCTAAGACAGAAAAGGGAAAGCAATATAATTTTTCATTCTCAAACACTGGCGTATGTCTGACCCTAATTGGCCTGTCTGCCCTCAGATTAAAAAATAATTGAATAAATAAATAATTAAATCTTAAACGTAAATGCCACCCAAACTTACATTTATATATCTGACAGAAACTGTCATGACTATAATCAAGAAAATATTTTCATTTTGTCAATATTTTCACATTTACTCTAAAAAGACGGCCTCCCCATCGATCCAGCATCCTTTAATATAAAGCGAGGCATCCCTTCATATTCTCCAATATTTCCGCCCCGAGAGGAAGGCGGGAGGGGATGTGGGTTATGAAGGGGATGGTGGGAGAGAGGGAGGAGGGAGGGGGGTTTTGATAAAATCCAATATGGAAAGCGGTGGACATGCTGTCAGCAGTTCCAGATGAGGGGTCGGGTTTTATTGCTGACAACAACGAGGCACCCAGCCTCCGAGTGGAATGGAAAGGCCACAATATTTTGGGAGACACTTAAGAATCGAGCGAGGAAGGGCTGGAGTGAAGTAGGATCCTGGAATAAGAAGTGTGTGGCATGGAAAAGGAAGATTGGTCCCTGGAAAAAGAGGAATGGGCTCTGGAATAGTAAGGGTTGGTCCTAGAAAAGGAGGGGTGGTTCCTGGAAAATAAGGGGTTGGTCCTGG
This sequence comes from Macrobrachium nipponense, assembly GCF_015104395.2. Classification (NCBI taxonomy): domain Eukaryota; kingdom Metazoa; phylum Arthropoda; class Malacostraca; order Decapoda; family Palaemonidae; genus Macrobrachium; species Macrobrachium nipponense. The sequence continues at coordinate 25,857,605 of NC_087214.1, forward strand.
AAGAGGAGAGGTCGATCCTGGAAAAGGAGAGGGTGTGTCCTGGAAATGAAGAGGTGGGTCCTGGAAAAGATGAACTGTCAATTGTTTACAGAATTGTATAGACTAAAAGTACTTCCTTACTACAATAAAACATGCCATGAACAGGTCTATAGGTTACTGCACACTTCATCAACAAGTTGAATACAAGTCATCGACTTCTTAGAAGTCGTAACCAGTGCGTCATACGATTATCCAGCACATGCCAAAGGTTAGTTCTCCACTTGCAGTCGTCGCTGACTGAAATTTTTAACATTAGGCGCAAAGACCTCTAGGTCTAACGTCTGCCTGCCGAGTCAAACTAATGTCGTCCTCTAGAAAATAGTGGCCATTGTGTGTGGCGGCAGTTTTTACTCTCTCTCTCTCTCTCTCTCTCTCTCTCTCTCTCTCTCTCTGAGTCCTCTTCCCTTCATCTCAGTGACAGCAAACTTAATGCAATTTGGAGAAATTGTTTTACATCTAATAGCTCCTTTCCAAAGCGCGTCTACAACTATTTCGTTTCTTATTTGGAAGTTGTTCTACTTAAGAATTTCCTCCTCCACGACCGCCTTCTGTTTTCCTGTTTCCTTCCTTCCTTCCTTCCTGGCCCTCCTAATCCTCCTGAGGCCTCGTGGTGGCCCTCAATGGCCCAAGAAAGCCCACGACGGCTTCTTTATTCGACGTCTTCCGCTATTTTGTCTTCGGAGGAGAGCCTCCGAGGATTTCGTGGGCTCCTTCCCAGAGGAAGTGGACCAGAATTTCTCTTATGGATGAGGCAGATGCTCTGGGAATGCTTATGAAGTTTGTTTGTTTGTTTTTCGCTGCTGAGTGGAAGAAGGTCTTTTCAGAAAGTGTTCTCAGTATAAGCCAGTTTATAGCGTATCATATTTAAGCTCCTGTGTCGGAACTGTATACGTCAGTGTTTAACGTTGAACTGTGCTTAATTTGTAAAGAATCAGGTCTCTATAATCTGTTGTAGTTTTAGTAATAAGTGTTTTCGTAAGAAATTTTTTTGATTTATATACTTACGTATCTCTGAAACAGAAAACGGGAAACTACGAAATCGGTGGTTACTGACAACTGAAAGACCAATTGGAAACAACTCTCTCCGATGACTTTGTAACCGTCGGGAAGTGTGCATAACGATAACTGGTTTTGAATATAGGAACGTTTCCCCTCTTTGAGTGAGAGATTGTTTTCGCATTGTGTTCGTTTAACAGTGTGGCGAAACACTCGTTGGAGAGTAAATTGAAAAGTGAACTGGACCGAAGTGTTGGGAAGCCGTTTCGAGGAAGAGTCCGGTGCAAATGGCAGCGTTGCCAACGCTTCTTCGTCCTAGACTTAGGATGTGATCCTACAGGAACATTCTTACTGGAAATAGGATATATACGTTTTATTTGTGAACAAGTAATACGGTTCACTGAAATACCCTATATTCTTATAATATTTACTTTCTCATATTACTTTCAGTAAATACTTATATGTTTTTTTTATTATAATTACAACAACTTTATTATCTAATTTAAAATTCACATAGGCTTAGGTGACCGTTTAGGGTGCAATATGAGACTTTATTTGAGAAAACTGTTATAGGTTAAAATGAGAGAGAGAGAGAGAGAGAGAGAGAGAGGGGGGGGGGGGGGGGGGGGCTCAGGTAGTCATTTGATCCACCTGGCAGGTCGTTTGTTTCAAATTGAAAAATTCCTGTTTTAGAGTTAGAAATATCTATCAATATTATCGGATGTGTTGTTGGGATAATAAATTATCGTAGAAGTTTATAAATAGCGAATGAACTTATCTTTTCTTTACCTTATTTTGAAATGAACAATCGTTTAATCCAAATAGGCCTAGGTGGTATTGGATCGGGATATCACAACAGAACAACAAAACGTCAACATAGAATATTGTAAATGCCTTAAAGAATGATGTTGGGGACTCTCTCTCTCTCTCTCTCTCTTTGTTTTAACGTGAATGAAACGAGCTCTTAGCTCTTATATGTGTTTTCTCCCCAGTCACTTAAATTTAAAACGATAGACAAAGAAAATGGGAAAAATAAAATTTTGAAACACCGTTTTCTGTTCACTAATCTCTGTTATGTTGACCAAAAGTTCGTTGGTTTGTTGTTGTTGTTGTTATTATATTAGTATAGTTCTGAAGACACCAAAGTGTGTCAAACAATCATTGCTTTGTAACAGGTGATGCCAATTGCCTTCAGTTTAAAGAGTAGTTGTGCGACGTGTCAAGGCCTACATGCTACGATCGCTTATATCCTGCCCTTTTTATTTTCAGCCATCCCTCAGCTCTGTGTTCCCTTCTCTTGTATCTCACACTAGAGATCCATTTAATTACGGTTACAGTACTGGATACAGTATTGCGCCATAGATTGAGTTATTAGAAAGCATTTCTTGTAACTAACTGGAAGGCTCTGTCCAAAATTGGTCCACTTATTCTAAACCTTGGTTTGGGATTGAAGCGTTTACTTCAGAATCGTCTTTTTTTTCCTTGGGAAAAATCCCCTTTTTTTTTTTCCTTTGATATAGAGAGACGTGAGAGAGAGAGAGAGAGATATAGAGAGAGAGATAGAGGAGAGATCAGGAACAAGAGCGAAATACAAAAGTATTTGTAAAAAGAAAGAAAGAAAGAGGCCATTTCCAAAAAGAATCAATCAGTGTACTCTGACCTGTTGCAATGGCAAGAGATTTTTCGTTTGTTGCAAACAGAAACTTTGTAATGAAAATACACAAAAGACTTCGTTTGTTGCAGTGGTGCAAAAAAAATCCACAAATACTAAGACGACTGTTGGATTATTTCTCGTTGAGAATTTTTATTTTTACTTTTTGTACATTTATTATTATTATTATTATTATATTATTATTATTATTATTATTATTATTATTATTATTATTATTATTATTATTATTATTATTCAGAATGATATGGTGCTCACTTGAAAGAAGTAACAGAAGACAATATGCAATACCGGAAGAAGAGATCAGTTTATTAGGATAAAAAATAAATAAATAAAAATTAATAAATAGATGAATCGTATCCATATAATATAATCTATAACAAACCATAATAATATCTATATAAAATCAGTAAAACATATAATGTACATAGTATCTTTAATTTTGTGCGTAATCATTTTATCTGCTGTAAATGAGAAAAGTTAGTTTTATCCCCACCCACCCACCCCATCCCCTTTCAAATACCTGCAATAGCAAAAACGTTAATACTTATGTTTATTCTAGGACGTAATTATAAGGAAAGGCAAGTGGTGAATAATGAAACATGATTCTTTTCAGAGAAAGAAACTATTTCCTATTCTAGAAATGTCCCTTCTAGTCCTCTAGGAATTCTTACTGGATATAACACACTTTTCGTATTATAAACATTGCTACTCTCGTTGGCTGGCATGAAGAACGCCCTTTGGAGAAACACTGCTCTATGGCTCTCTTTGGGGCTCTGTCTGGCTCTCTCTGGGGATTTAACCGAACGCTGTGTGGCGCTATGGGGCTCTCTGGGGATCTATGGGATTCTCTGGCCCTTTGGGGCTCTGTGTAGCCATGTATGACTGTGCGGTTGTGTGACTCCATGGATCTCTTTGTGGGCCTATTGGGTTCTCTATGGCGCTTTGGGGCTCTGTGTGGCCCTGTTTGACTGTGTGGCTCTATGGAACTCTGTGCGGCCCTCTGGGGATATATGGGACTGTGGGGCACTTAGGGTCTCTGTGTGGCTTTTGGGACCCTGTGGGCGATCTGTGTGGTCTTGTGGGGATCTGCAGGGCGATCTGTGACCCTGTGGGCCTTGTGTGGCCCTTTAGGATTCTACGGGGCTGTGTCTGATTCTATGGGGCACAAAAAGCATTTTTTTTTTTTTTTTTTGCGCAGCGACAGACCCTCTCAAAGTAATTAGGGAAAAGTCAGCTGGGTGAGATGATGGCTTCTTTTCTCTAAAGAAAAGAAAACTTTTGATTTTATGATGAAGAAAATTGTTTTCCAAAGACCTTTGACTTTTATCCTGTTCAAATGAATATTTCTTCATTTCTCTTAGACAGAGAGAGAGAGGGAGTGTCCTGTATGTACATGGGAGAGAGATAATTTTTTTTTTTTTTTTTTTTTTTGTCGCAGTCAGTGCTATTGCAATATGATGATATGGAACGAACGGGAAGAATCTGGGTCCTGTCGAATTCGCATCGAGAGCCAACTTCTTTATAATCTATTTCCCCGACGGACAAAAATGAATTAACTTCCGGTCATTCTGACCATTAGGGTACCTTCCTCTCCCTTCGCCTTGCTTCTCCGTCCCCCCAGGGCCTCTGGGCGCCCCTGGAAAGAGAATAGGAGACGAAGGGAATTAGGGAAGTCAGAGAAGACTCCTGGCCCTTAAAATTTTCCTTGCGGCCCTGGGGTCAAAAGTGGTGGGTGGGTCCATGGGTTCTAATTTTATAGTGCGGGGACGGTTCAAGGGTCGTTACAAAGGTCTTCGAGTGTGCTCTTTCTTTGTCTGTCTGTTACGCTTGTTTATTCAGGGAATTGTGTAGTGATGGTTAGTTAAATTATATTTATTAAGAAGCCTTTCATTTGCATCATCTTGTATTTTCTGAAAGAAAATTCAAAATTGTTCTGAGAGAATTCCCATTGTTGTGCTCTCTCTCTCTCTCTCTCTCTCTCTCTCTCTCTCTCTCTCTCTCTCTCTCTCTCTCTCTCGTCTTAAATCACAAACAAAGAGATACGTAATTCTTTTCAGAAATTAAAGACTTCTTCAAATCCGCTCTTTCTGTAACCTGTTCATGAGCTTTTTCTCTTGTTTTCAGTTCAGGTTGGTATTGTTTCCAAGTTGAATTTCCCTCTCCAGGGAAGAAACAGTAATGATTCTTTCTTCTATCTTCATTGACTTTCTCTTTTGCCGCTTCAAATCTGGGCAAGCAAGGCTTTGTTTTTATTTTGTCGTTATTTCGCTGGATGGGATTCTGCCAAGACTTACTATATTATGAGCAGTCTATCATTAGTCTCTCTCTCTCTCTCTCTCTCTCTCTCTCTCTCTCTCTCTCTCTTTCTCTCTCTCTCTCTCCTGTGAATACAAGATGTGTTTAGTGCCTCTCTCGTAGTAGCCATCTTGCTTGGTGAGACGTACCCGCGTGAAGTCACAATAATCAACAGATATCACAAGTTTAACATACGACTAGAATTTGAGAAATATCTAGAAGTGTACGTGAACTATCGGTGATAAGATTAGTGGAAAATAGTAGGATAAAGCGTCTTCTAGTTAGTTTATCAAGTGTAATACTATAAATCAGAACAAGATGGCAGTAAGTTCCAACTGCGGGAAGAGGTGGCGTAATTTGGCGTGTTTAGCAGTTCGCAATACGATGAGGTAGCAGGAAAGGGAACTGGCATTTCTCATCTATGAAATCAGCAACAGTCCTAACCAAAAAGATACAAAAGCATTCATAGATATATTAGAAGGATATAATCCTTCAAACTGGAACAAATCTAATGAAAACATCTTGAAAATAATTGAAGAAGTTCCAAATAAAATCCAAGTGGTCAAGAGACTCATAAAGAAAATATACATAACCAACATATTCCGACAAAGAAAATGAATAAGGTGAATCTTGTGAATATCCTAATTGATGCATTAGGAAAAAGAATGCCAAAAGCATGCAAACTGTGTAAGGTTTGGTATAGCATAGTCAATCCACAAAACCTAATCAGAAAATGTGCTGTATGCAACATTCCGACCCATCCACAGTGTGCTGAGGTAATACAAGATTTGAGAAAAGATACAAGAATTTTTTGTTCAACATGTCTATCATGGATAGACAATGTTATTAAATCAAGATTGAATGTACAAATAGTTGAGGATGAAGAAGAAGAGGAAGAGAAGAAGAAGAAAAGAAAAAGAAGAAGAGGAAACGGAAGAGAAGTAAACAAAAATGAAATGACAGAAAAAAATAAGGAAAACAAAGACAAGATAAAAGTATGGATGCAGAGATACTCATTGATACTACATATGAGGCAATAAAGCAGCATACCTACGAAGAAATAAATTACGATATGACAACAGAAAACAAATCCCGAAGAGGCTCTACCCAGATCTATACAATGACGGGAAAGAGGAAAAAAATAGACAAGAAAGACAAAATCTGCAACCTTTTGAAAAGAGGGAATTGCAGATTTGAGAAACGATGTAACTACAAACATCCTAAGATATGTCAAAAACTATGAAATATATGGTAAATGTGCATACTTAGATGGATATGGGGATGATTGCAGAGATCTGCATCCAAAAATATGTAAAAAACCTAAAGAAGGAAAAGGATGTAAGTTCGACAAAAAATGCAAATATATGCACCCTGTAGCCATGAATCATAATCAAATAAATAACCACCAAGTAATAAAATCCAAAATAAGAAAGAAACAAATAAAGATAAAGATGAAATCAAGATCAGGTAAAAGAGAAAAGCAAACCACCAAAGAGATATGCAGAGGTGTCAGCAAAAAAATTACAAAGCATCAGCTCCGAAATTCTACTCAAGAGATAATAACTGTATTTATTATGCAAGAGGATATTGCAGAAACGGAGAAAATTGCAGATTCAGACACAAAATTAATAATTATTGATGAAGGAAGATCAAATATTATGGAAAAGTTGGATTTTTTAATGTCAGAATTTCTGGAAATGAAAAAAAGAACAACATACCAGAACAGGAAAGAGAACATGGGGAAAAATGAAATCCTTATTAACTACCAGTATTAAATTGAAGGAGGAAAACACGCAAACCATCATAGTGATGAATGCGCAGGGTTTAGTTACGAGTAACTCAAAAAGAAAAATAGAGTACTTAGAAGAACTAACCCACAAAATGAAAAGAAAATAGATATAATGAATATAAGTTGAAACCTGATATTCCCAAGAGACTGGGAATGATGATCAAATAAAAGGGTTCCAAACTTATAGATCAGATAGAAAAAATAGGAATCAAGGGGGAACCGCAATATATGGGAAAGACAAAACAAGGAAAAATATATGAGAAATATAGTAACTCAGAATGTGAACTAATAGCGGTAGAATTTGAATCTGAAAAATTGATGAAAACATAGTAATATATAGACCTCCTAATACTAAAGAGTTTGACTTAATATTGAAAAATTGGATGATATATGTAGAAATCACAAGGACTGGACTATTCTCCTATCTGGTGACTTCAACTTTCCTTCGTAGAATGGAAGAACGAATAGGAGATGGTTGTGGTTACTCTCTTATACATATAAAAAGAGAGTATAGTTAGTGCAGAAGATAAGAGCAATTTGAAAGCTATTAGTATATGCTACTAGAATACAACATTCAACAAATAAATCACCTGCCAACAAGAAAGGAAAATACTTTAGACCTAGTATTTGTGAACGAGATGAATTATGTTTAAAGAAATAATAGTTTATAATGCGAGTATTTCAGACCATAAGTCATAGAATTAACAGTTCATTCCAAAGCAAGTGAAAATAGAGATAAGCAAGAAATGAAAAAGTGGGAAGGATATGGAAAATACAACTTCTACAGTAAAAATATAAAATGGTCCAGAAATTATGAAGAATTAAACAAAGATTGGGATAACATTTTCGTAAGTGATGACATAAGGGTAAGTACGGAGATATTATATAAAATATTGGAGAAAATAGTGGAAAAATATATACCGAAGAAGAAAAGTAAACATCATTCATGCATACACCAAGAGACAGAAGGATCTTGTTCAGAAAATCTAGAAAGTGGAAAAAAGGTCTTGAAAACCTAAAAGAAAAAATGCATGGAAAGTTATAGAACTAAAAAGTAAGATAGAAAATGCAGAACAAAAGATTATACAATCAAAAGAAAATGAAAAAAACGGGACTGGAAGAAAAAACCCGTATTAAATATTCAAGCAACCCCACAACTATTATACTCATATGCGAAGAAGATGAATAAAAGAAGAATAGAAATAGGCCCTCTGAGAATTGAAGGGAGATTAACGATAATGAAAAAAAGGAAATTTGCAACATTCTGGCAGAACGATATAAGAGAGAATTCACCCCTAGAATAGATAATGAAGATAATGATATAGAAAGTAAAGGGATGAAAATAGTGAATATTTAGCTGACATAGATATTAATGAAGCTGATATTGTGCAGGCTATTAATGAAATTAAAAATGGAGCTGCTGCAGGGCTGATGGAATTCCTGCTATTTTGTTAAAGAAAGTAGTTCATTCTATCGCAAAGCCACTTGCAATATTATTAAGACAAAGTGTAGATACAGGCAATATATATGATGAGCACAAATTAGCATATATTACCCCTACTTTCAAAAGTGATCAGACTAGAGGCAAGTAATTATAGGCCTGTGAGTCTAAACATCACATATTATGAAAGGTGGTATGAAAGGGTAATGAAGAAAAATATTATGAAACATTTAATAAAAAACAAAATTGTTTAATAAAGGACAACATGGTTTCGTACCCGAAAAAAGTACACAAACCCAACTGTTAGTCCACCGTGAGAACATATTCAAAAATATGAAAAAGCGGAATGAAACAGATTGTGGTTTATTTAGACTTTGCAAAAGCTTTTTGATAAAGTAGACCATAATATATTAGCGAAAAAAATTAGAAAACACAATATCGTGGATAAAGTAGGATGATGGTTAAAAGAATTTTTACACAACAGAAAACAGATAGTTATGCAAACGACGAGAAATCGGATGAAGCCAAGGTAATATCCGGTTGTGCCGCAAGGTACGGTGTTAGCTGCAATACTGTTTTTTGTTATTATGATTGAAGACATAGACAATAATGTTAAGGATTCGGTAGTGAGTAGTTTCGCCAGATGACACAAGAATAAGTAGAGAAATTACTTGTGATGAAGATAGGAATGCTCTACAAAGAGACCTTAACAAGTATATGATTGGGCCAGAGGTAAATAGATGGTATTTAACTCTGATAAATTGAATCAATAAATTATGGAGACAGAGAAAGAAAGCTTATATGCATTATAAGGGACCTAATAATGAGACCATCACAAATAAGGAAGCAGTTAAAGACCTTGGTGTGATGATGAATAGAACATGTTATGCAATGATCAAATAGCAACTCTGTTGGCAAATGTAAAGCAAAAATGGGAATGTTGGTTACGGCACTTCAAAACAAGAAAAGAAAAAAAAAAGCTGAACCACATGATTATGCTTTATAAAACATATGTTCGTAGTCCACTTGAATATTGCAATATGATATGGTGTGGCCCACACTATCAAAAGGATATTGCACAAATAGAGAGTGTACAAAGGTCCTTTACAGCTAGAATAGAAGAAGTTAAGGACCTAGACTACTGGGGAAAGACTACAATTCTTAAAATTATATAGTCTAGAAAGGAGAGAGAACGCTACATGATAATTCAGGCATGGAAACAGATAGAAGGAATAGCAGAAAATATCATGGAACTGAAAAATATCAGAAAGAGCAAGCAGAGGTAGATTAATAGTGCCCAAAACAAAACTATACCAGGAAAAATAAGGAAAAGCACACAGGACATTAATCCACTACGCACCAGCATCGATAATGCAGCGTCTATTCAATGCGTTGCCAGCTCATGTGGAATATATCTAAGGAGTGAGCGTAGATGTGTTTTAAGAATAAGCTCGACAAATATCTAAACTGCATCCCAGGACCATCCAAGATTGGAAGATGCAAAATCATATTACCGGAAGATGTACTAGCAACTCTCTGTAGACATTAGAGGTGCCTCACACTGAGGGACCTGGGGCAACCCGAACAAGATAAGGTCTGTAAGGTCGTAAAGGTTTGTGATATCATTGAATAATTTATCCCTAGTGCTCGTCCACACTACAGCAAGACATGATATTAGCACAAGTTGGCAACTTGTCTCATACATATCACAACAGGTTGAAAATCAGTCGGAGAATGTAAGCGGATGGGTGGACCTTTTTCAGTGCTGGATATTCGTGTGGGGTTTTAACTACAATTATCACGAAGTCATGAACTTCTGTTCAACACGTTCGTAATATGTATGAGATAAGTTGCCGCCGTGAGTTCATGACGCGCTTAACTGATGTCTGGGCGATGAATGACCGACTTATGATTATGAAATATTATACTGCAGTGTGGACATCCCCCATGAAATATCACGCTTATTTGCGATGAAGATATCTGTGATTATCTCTGTATCTTGGGTAACCCCAGGTATATCGGAATTCCCAATAGTCTTCTGGGATTCGAGGCGGCACGACTGAAAAATTATAATTTTTCATTCTGATTCTCTTGGAACTGGAATTAAACTTCCCTCTCAATCGCTCTGCGAGTAAGTGAACGTCATCTGCCTCTCTCTCTCTCTCTCTCTCTCTCTCTCTCTCTCTCTCCTCTCTCTCTCTCTCTCTCTCTCTCTCTCTCTTGTGGTTTGCTGTTGTACAAGTTCTTCTCTTATTATTATTGCTGTGTCATCAAGAACAAAATTTGTCCCTGGAGTTTTGTTCAAGTTTTGTGCAACTGCTGAAATTTAAGGGTCATATTCGATAAAGGTGTTTTTTGATAGTTCTGAAATTACTCTAAATTTTTAACTTTCCTTTCTGCTGATGATGGCAATATTATTTTGGTATGAAATGTCGCAGTACTCGAGTAGAAGCTGGACAGGGAGACAAAGTTTTTAATTGAAACTGACGCGATTTATGGGTAGTTCAGAACTTGGCGTAAATGGGGCGTTGCGTCAGAATTTTAATTAACTTTTTGGGTTGTTTTACAAAATTCACGATGAGTTGAATTTGTGGCCTATATTACCTATGAGACTTTTATGAGTGTTGGAAACTAATTATTATATTATTATTATTATTATTATTATTATTATTATTATATTATTATTATTATTATTCAGAATATGAGCCCTATTCACATGGAATAAGCCCCCACAGGGGCCAGTGACTTGAAATTCAAGCTTCTAAAGAATATGAACGTGTTCATTTGAAGGAAGCAACAAAAAGGTAATAGGATACAGAAAGATGTAGGTTATTAGAAAAGAAAAAAAATAAATAGATAGATAAAAAAGTTGGTTAATCATAAAACAAGAATAATTGTTGTAGGCAGCAAAGCTGAGCATCTTCGGTTGAACTTTCGAGGTTCCATTGCACAACATCCTGTGGGAGGGAGACTGTTCCTGACATCAGAATATTCCATTTCCTTACGTTACAGAAGGAGCTTAGTAGTGCGTAGTTAGACGACTGTGGTGGGTTGCGGAGAAGACAAAGATGGGTGTTGGGGCCATGTAACCATATCCCCAAAATAGACCTTTAAAATTCCATCTGGAAGAGGACTGAGGTCGTTATCATCGCTCCATTTTCCATGACCCAACCATATATTGGTACCCACTACAGCCGGGTGAACTGGTGGGCGGCAGGCCAGGAGGCATCTGTGGACCAAGCAAATCTGAACCGACGCTGTACCACTTAACCACAGAGCCCTCTTGCTTTGATTATAGCTTTCATGAAATGTTCATAGAAAAAAGATGGTTTTTGCAAGCATATTTATTTGTACATTTTGCACAAGTTACACAAATTATTCTCTCTCTCTCTCTCTCTCTCTCTCTCTCTCTCTCTCTCTCTCTCTCTCTCTCAGCCCTAACCCCCACATAAAAAATAAAACCCCTTTTTGGACCATCTGATGCTTAGTATGTCATATAACCAACAGGAAAAGCCGGGAATCCTCCTGGCGGGGTCCTTAACTTTTGGAGAATTCCCCGAAGGCCAGGGCGTCCCAAGGAACTCCTTTTGTGAGTCCTTCTTCTTCAGGAAGTCGTGCAATTGGTTCCTCCCGAATTAGAGCGATTTGCAGATTGCTCTTCTTCGCTTATTCCGTCCGGTGGGTCTCTCTTTATTTATGCTCACTTTTCTCGGCTGTCCTGAGAGAGAGAGAGAGAGAGAGAGAGATCGGACACTATGGAACGCAATTTCGCCTCTCATAGTTCATACCAAACATATTGAAAGTATTAGTTATTTTTTCACGAACATTTTTGCGTCTCTCTCTCTCTTTCTCTCTCTCTCTCTCTCTCTCTCTCTGATGAGAGTAACGAACTCACGAGATTAGTATTTTATTAATAAAGTAGAAGGATCAGAAAGATTCCACCTGATTTGAATCAAATTTTAAAAGATAGAGGCTCTAATTTCCCCCCACCCACCCACCCCCAACCCCGCCCAACCCAACACCCGCCCATATAATAGAGAGTGTTAAATAAGGTCATTTGTCTCCTCGTTTAAAAATGGATCTGAGATATGGTGATTAAATTAAAGTGAGAATAAATATATGGGCTCTTTTTTTTGGGGGGGGGTGGGGGGATGGTTTTGGTGTTGGGGGGTGTGTTTGGGGGTAGTGATTTTTTTTTTGTTTTTTTCTGGTTTCTTCAATTGTGTTAAGCTAAATTGGTTGTAGTGTGTGTGTGTGTCTGTGTGTGTGTTTGTCTTTTTTCTTAACACGAGATTAATTGAATTTCCATGTTTGAGTAAATCTTTCAATCACATTTTTAGCTCCGAGTTTTTATTCTCTATTTCGTTTGCACATGTGAATCGTCTCATATTTGGCCGTGTCTTCTCTGCTACCGAACGGAAATTTACTCAAGAATTCGTAAGTTAATAACTCCAAAATTAGATTTAAAAAAAAAAAAAAAGCTTTACCAAAGAACTTGTGCTACTGACTCCAAAATTATATTTAACAGGGAATTTTAGCAAGAAAATTCTGTCCCTAACTCCAAGATTACTTATATTATAAGAACTTGACCAAGTCTGTCGTGGAGTGAGGAAGGTTAACCCTCTGTGGAAGTGAGGTGGATTGATAGACGTTTTTCGAAGCCGTTTGTTTCAATGTTCTCTTTTCCTGTTCAATGGAAGAGAGTGGAAAGGTGGGATGGGAGTCATCAGACTAACCTCGGGATAAGAGAGAGAGAGAGAGAGAGAGAGAGAGAGAGAGAGAGAGAGAGAGAAACAAGTAATTTTCAGATAGGACGATATACAAAGGAGAGAGGAAACATTTTTGCTTATTTTCTCTCTCTCTCTCTCTCTCTCTCTCTCTCTCTCTCTCTCTCTCTCTCTAGGAGGATAGGATCCTTGAGGAATCCTTCGTTCAGAAGCAGACAGACAGACAGACATTTAAAAGAGGGAACGTAAAGGTCCCTTCTCTCAAAAAATTAATGGGTAATTTTCCCTGAATTTTGATCAGTTTTTGGCAGTTGCATGGCCGCCCTCCCCCACCCTACATTTCTTAAGAAGCCCAGATAGCCCTTTGCATAATCCTGCTCACTATTAGACACATAGCCCACCCAAAAAAGATAGGACAACGTTCTTGTTAGACGTCGACACATGTTTGGAGGACAATAACATTTATTAGTGAATAAAAGATAAATCTGTGATATATTTTCATGGAATGCAAGATGGTGATATCTTGAGAGAGAGTGAGAGAGAGAGAGAGATAGAGAAAGGAGGGACGGGGAGAGAGGGTGCCGGATTAGGTTCAGATTTCAATTCCCAGAAAAGATATTAAAAACTTGAATTCTTCCCTAGGTATCCAGAACTTATTTCTATTTATTATTATTTTTGCTGTATTTCCCCAAAAGCAGGTTTGTCCTCCCATCTTGAAAAGCATTTTATAGTGGATAAGCCGACACACACACACACACACACACACACAGAGGGAGAGAGAGAAATTCTCCAAGTCGAGGTTTGACGCCGGACGTAATCCCTCCAGTTTAATTCTTTCAATATAGAAAAGGTCGAAGAAAGTTATATAAAATGAAAATTATATAAAAGAACGAACAGGTAAATAGGTATATTGTGAATGTTTATGCTGTTTACTGTCCGTATAATAAAAATAAGTAATGAGATATAAGAAAGATTGTCTACAAGCATTTGAGAAGTCAACGACAGACTCGGTTTCTGAAAGTTACTTGGTGACGGTGTCTCGTCCTCAATATCCTGCTCATTTCTCGTGCAAATCACAGTCGTGGAAGAATGAGTAGTTTAATGACGGGACAGTTAATTTTATCATTATGGACTCTTAAGTGGTTAGGTCATTGTTTTTCTGCGTTTGTCCTTTTATCTGCAAATCTATATTATCTATGGATGTTTTGCATAATTTGGAATGGTTTCTTATATTGAATTGTTCTGGGTTGGATAATCTGCTTCCGGTTCTAAAACTAACTCCTCTATGGGCGTCTATGCGTACCCTTAGCAGTCGTTTGGTACATCCAACGTAAGTCCCCTGGTTACACCTGGGGCAAGTATACTTATAAACAACGTTGGATGTAAACAACGGACCACCTTTGTCCTTGAGCTTGAAGAAGGACCCGATGGTGCAATGAGCAGTCTCTTTTCATCCACTATGAAACTTGGGCGCTGTCTCCCAGGCAGCGCTGTTGAATGTTGACGCTAGCTTATGATAGAAGAGAGAGAGAGAGAGGGAGGGGCTATCAATTAACCTTTTGATGATACGGTTTTAAAAAGCTCCTTGCTTCTTTTTTTACCAAGTCGTTTGTTGCTGACAATTATGTTACGGCTTTGTCGTTCGTCTCTGTCTTTTTGCCTAGCTGACTGGCTTCTTCTTCTTCTTTTTCTTCTTCTTCAGGATTAGAGAAGAGAAGACTGGTCCCTAATATAGATATTTATGACATATAGTAGTAACGTAAGAGGATTTCAAAAGATGTAATGGTGCAAGAGAGACTCATTCGAAGCCTGGGACTTCAGTAAGAGGTATACGGTGTGCTAGAGACAGAACCCAATCAATCACGAACTCTGTCTAAAATACAACAGAATTTCTAGTGTCGGTAATTTTGAATTTCTTTGAAAAATAAATATTTGAGTAGCTTTTATAGATCATTTATTTTTTAATAAAGAATTATAACCTGATTACAGTCTGTCCTCTGATTGGTCGTCACTGTGATACAGCGGCATTGTGCTTAAATTCTTCCTTTAGAGAATCATGAGTAATTCAGAGTTTTCCTTTCGCGGATTGATTAGTTCGTTCGAATCCTTCCTCCAATTCCGCCCTATTAAGAACTTTTCAGTCTTTGCTGACTAGCAATGGAGTCTCTCTCTCTCTCTCTCTCTCTCTCTCTCTCTCTCTCTCTCTCTCTCTCTCTACACACAGATATCTAGTGAGAAGAAAAGAATTTGTTCTCTTGACTGGTGAATATACTGTACTGTACTG
The DNA here is from genome assembly GCF_015104395.2 of Macrobrachium nipponense. Lineage (NCBI taxonomy): Eukaryota > Metazoa > Arthropoda > Malacostraca > Decapoda > Palaemonidae > Macrobrachium > Macrobrachium nipponense. The sequence goes on from NC_087214.1 coordinate 25,872,848, forward strand.
TTCTCTCTCTCTCTCTCTCTCTCTCTCAGAAGACAGACATCAAAATGCCTCTTGGGGACTATCGTGTACTGGGGCATTTGCTGTGTTTAAAACCACTATTGTCCAAAAGTGTAAATAGTGGAGAGGAGTGGATAGTGGGTGGACAGGTGACCAGATTCTATACTAGAGAATTTTAGCGTTATTGTTGAACGTGACAGTGCAATTTCCTCTCGGCCAAAGCGTCCTAAAAGATCACATTTTGACGCTGGAAATTGCGTTGCAATTGAACCATTGCAACCAATCATGCGGTCGTGATTGCTTCGCTTTTTTTATAACTCTTTCTTTTCCAGATTTCAATTAAATCTGCAAAAGTTCATTTGTCTTGTTTAAAGTACAGCGGAGTTGATGGGCGTACCTTTCTCGTACTTTTTTCCATTATTTCTAGCCTTCCTCTAGAGAGGCTGTTTTTTCTTCTTTTTGTTTTAGAATTCAAATCGAAAATTGTTTTAGTGTCACAAACATAACTTTGAATTTGGTTTTGCATTTGCATTGATGCCGGTAATGATTAATAAGTTGTATATGTATATATATATATAAAGCATTAAGCTAGAAATGTCCTTTAACATCCAATTCGTTCTACCTCAGAATTGGATATTAAAGGACATTTGTATCTTAATGCTTGTTTATGAATTACGTGCTGTCATAAGATTCATTTATATAATAATATATGTATATATACATGCATGCACACTATATAATATGTATGTAAGTATATATGTTATATATATTATTTTGTATAAAATATCTCTAATGTATATTTATATATACATATATTATCTTATATATATATATATATATATATATATATATATATATATATATATATATATATATATATCTACTATATATATATATATATATATATATATATATATATATATATATATATATATATATATATACGTATATATATATATATATATCTATATACTATATCTAATATTATATATATATATATATATATATATATATATATATATATATATATATTATATATATATATATATATATATATATATATATATATATATATATATATTATATATATATATATATATATATATATATATATATATATATTACCAAATTTTACCTGTTAACTTATGAATCTCACCAAAAATCCCCAGGAATCCAAGACGAAGATGAGCCTCCCCTAATCCCAGTGTGGCTGAGTTCGAATCCCTCAGTGGAAGGAAGCCAGGGTTTCTTCACTCGATGTCCATTTCGGATTCAAGGCTTTTTGATGCGATCAAGAAGTTAAGAGTCACTGGGTAAAATTGACTGGATATATCTTTTATTACTTTGCAGAAGATGAGGGAAAAGTATTTGAAGCTCTCTCTCTCTCTCTCTACTCTCTCTCTTCTCTCTCTCTCTCTCTCTCTCTCTCCTGTATGGGAGAATCAAACATGGCCCTGTCTATTATATCCAGAATTGAAAAGGTTTCATATCCAGTCCGATTCTGGTCCTCAGTGGCAGAGCATCAAGTTTTATGGCGCAATAATCAGGGTCCTTCTTTTCGATGTTTGTCGAACAGGAAGCTGCTGGAGGTTCCTTAGGAAGGAAACGTAATTGGGATGCCAGGAGGCATTCTATTGGGTGGTTATGTAGGAGAGTCCTTGCTTACTGTAGTATTTCTTGGCTTTTGTTGTAGTATTAATCTATGCATGTATGTACTTATGTATGTATGCATAGAGGTAAAAATCGTCAGATCAGATTGCAATGTTGGTTTTCCATTTACATTAATTTTATTTTTTAAAGTGTGGTTTTCATTTCCCATCCCCCCCTCTCTCTCTCTCTCTCTCTCTCTCTCTCTCTCTCTCTCTCTCTCTCTCTCTCTCTCTCTCAGAGCCTTCATTTAGGTAGTCCAAAAGGTACTATTGGTTTTATCCCCAGTTGAAATTAACCCAATTATCGGTCCAGTAATTGACGTTGTGGAGTGTGAAAGGCCTTGATAGAGGTTCTGTTGGGTGTCGAATTCAGGCGAAAGTTTCAGGGTTATTTTTGTCTCGCTGTCAGATCAATTTTCATCTAGAGAAAGTGAAGTTGTATCAGTGGGAATGTGAACAGTAATGCTACCTACTGTATGTAAGGAAAATACAGCTGAATTGAATTTAGATTTACTGATCAATGGAATTAACCTTTTCAGAAATCCCAGTTGTATCAGTGAGTATATGAACCGGATTGTTACCTAATGGTGTTCATGGAAACATACAGCTCTATGGAATTTAGATTTAATGTCTCATAAACAGGATTTACTTCTACTTACAGGGTCTGTTTCTATATTTGTGGCATGTTATCAGGAATGAATGAGACACAGACCACTACATCGAAACCTCTTGGGAAGGTATGGCATCAACTTCTTGAACGGTTTTGAAACAATCTGTCCCCGATCCTGAATGACGAAGGGTTCCATATAGCTTTTTTAGTCAGGTCTACAAGTGCCAGGAACCAGCAAGTGACAGGAACCAGCAAGTGACAGGAACCAGTCCACCGAATATTTGTGGTGATATTTGCAGTGGGAAGAAGGCGCAAAGATTTTGGTCTCGAGAAGAATTCTTTGAGGAGTTCTAAAAGGATTTTTGTCATTCAAAGACTTTATCTTCCAGAGAATCCATTGTTGCCCTTTTTGTTCTCACCGGCGCTGGATTCAGTTCTCCCTCCAGAAACGATGCAGATGGAGACGAATTGAAAAATGAATCCATAAAAAATGTCTTCGTCGGGAAAGTAACTAAAAAGAGAGCTGGACATTTTTATATTTCAGTCAGAGATGATTATGAAACAAAATAGATTTTACAGAATTAAAATTAATAATTAAAAGAAATTTTTTCATAAGGTTTTTTGATGAGAGAAGCGTAAAATTCTTTAGTACACACACACACACACACACACAGCACACACACACACACCACACACACACACACACATATATATATATATATATATATATATATATATATATATATATATATATATATATATATATGCGCATATGTTTGCGCACATATCTGTACATATACATATATATACATATAAATCATACACACAAATATATATTTTGTATATATGATAAAGGCCCATAAAACACTAATTATAGGTTGCAACAAAATATTTTACCAGAGAACAGGGACACAGGGAAGCGTCTGAAATGTTTGTTGCAACCTATAATCAGTGTTTTAGGAGCCTTTTATCTTCATATTGTACTACTGCATTAGAGTAATCTATCTATCTATCTATCTATCTATCTATATATATATATATATATATATATATATACACACACACACACACACACACACATTTAGTTGTTCTTATATATTAATGAAGCTATGCTGAACATCACCCTTCTGTATTTGGCATACATTGGCTGCCGATGAGTTATACCCTTTTTCTCATGCTTGTCTGTCCGTCCGCATTTTTCTTTTTTTCGTCCACTCTCAGGTCTTAAAAACTATTGCGGCTATAGGGCTGCAAATTTGTATGTTGATCATCCACCCTCCAGTCATCGAACATAACAAATTGCAGTCCTCTATCCTCAGTAATTTTATTTTATTTAATCGTCCTTAAGTTTCATTTTTAATTAATCAGAGCCACTTCTTTCTTTGTTCACTTTTTTTTTTTTTTGCATTCCTCCATTTCGTCCCCTACATCGCCTCACTTTTACCGTTACTGTGCCATGGGCTCCCTTTCCCCGTCTCCTTTTGTGGGAGGAAACTTCTCAGTGTTTTGTTATTGTCCTTTATCTTATCGTTTCCCTTTATCTTCCCCTTCGTTCCGGTTTCCTGCAGTTCTTGGGTTATCCCATCCATGGTTTCTTTTCCATGACCTTTCCTATCTTTAAAACTTCTCTCTCTCTCTCTCTCTCTCTCTCTCTCTCTCTCTCTCTCTCTCTCTCTCTCTCTCTCTCTCTCTCTCTCTCTGTATATGTAATATGTAATATGTATATAGTTCACCTTCAAACTTTCAATATAATCTTATCTTAGATTCAGTAGGCTTGCTACAGGATCTGGTGTACTTTATGTATGGTGACCACCACGAAGTACTGGTCATGTACACACACACACACATGTATATATATATATATATATATATATATATATATATATATATATATATATATATATATTTATATATATATATATATATATTGTTATGAACTTCACGATGGTCTGAAATTAAGGTTCTTTTGGACCTGAATATTTCAGATCAGTACCACAAAATGAGTATGATCCCTGACAAACCAATACTTAAAGGAGTACAATCTCAGAGAGGATACACCAAACCACAAACTAAAGATTAACAATAATTTATTACTTCAAAAATTAGCATAAAAAAGAACCCCTCTGAAACTGAATAATGGGGGGGAAAAGCACAACAAGCACACACAATACCAAATCAGTCACTTCTTCAATCGCCTACCTAACTAACATGCCAAGGAATAAGAGAAAGTAAACAGTGGAAGTAAGAAAAAAAAACACTTTCCCTAGCATACTATAGATGGAGATTCAAAGGGGGGAAAAAAACCTTAACCTATATCAAAACCTAAATCATTACAAATATTATTTTAAAAAATTGTATTGTACCAAATACATACTCTTATAATCATATAAAATATAAATAACTCAATAGGTTGAGTCTATAAAGCCATAAACACTTAATAGTCATCCAAGGACGTAGTTATGCATATAAATGCCGACGCTGACACACTTATTTTTGTGTAAAAGATGTCCTCACTAAAATAAGGGGTTGCTGCTCCATCTCATGAAGAAATAAAATTAATAAAGCTAATAATAATAAAGTGGGCTTACTCTTCATCGCCACTAGAGGGCCTCCTCACGACTCCAAGGGGCGTAGTGTTCAGGCAGAGGCAGGAGATTAAAGGGCGTATATTACGCTCGCACTACGGGCTATTCACGAGAGCAAATGCTGAGCTCTCCTCCAACAATAAAGGGCTGTAGAAATCCTCGGTGAGGCACAAAGTCCAAGCCTCCAACAACAGGCCCCAAGCAATCCAGCTTCGGACAAAGGGCACGAGCACACAGGGTCACTCTCTAGTGACGCAACACGATGCAGGTGTGCTAAAGGAAGTATCCTCTACCCAAATAAGTGCACTGCCGTAGACTGCCAATAAAATAGCACATTGGTCCCTCTACGGTCGAGCCGAGTACAGAACTCCTGAACAAATGCCACAAGGCCCCATCGAAAGCTCCGGAGAGGGTCAAAATATGACGTGGCACAGACGACGGAAGCAAAATCACCAACACAAACATGAAAAAAAAGAAACAAACTTCATGGGCGGAGTACCAATATAAACTAATAACAACCCTTAAGGAGAGGCAAACGACCCATATCCAGTGTTCAGAGAGAAAGTCAAAGAAACTGGATTAAACTAGAAAAACTTACTTTAAAAACGGGGGGCAATCAAAACTGAATAAATTGCGTTAATTCTTAATAATATATATATATATATATATATATATATATATATATATATATATATACATAATCTCTCTCTCTCTCTCTCTCCTCTCTCTCTCTCGCTATATATATATATATATATATTATATATATATATGGATATATATATATATATATATTTAGAGAGAGAGAGAGAGAGAGAGAGAGAACTTATGTATATATATATATATATATATATATATATATATATATATATATATATATATTATTAAGAATTACGCAATTTATTCAGTTTGATTGCCCCTTTTTAAAGTAAGTATCACTCAACCAATTCTTTCAATATGCCCATTACATACGACAATTTTTGAGGTATACAAATAATATGCAGCTTGATTCCAGTGAATATTTGTTTGGCTTCTCCTTACAGACTCACGCGCACACACCACATTAGTTTTCGCTCTTGAACGACCAAGGATTAAATACTTTGTCTTTCAAATGAAAAAAAAAAAACTCTTAAACACAGGGAAGTCCTTGTATCCATGAAAGCTTATAAACAAGCACCTTAAACAGATGAAAGAGAAGTTAATTTTACTAGATTTTCAATTATATAAACACAAGTCTCTCTCTCTCTCTCGCTATATATATATATATATATATATATTATATATATATAATATATATATATATATATATATATATATATATATATATATATATACTATATGTATATATATATATATAGCGAGAGAGAGAGAGACTTATGTTTATATAATTGAAAATCTAGTAAAATTAACTTCTCTTTCATCTGTTTAAGGTGCTTGTTTATAAGCTTTCATGGATACAAGGACTTCCCTGTGTTTAAGTTTTTTTTTTCATTTGAAAGACAAAGTATTTAATCCTTGGTCGTTCAAGAGCGAAAACTGATGTGGTGTGTGCGCGTAAGTCTGTAAGGAGAAGCCAAACAAATATTCACTGGAATCAAGCTGCATATTATTTGTATACCTCAAAAATTGTCGTACGTAATGGGCATATTGAAAGAATTGGTTGAGTGAGATGCTTACTCAAATTGTTCCGTAGATACTTTCATGTTTTTATAGTTTCGTTAACCAGCCGATTAAAAAAAAATAAAAAAAAAACGTTGACGTATTCAAGTTTGGATCATTTATATTCATATCGAATTATTTGTTTTTGTGGCTCTTATGGAGATTTAGAAATCATAAAACTATAGCTATGCGATAGGAGCATATTAGTTTGCATTCACATTAAATTTTTTCCCCCTGTTTTTTGTCCCCCTAAACAAATTTCTCTTCATTTGTGTATTTTTTCATGCGTATAATTATGCATTGTTAAATAGCTAGCAGATTGAACTGGAGATATTCTTTGTCTTATCAAAGTTTAAGCGTTCTTAATGATAGTCGTTTTAGTGATTATAATTGGTTAATGATAGTCGTTTTAGTTATTTTAATTTTTTTAATTCATTTTCCGATGTACATGTTTTACAAATGACTAGTATTGGTCGATATGGTAATTTTAGAAGTATTTATCACAGCTGATACCCGTGAGAGGAATGGTGATAATTCTTGTAGAGGAGCATTTACTTCTTGAAAGCTAGAAGGGCTCATTGTAACAGAGAGAATGAACTTATGCCTCCTGACTTTTTGGCTTATCGCTTGAACACGTGAGTCTTGATGGCAAGAATGTCAATTTTTTATTAAACAATGTAAAAGCATATTATTGTGGACCTTAAAGAACATTACTTTAATGGTTAGTTTTTACAAGTAAGAAACATTAATTCTAGTTCTTTACTTTTTCCCCATTATGAATTTAGAAGTATTTATGGAGATATATCGCCATGAAATCATGCCTTGATGAGGAATCAACTATAATTTTTTAATAGTTCGTAGTAACCTGTGGTGGATCTGTCACATTACTTAAATTTCACATGAGTCTGTATTATTTTTTCTCTTTATGGGGCAAGATTATTCCATTGTTTTGCCTTACTAAGTATATCTTAGTTTTACTAGACCACTGAGCTGATTAACAGCTCTCCTAGGGCTGGCCCGAAGGATTAGATATTTTTACGTGGCTATAAACCAATTTGTCACCTAGTAACGGGACCTACAGCTTATTGTGAGATCCGAACCACATTATATAGAGAAATTAATTTCTATCACCAGAAAATTCAATTCCTCTGATTTTGCGTTGGCCGAGCCGAGAATCGAACTTCGGACCACCGGATTGGTACCCGAGCGCGAAAACCACTCGTCCAACGCCTTGAAATTGAATAGAATTATGTTTTTAAAGATAAGGGTAATGATCATTACTTATTATAATGGTTTTCGAGCCGACGGTAATATTTGCAGTCATTATTACTGACGCTTCTGTCTTGTGTCTGATATGCTGTGTTTTTGAACTGTAACCTCTTGAGGGGCTAAGTACTGTGCGCTTCCACCAGGCACGATTAGCTTCAAACATCGGCTGTGGATATTTACCGCCGGGTCATAAAAATCAAACTAACGTTGTTACAACGTCTTTTAAGCTTGTGAGCATCAACGTTCATCGCAGTCACTTTTATATATAAGAAAATAAATAAAGAGACCTATGACACTTGACGGAGTGGCATAGGCCATATGAATAATAATAAACAATAACTCTTGTCGCGCAGCTTCTGAAGAGCAGAGAGGAAGCTATCTGTTGAAGTGAAATGTATGGAAGATGGCCAGAGAAGATATTCTGCTCTGAAAAATGAAACTGTCATTTTAAACGATTTTTGTTATTATTAAAACAAAAACGTCTTTCAGTTTTCTTCTGAAGATTGAAAAAGAAACCCACAAAATTACTGTGTATAACGTGTTTACTTATAAGTATTTACATTTTATTTTACTCAACACTCGTATACTTCCAGGCCCTATATATCTGTGGCCCTTATTCAAGAGATGCGTCTATATAGGTTGTCAGCCTGGGTCAAGGCCCAGCAGACTGTTGGGCCTTGACCCAGGCTGACTGACAACCTACGCATCTCTTGAAAAAGGGACACGGATAGGGCCTGGAAGTACTCGAGTGTTGAGTAAAATAAAATGTAAATACTAATAAGTAAATACGTTACACACAGTAATTTTGTGGGGTCTTTTTCAATCTTTGTTATTGCTGTTAACAAGAGCTGCAGCAAACCAGTTGTGTGAGACGTTTGCATCAGAATGAGAATGTCCTCAAGGGAAAGCTGAAATAAAAATGTGTTCAAAGAGAATGACTTTTATCGAATACATATTTTGCTTTTTATTTTCTTCCATTTTCGTCATAAAAATCTCTATTTTTTCTTTTTTCCTTTTTTTATTTGCTGTAGAAACGTTGCCGTTACCAAGTAAATCTGTGTTACTAATTAAAAAAGAAAAAGAAAAAAGAAGACGGTAACCCCATCTTTGAAAGGAATCCTTTTCTAGTTTTTTTTTTCTTTCTTTTTTTTTTGGGGGGGGGGGGGGGGGGGAGGGGGGCCTACGGGAGTTCATTCGACATCCGCGAACCATCGTTTGTGGGGGCATTAGAATAATACCATTTGACATTTTTGTTGTTGTCTTTTGATTTTTTGCTCGAGACTCGAGGATTTCTGAAAGAAACGTCACGCCCTTTTCACGTTATGTCGGAAAGGGTCGTCGGTTCGCTCTTTCTCCTTTTCTCCTTCCTTTTTTTTTTTCGTCTGTTTCGACTATTTTTTTTTTTTTTTTTTTTTTTACTTATTTACCGCCTTTTAATGTTCCGTGTGTTAATTGCATTTTTGGTCAGAATTCGTTTTTGACCCCACGGTAACTGAATCGCAAGGAGCGCCCCCCCCCCCCCCCCCCCCCGTCTCTCTCTCTCTCTCTCATATATATATATATATATATATAATATATATATATATATATATATATATATATATATATATATATATATGAATATATCAATTCCGAGGTAGAGCGAATCAGATATTAAAGGACATTTGTAGCTCGAATGATTT
>NC_087214.1:25882795-25892795 GCF_015104395.2 Macrobrachium nipponense
TCCCTCCGTCCGCACTTTTTTCTGCTCCGCACTTTTCAGTCCGCCCTCAGGGGCTAGAGGGCTGCAAATTGGTGTGTTGATCATCCGCCCTCCAGTCATGAAAACATACCAAATTGCAACCCTCTAGCCTAAGAGTGTTATTCAAATTTATTTTAAATTAAAGTTAGCCATGATCGTGCGTCTGGCACTGTTATAGGTGCTAACAACGCTTTACACCACTGGGCTATGGCTGAAAGTTTCATGGGCTGCGGCTGAGAGTTTCACACAGCATTATACACTGGAGAGAAAACTCGATTACGCCAAAGAAGCCTTTTTTTTTTTTTTTTTGCATTATTATAGGACAAAAAAAACGTCATCTAAATTATGATGAATATTTGCAGAAACAGGTCTAGTTCTCAGATGAGAAGTTTATCTCCGTGGTGGTCTGTCCTGGGCGGAGAGCAGCGAGACGGCGTTTCCAGTTCATCCTTATTATTATTATTATTATTATTATTATTATTATTATTATTATTATTTTTAATCTGTAGGCTTAGCGATTTTATGCGGCTGTTAATGCTATTGTTATATTATCGTCGTTGTTTTTTTCCTATATTAAAAGGAAAAGTTTGTCTGGTCAAGTGTCTTTAATAATGAGTTGGAAGCATTGGTCGTCCTTTAACTTTAAGTAAATTCTCTCTCTCTCTCTCTCTTCTCTATCTCTCTCTCTCTCTTCTCTCTCTCTCTCTCTCTCCGCGAGTGAAGTTTTAATCCAGTCTTAGGCTCCATGGCGTGAGAGAATTTCCTGTTAGTCTTGATAAAGACGACAGCCATAATGATGTTGGTGGGGGCAGAGTCAGAGCAAGATTTCAAAGCTGTTGGTCATCAGTGGATACAAGAGGGAAAGAAAGAGGGAATAGTCACCAGGGTGTTCACCTTATATATGGAGTTATCTTTACTTTTAAATATCTCTAGCTCATATTTTAATCATTCCATTATTATTATTCTTTCTTATTTGTCGAAAGTTGTCACGTGCATAAGAGAGTTTTAGGTTTACGTATTGTTTTGTGTGGAATGAAAAACCATGTTTTTTTTTTTTCAAATAGTTTGGGTTCCTAAACCGTAGTTTTTTTCAGGGTTTTCTATCTGTTGCTTTAGCTGATATTTGATTTGCTATTTTGTATTCACTCATATATACTTCTGGATTTTAGAAGTTGAACGTATATGAGGATCAGACCTTTGATGGCTACTCTGACAGATATATTTGTTTATCTGTTCTGTACTGAATGCGCACTTAAGGTATTGCACGATAACAACAGTTAATTATTGTCCAGTGACAAGTGCTGCACTTTTACAGTTTTAACTCCCAGAGGGGGAGAGGGAGAAACAAGGGGGAGAGGAGAAACAAAGGGGGAGAGGGAGAAAGAAAAAACTGGGGAGAGGGAGAAAGAAAGGGGGAGAGGGAGAGAGAGCACACACTTTTAAGAGAGAGACAGTGGTGTCTGCTTATCGTATCTTCATAACGACATATTAGGCCTATGTGCAATGATTTTATCATAAAAGAAGTGATAATGATTTTATTTCAATATATTGAGAGTTCCACTGATATATTTTATCGACATTTTCTAGATTCTCATCAAAAACAAAAGATACGTCTAAACTCAAGGGCAAATTTCCTCAAGAAATCGAAAATGTGTAGACTAGCCAGAACTCCACACCACAGGGCCATTGACGTAAGTGGCCTTGCTGGGTGAGGGGCGGGCGGGGGGCGGGTGGCGTCGGTTGGTTGTCATCAGCTCTGCTGTCGAATTTAAAAGAGAGAGAGAGAGAGAGAAAAGAAGCTACATTATCGACATCTGTAGCCAAAAGGACGTAATCCCTTCAGGACGTATTGTTTACTCCTGCTGCAGGAATGTCACAGGGTGCTGACGTGAAACCTTTGCTGGAGCGTTGAGACTTTTTCCAGTAAATAGGAGACAAGAAGGATTCTTGAAGATTCCCAGTGGGAGTCTTTGGACCTTCACAGGAGCCTAGGATGTGTTGTTAGGATTGGCGGTCTGCTATGCTGTTGCAGTCGTTCGGATATCCTTAAGCCTCACGTATAGGATATTGCGATGAGTTTCTGGATGAGAGTGGCTTCGTTTTTCGTGTTTAATTTGTTTTATTTGTATTCTTTTATGTTTGAGAGGTTTCTTTGTGGGATATTGGGGTTATTCCTTTTGAGAAGAATAATTTGTGAAGTCATCTTGGTTCAAATACGATATGCAAGCTCTTATATACATACACTCATTAATTGTATCATATATATATATATATATATATATTATACTATATATATATATATATATATATATATATATATATATACTTGTAGGCATCCAGGAAAGGCATTCGATATAATTGAAGGTTTATTGCTAATGCCGACGTTTCACAACTACATTGTTGCATCTTCAAGGCTGAATACAGCGAGTTGATGCTTAAGAATTAATCATAAAAAACATTTATAATATAACTAAAATCACTACAGTATTCTTTTATTAAAATATTAACTCATTTAGAAGTATATAAAAAACTTATAAAAAATACCATTGACACAAAAAGAAGGACCTACCCAGACGGGAGTTAAAAGGAAACTGTTTAAACAAAACATTTTGATGATAAAAATAAACACGGCACACACCTACAATAAGGCAACGACAAGCCAAAAAAGGGCCATTAATTAAGCAATGAACAATTGAGTAGATAATGTTTGGGTGTTTAATGACGGACAGTTAATTTTATCATTCTGGACTCTCAAGGTGGTTAGGTCATTGTTTTTCTGCGTTTGTCCTTATCTGCAAATCTTTGTTATCTAAGGATGTTTTGCATAATTTGGAATGGTTTCTTATATTGGATTGTTCTGGGTTGGATAATCTGCTTCCGGTTCTAAAACTAACTCCTCAATGGGCGTCTATGCGTACCCTTAGCAGTCGTTTGGTACATCCAACGTTAAGTCCCCTGGTACACCTGGGGCAAGTATACTTATAAACAACGTTGGATGTAAACAACGGACCACTTGTCCTTGAGCTTGAAGAAGGACCCGATGGTGCAATGAGCAGTCTCTTTCATCCACTATGAAACTTGGGCGCTGTCTCCCCAGGCAGCGCTGTTGAATGTTGACGCTAGCTTATGATAGAAGAGAGAGAGAGAGAGGGAGGGGCTATCAATTAACCTTTTGATGATACGGTTTAAAAATTTGCTCCTTGCTTCTTTTTTTCAAGTCGTTTGTTGCTGACAATTATGTTACGGCTTTGTCGTTCGTCTCTGTCTTTTTGCCTAGCTGACTGGCTTCTTCTTCTTCTTTTTCTTCTTCTTCAGGATTAGAGAAGAGAAGACTGGTCCCTATATAGATATTTATGACATATAGTAGTAACGTAAGAGGATTTCAAAAGATGTAATGGTGCAAGAGAGACTCATTCGAAGCCTGGGACTTCAATAAGAGGCATACGGTGTGCTAGAGACAGAACCCAATCAATCAAGAACTCTGTCTAAAGTACAACAGAATTTATAGTGTCGGTAATTATGAATTTCTTGAAAAATAATATTTGAGTAGCTTTATAGATCATTTATTTTTTAATAAACAGAATTATAACCTGATTACAGTCTGTCCTCTGATTGGTCGTCACTGTGATACAGCGGCATTGTGCTTAAATTCTTCCTTTAGAGAATCATGAGTAATTCAGAGTTTTCCTTTCGCGGATTGATTAGTTCGTTCGAATCCTTCCTCCAATTCCGCCCTATTAAGAACTTTTCAGTCTTTGCTGACTAGCAATGGAGTCTCTCTCTCTCTCTCTCTCTCTCTCCTCTCTCTCTCTCTCTCTCTCTCTCTCTCTCTCTACACAGATATTCTAGTGAGAAGAAAAGAATTTGTTCTCTTGACTGGCTGAATATACTGTACTGTACTGTTTCTCTCTCTCTCTCTCTCTCTCTCTCTCTCAAGAAGACAGACATCAAAATGCCTCTTGGGGACATATCGTGTACTGGGGCATTTGCTGTGTTTAAAACCACTATTGTCCAAAAGTGTAAATAGTGGAGAGGAGTGGATAGTGGGTGGACAGGTGACCAGAATTCTATACTAGAGAATTTTAGCGTTATTGTTGAACGTGACAGGCAATTTCCTCTCGGCCAAAGCGTCCTAAAAGATCACATTTTACGCTGGAAATTGCGTTGCAATTGAACCATTGCAACCAATCATGCGGTCGTGATTGGCTTCGCTTTTTTTATAACTCTTTCTTTTCCAGATTTCAATTAAATCTGCAAAAGTTCATTTGTCTTGTTTAAAGTACAGCGGATTGATGGGCGTACCTTTCTCGTACTTTTTTCCATTGTTTCTAGCCTTCCTCTAGAGAGGCTGTTCTTTTTGTTTTAGAATTCAAATCGAAAATTGTTTAGTGTCACAACATAACTTTGAATTTGGTTTTGCATTTGCATTGATGCCGGTAATGATTAATAAGTTGTATATGTATATATATAAAGCATTAAGCTAGAAATGTCCTTTAGCATCATATTCATTCTACCTCAGAATTGGATATTAAAGGACATTTGTATCTTAATGCTTGTATATGAATTACGTGCTGTCATAAGATTCATTTATATAATAATATATGTATATATACATGCATGCACACTATATAATATGTATGTAGTATATATATGTTATATATATTTATTTGTATAAAAATATCTCTATGTATATTTATATATACATATATAGATATTTATCTTATATATATATATATATAACAAATATATATTATAATATATATAGTATATATATTATATATATATTATATTATATTATATTATATATAATATATATATATATATCTATATATATCTATGTATATATAGTATCTATATATATATATATATATATATATATATATATATCTCTATATATATATATATATTATATTATATATATAATATCATATATATATATTTATATATATCATATATCATATATATATATATATACTATATCTCCTATATATATCTCTATATCTATATATACCTATTCAATTTACCTGTTACCTTATGAATCTCACCAAAAACATCCCCAGGAATCCAAGACGAAGATGAGCCTCCCTAATCCCAGTGTGGCTGAGTTCGAATCCCTCAGTGGAAGGAAGCCAGGGTTTCTTCACTCGATGTCCATTTCGGATTCAAGGCTTTTTGATGCGATCAAATCAAGAAGTTAAAAGTCACTGGGTAAAATTGACTGGATATATCTTTTATTTCTTTGCAGAAGATGAGGGAAAAGTATTTGAAGCTCTCTCTCTCTCTCTCTCTCTCTCTCTCTCTCTCTCTCTCTCCTGTTATGGGAGAATCAACATGGCCCTGTCTATTATATCCAGGAATTGAAAGGTTTCATATCCAGTCCGATTCTGGTCCTCAGTGGCAGAGCATCAGTCAAGTTTTATGGCGCAATAATCAGGGTCTAGCTTTTCCCCGATGTTTGTCGGAACAGGAAGCTGCTGGAGGTTCCTTAGGAAGGAAAACGTAATTGGGATGCCAGGAGACATTCTGTTGGGTGGTTATGTAGAGGAGTCCTTGCTTACTGTAGTATTTTCTTGGCTTTTGTTGTAGTATTAATCTATGTATGTATGTAACTTATGTATGTATGCATAGAGGTAAAAATCGTCAGATCAGATTGCAATGTTGGTTTTCCATTTACATTTAATTTTTATTTTTTAAGTGGGGTTTTCATTTCCCCCTCTCTCTCTCTCTCTCTCTCTCTCTCTCTCTCTCTCTCTCTCTCGTTCTCTCTCTCTCTCAGAGCCTTCATTTAGGTAGTCCAAAAGGTACTATTGGTTTATCCCCCAATTGAAATTAACCCAATTATCGGCACAGTAATTGACGTTGTGGAGTGTGAAAGGCCTTGATAGAGGTTCTGTTGGGTGTCGAATTCAGGCGAAAGTTTCAGGGTATTTTTGTCTCGCTGTCAGATCAATTTTTCATCCAGAGAAAGTGCAGTTGTATCAGTGGGAATGTGAACAGTAATGTTGCCTACTGTATGTAAGGAAAATACAGCTGAAATTGAATTTAGATTTATGATCAATGGAATTAACCTTTTCAGAAATCCCAGTTGTATCAGTGAGTATGTGAACCGGATTGTTACTTAATGGTGTTCATGGAACATACAGCTCTATGGAATTTAGGTTTAATTGTCTCATAAACAGGATTTACTTCTACTTACAGGGTCTGTTTCTATATTTGTGGCATGTTATCAGGAATGAATGAGACACAGACCACTACATCGAAACCTCTTGGGAAGGACTGGCATCAACTTCTTGAACAGAGGTTTTGAAACAATGTGTCTCCAATCCTGAAAGACGAAGGGTTCCATATAGCTTTTTGGTCAGGCCTGCAAGTGTCAGGAACCAGTCCACCGAATATTTGTGGTGATATTTGCAGTGGGAAGAAGGCGCAAAGATTTTGGTCTCGAGAAGAATTCTTTGAGGAGTTCTGAAAGGGTTTTTGTCATTCAAAGACTTATCTTCCAGAGAATCCATTGTTGCCCTTTTTGTTCTCACCGGCGCTGATTCAGTTCTCCCTCCAGAAACGATGCAGATGGAGACGACTTGATAAATGAATCAATAAATAAAGTCTTCGTCGGGAAAGTAACTAAAAAGAGAGCTGGACATTTTAATATTTCAGTCACAGATGATTATGAAACAAAATAGATTTTACAGAATTAAAATTAATAATTAAAAGAAATTTTTTCATAGGTTTTTTGATGAGAGAAGCGTAAAATTCTTTAGTACACACACACACACACACACACACACACACACACAAACACACATATATATATATATATACTATAGATATATATATATATATATATATATATATATATATAT
The DNA here is from genome assembly GCF_015104395.2 of Macrobrachium nipponense. Classification (NCBI taxonomy): domain Eukaryota; kingdom Metazoa; phylum Arthropoda; class Malacostraca; order Decapoda; family Palaemonidae; genus Macrobrachium; species Macrobrachium nipponense. The sequence continues at coordinate 25,889,677 of NC_087214.1, forward strand.
ATATATATCTTTTTATATATATATATGCGCATATGTTTTCGCACATATCTGTACATATACATATATATACATATAAATACATACACACAAATATATATTTTTGTATATATGATAAAAGGCCCATAAAACACTAATTATAGGTTGCAACAAAATATCTTACCAGTAGAACAGGGACCAGGGAAGCGTCTGAAATGTTTGTTGCAACCTATAATCAGTGTTTTAGGAGCCTTTATCTTCATATTGTACTACTGCATTAGAGTAATCTATCTATCTATCTATCTATATATATATATATATATATATATATATATATATATATATATATATATACACACATTTAGTTGTTCTTACATATTAATGAAGCTATGCTGAACATCACCCTTCTGTATTTGCATACATTGGGCTGCCGATGAGTTATATTTTTCTCATGCTTGTCTGTCCGTCCGCATTTTTCTTTTTTCGTCCACTCTCAGGTCTTAAAAACTATTGCGGCTATAGGGCTGCAAATTTGTATGTTGATCATCCACCATCCAGTCATCGAACATAACAAATTGCAGTCCTCTATCCTCAGTAATTTCATTTTTATTTAATCGTCCTTAAGTTTCATTTTAATTAATCAGAGCCACTTCTTTCTTTGTTTCACATTTTTTTTTTTTTTGCATGCCTCCATTTCGGCCCCACATCGCCTCACTTTTACCGTTTACTGTCATGGGCTCCTTTCCCCGTCTCCTTCTGTGGGAGGAACTTCTCAGTTGTTTGTTATTGTCCTTTATCTTATCGTTTTCCCTTTATCTTCCCCTTCGTTCCGGTTTCCTGCAGTACTTGGGTTATCCCATCCATGGTTCTTTTCCATGACCTTTCCTATACTTTAAAATTCTCTCTCTCTCTCTCTCTCTCTCTCTCTCTCTCTCTCTCTCTCTCTCTCTCTCTCTCTGTATATGTAATATGTAATATGTATATATAGTTCACCTTCAAACTTTCAATATAATCTTATCTTAGATCCAGTAGGCTTGCTACAGGATCTGGTGTACTTTATGTATGGTGACCACCACGAAGTACTGGTCATGTACACACACACACATGTATATATATATATATATATATATATATATATATATATATATATATATATATATATATATATATATATATATATGTTATGAACTTCACGATGGTCTGAAATTAAGGTTCTTTTGGACCTGATATTTCAGATCAGTACCACAAAATGAGTATGATCCCTGACAAACCAACACTTAAAGAGTACAATCTCAGAGAGGATACACCAAACCACAAACTAAAGAGTTAACAATAATTTATTACTTCAAAAATTAGCATAAAAAAGAACCCCTCTGAAACTGAATAATGGGGGGGAAAAGCACAACAAGCACACACAATACCAAATCAGTCACTTCTTCAATCGCCTACCTAACTAACATGCCAAGGAATAAGAGAAAGTAAAACAGTGGAAGTAAGAAAAAAAACACTTTCCCTAGCATACTATAGATGGAGATTCAAAGGGGGGGAAAAAACCTTAACCTATATCATAACCTAAATCATTACAAATATTATTTTAACAAATTGTATTGTACCAAATACGTACTCTTATAACAATATAAAAACATAAATAACTCAATAGGTTGAGTCTATAAAGCCATACACACTTAATAGTCATCCAAGGACGTAGTTATGGCATATAAATGCCGACGCTGACACACTTATTTTTGTGTAAAAGATGTCCTCACTAAAATAAGGGGTTGCTGCTCCATCTCATGAAGAAATAAAATTAATAAAGCTAATAATAATAAAGTGGGCTTACTACTTCATCGCCAACTAGAGGGCCTCCTCACGACTCCAAGGGCGTAGTGTTCAGGCAGAGGCAGGAGATTAAAGGGCGTATATTACGCTCGCACTACGGGCCATTCACGAGAGCAAATGCTGAGCTCTCCTCCAACAATAAAGGGCTGTAGAAATCCTCGGTGAGGCACAAAGTCCAAGCCTCCAACAACAGGCCCCAAGCAATCCAGCTTCGGACAAAGGGCACGAGCACACAGGGTCACTCTAGTGACGCAACACGATGCAGGTGTGCTAAAGGAAGTATCCTCTACCCAAATAAGTGCACTGCCGTAGACTGCTAATAAAACAATAGCACACTGGTCCTTCTATGGTGGAGCCGAGTACAGAACTCTTGAACTAATGCCACAAGGCCCCCTCGAAAGCTCCGGGAGAGGGTCAAAATATGACGTGGCACAGACGACGGAAGCAAAATCACCAACACAAACATGAAAAAAAAAGAAACAAACTTCATGGGCGGAGTACCAATATAAACTAATAACAACCCTTAAGGAGAGGCAAAAGACCCATATCCAGTGTTCAGAGAGAAAGTCAAAAGAAACTGGATTAAACTAGAAAACTTACTTTGAAAAACGGGCAATCAAAACTGAATAAATTGCGTTAATTCTTAATAATATATATATATATATATATATATATATATATATATATATATATATATATATATATATATATATATATTATTAGAATTAACGCAATTTATTCAGTTTGATTGCCCCTTTTTAAAGTAAGTCTCACTCAAACCAATTCTTTCAATATGCCCATTACGTACGACAATTTTTGAGGTATACAAATAATATGCAGCTTGATTCCAGTGAATATTTGTTTGGCTTCTCCTTACAGACTCACGCGCACAAACCACATTAGTTTTCGCTCTTCAACGACCAAGGATTAAATACTTTGTCTTTCAAATGAAATAAAACTCTTAAACACAGGGAAGTCCTTGCATCCATGGAAGCTTATAAACAAGGGCACCTTAAACAGATGAAAGAGAAGTTAATTCTACTAGATTTTCAATTATATAAACACAAGTCTCTCTCTCTTTCTCTCTCTCTCTCGCTATATATATATATATATATATATATATATATATATATATATATATATGTATGTGTGTGTGTGTGTGTGTGTGTGTGTGTGTGTGTGTGTGTGTGTGTACATGACCAGTACTTCGTTGTGGCCACCATACATAAAGCACACTAGATCCTGTAGCCAGCCAACTACTGAATCTAAGATAAGATTATATTGAAAGTTTGAAGGTGAACTAT
>NC_087214.1:25897795-25900295 GCF_015104395.2 Macrobrachium nipponense
CAGAGCAACGAAAGGGACTGAAATGCAGGTAATTGGAAAAAACTAATGAGATTAACTTGATGTGAGTCAGGTTAATGTTGGGATGTCTTCGCACTTCTTCGGTTTGATAAACACTTTACATTTATTCCTGGAAATACACGTTTCCTAAAATAAATATAAAATAAATAACCTGCATTGAAACATTTTTCGTTTCATATCTGAATCGAAAATTACTAAGCGACTATAAGCATTTATAGCAAAACTCGAAGCTGACACAACCCACTATCAGCTTCATTTAATTGTTATCAATATAAAAAGTAACCATATCACATTTCCACAGGTGAAGTCCTGAAGAACATAACAAATATTGCTGCATAAATATAGTATTCTATGAGAAGTGCTAAAGCAGATCATGTCCACCGAAGAGCATTTCCACGAGTGAACTCTTGAAGAAGAAGAAGAAGAAGAAGAAGAAGAAGAAGATACATACAAAGGGAGCAAGAACAGCAGTAAGGACAATATACAGAGGACAGATGCTTTTGAACTTGAAGCTGGATGACATCATGAATCACCTGTAGGTCTTTTCCTCCTCTTCTTTGGAGTCGTGATGGATATACTGAGTGGGTATGCGTGCACATCTTTATTACGACTACGACAACAACAACAAATAAAACATATGAGCCAACGAAATCTGGCAATTGAGAGGGGGGGGGGGGGGGGGGCTGTTGCAAGGTGGCAGGTGTGAGTGGTATGACCTGCCATCATCCCACAGTTGTTGTCATTCAGGGGACACAATGGAAAACACTCTGGACTTGCTTTATCGTGGTTTTCCGATTATTTTTCCAGCTGAGAGAGAGAGAGAGAGACGGGCTATCTGTAGCCTGAGACTAGTAGTACCTGACCTAATCTCTTTCGGACAAATCGTGACTAAATCCGAAGAATTTCCAAAGATAGAAGCAACGGAGATCACAAACTACTCTCACATATCCAGTTGTTGAATAAAACTGCTAAGCGAGCTTTGTTTCCGCAAAAACAGCTTCATGTCATATATAAACGCACAAATATACACAAATGAACGCGAACAATTCCGTGACCATCGGGCAAAAATGTATGCAATGGTCCCAAATTTACATCTCGAAGGCAAATGATGGTTGCAAAGGTTCTAGACATCGATGTCATCCTAAGAACAGTAGTGAAAAGAGAGGCTGCTTTTACTGAGGATAAAGTTTTGATACATATCCTGGAGAATTTAAGAAAATAACCGAGAGAAGGCCGTCCTAACCAATGGTGTAATGGCGACGGTCCAAGACTGTTCTAGGAGAAGATGCCAAAACAAGAAACCGGAGATGAATAAAGAAAAAAGAAGAAAGAAATACCAAACTGAACAATGAAATCACGGAAAAATGCACAGAAAAAATCTCGAAGGCTCACTAAATAAAACCTGATTTTATCTGGAAACATTTCTCGATCGGACACGCCAATCAAATGTCTCTCCCTGGAACATTCGTTCACAGTTTTATTGTATATCAGAGAATATTTTCGACAGAGAGAGAGAGAGAGAGAGAGAGAGAGAGAGAGAGAGAGAGAGAGAGAGAGAGAGAGAGTCATAAAAAATTAAATACGATGGAATAGAAAAGAAAACCTGGGGGGGGGGGTGTAATTGTCCTGTAACAGAGAAGGGTTAAGCAAAGGTTTATTTTCTCTTCCTCTGCAACAAGATTAGACTGAAGTTATCCTTCTTCATAAGGGATAATTTTCCTATTTTTTCCTCCAATTTCTGGAGGCAAACAATATAGTTATTTTCTCCCCCACCCGCAAGGGCGAGATACTCTAGGGCGTTCCACACCATCTGGGAAAGTTTCCCCATCTAGGGAATTTCCCCCATCACCTGGTAATTTTCCCTACCACCTTGAGAATTTTACCCACCTACGGAATTTCCCCCAGCACCATGAGAATTTTCCCCACTACCAAGGCCATCACCTGAGAAATTTTCATCAACCCCTAGGGAATCTGCAACCCCCCCACCCCCACCACCTAGAAAATTAGCTCTACCACAGAGGGAATTTTCCTCCTCACTTAGGGAACTTTCTCCACCACCTGGGGAATTAGGCGCCGATCTTGATGCATTCTTGTGCAGCGTGGCCCAGAAATTAGCTGTTGCCGTTGGGAGTATTCCCCGAAGCCAGGGACAAAGGGTAACGTTGGCTCCCGAGTTTTGTGGGACAAAGTAATGAGACGCCATCGAGCAAGACTATGTTGGCCCAATGCAACATCCGTCAGCCAGAAACCTTAGTTGACCTGGGTTGGTCAGAAGAAGAATAACAACAGGAAATAATATCATGAACTGATCCCATCTCTAAAATCTCACAGCAATGACAAAGTGGCTGGAAGTATGTTCATCTCACACTTTGTCATCATGATTCTGGGGAGAAGGGGGGGGGGGGGGGGGGCGGTTGGCAGCACTGTTGTCATTTACACCTGAACTGGCACCTGACCCTTTCATGTCGGACAAGAAATGATT